>NW_004797292.1:705491-708010 GCF_000002075.1 Aplysia californica | reverse complement strand
CACCCCGCCTCCCGACACACACACTATAAGAGGAACCACTGTTTATATAACAAACACGCCAAATGCTGTCTTAAACTCAAACAACAGAAATGTCATGTAACGCACAGGTGTCAAGCTCTACTATAGTAAGCTCACGGCCCGTGAGAACATTTATTTTTTAAGGCAGTCCATCCTGAGAATCTCCAAAACACAGAGCCTTACTCCAAACATAAACGAAAGTGTTGCTAAGGAAAGATGCCTAACACATCTCAGCTCTGACAAATCAGCATAAGAGTGAAAATTGGTAAGTTTTGTAGTGTTATTATTAAAACTCTTTTGAGAGCGTTTATCTTATATAATAAATGTTTTAAAAACGTTTCGTCTTCCATGACTCAGTGAGTGTTTCTCCAGTTCAGCTCCCAACCTTAAGTGTAATTTGTGTTCGGCCCCCTGAACGATTCAGTTTAACACACTTGATCTAGCCTACATGTATAAGGGTTGGGTTACTAGACACGGGTATGCTTTGAATGCTTGACATGCGCTAATAACTATGTTGATACGACCCTGTCTTTGAGCTGCTGCTGAATTCTCACCAGGGACTTGAGCTGCCAAGCACCATGTATTTATTTATAACTAGCTATCTGTATGGTTGTATCAAAGATTCTCCACTAGTGGATAATCGTTGAGAGTATGTCCCTGTACCAATGTTCTATTCAGAGTTCAGCAGAAAGCGTTAAGTTAACCTTGTCTTTGTTTGTTTCTTGTTGTCTTTATTTTTTGGGGTTTAAAAAAAAATAGATATATTTTTTTTTCTTTTATATTTCGTGCCTCTTCTTACCGTAGTTATAACAAGACACGTTTTTACATCATTTTACGCCATAAGGCATGTTTGTGCAATTATTCTTTATTTGTGTGATATTGTGTAATTATGAACGTATTATATATGCATGTATTTTATAGTTATATATTTATGAAAGTATGTTTGCCTTTGTAACGCAGATTTCCCCACGGGGATCAATAAAACGCTATTTATCTTCTATTTTCTAAAATGTATCTATTTATTTATGTGTTTACTCATCTTACCGTGACAACAATAGAAGCTGTGACAGACTGAGCGCCGGAGGCCGCCTTATCCTTCACCCTAACCAACACCGTCTCGCTCTGTGTAGTCTCGTAGTCTAAGGCGTTGGACACGAAGATGCTTCCGACTGTGTTGTCTGGGATACTAGAGAACAAGAAGACAAACATAGATTTCTGAGCACAATAAAAAGTCTTTTGATTGTTAGGCATAGTTTTGTTGGAGTTAGAGTAATGAGGGGCACACCGGGACATGAAGGGCTATTTAGTGTAGGGGAAGAGCAAAGCAGACTGTCATAAATAAAAGAGGGAAAGAAAAGAAGCAAGAGCTCCCCCATGTACCCTCCAACCACCCACCGTTTGATTACGGTAACAGACATTAAAATGTGTGGGAGCATTTTTATGAATGTGTTTTTTTGTTGTTGTTTTTTTTTTGGGGGGGGGGTTAATATAAGAATGTTGCATTGTTACTCATTGTATGGAAGTGCTGACAGATTCATCGTCTGAGATTATCCTAGTTCGAAGTCCAGTAGGGAGTTCTTGAATTTGGGTTGTTTTGAGAGTTTTGAAACCTCTCCACATTTGAATTGGTCCTGTCAAAGATGGATAATATGGTCGGAGGTCCCTCCAGTGTCATGATCTTGAAGTGTTCACCCCATAGCATATCAGCAAGGAAAAATTGTTTACAGTAGATTAAGCGAGATCCTCAGAGACTTACAGGAGAAGATGTATACGTTCAGTTGTTTCTCGTAGAACTTGATTTGTCTCAATGGGAACAAGCAATGGGAGAAAGTAGAAAGAAGTGGTAAGAATAAAGAATTAACCTAAACTGCATATTATGCCAAATGTTGAAACCTGAAAAAGAAAACCCAAGATACTACAATGTGGTTTTGTCATTAGGGAGATCTAATTGGGGAGAGATGGGCCTTTATGTGGCGGGCGTCTTTGGTGTTATAGCAAAGCTCTTAGTCGTTTGATTCTCGAGTCGGAAAACCTATTTTATTTTGCACAGTACATGTATTTATGTCTGTGTGCAGGGATATTGTATTCCACACAGCTTTGATTTGCCCTAACATATTAGATCAAAGCAGCCCGCCTCCTAAAAGATCAAAACTGTGTCAGTGGGGCGTAAAATATTAAAATTTACCATTAAGTGAGATATGTACCTGAATTTTGTGGTGTCGCCTTGCTGTATGCTGTACTCAAGGTCGTTGTTTGGGGAAGTCAGGTCAGCATCAGTGCAAGTTAAGGTCAGTAGAGGATTTACTGTATCTGTAACAGATGAAAGACGGCTAGGTGTTAGTCCAACTAACAGAAAGAACAGGAAAAAAGCACACGACGCAAAAGCATAAAACATATCACTGGAATATTATCGTATTATTAATATGAAGCAGCGAGCAAACATCTCTTTTTTGGTACATATTTTTTTTTCTTTTTTAATAGCTTATTGTGCTTTCTTGGGA
>NW_004797292.1:697846-702111 GCF_000002075.1 Aplysia californica | reverse complement strand
GGGGGTTTAAGTCTGTTTTTTAAATCACCACTCAGTATCCTCTGGGGACAAAGAGCGTTTAGTTTCAATACATTAAGTACATGTCGGTAGCATTCAGATAATATTCCGTTTGTGGCGTTTTGCTAAATACGTATTTAAAGCTGTTTTTTTTTAGGAAAGTATTTTCTGAGAGCAAAACTTTTTTCCTGACAAAGACGAGCATCGAACTCCAAACTACTATTTTTTACTGAACGTCCGACATTTTACTGCTCTTAGCTATAACGCCCTTTGAAACAAACGTACTACATTGTATCTGTTCTATAGGCTAATCTGGGTATCCTTAATGTGTAAGTGGTTCTTCCTAATAGCAAACCATATTCGATGTATTCAAGAATTCAGTATTTAAATGAATAGGCCTACTAGCTTGGAGACAACATCGGCTCTGATCCGTCTCTTACGTGACGTGGCCATATTATATTAGCAATCTACTGTTAACTACTACTCCAACAAAAATAATTTGATGGATATTTATTTCAAACGATGAAGACACGCGATAACCACGCATGCAATTTTGAAATTTTCGGGTTGGCGAAGGTATTTCTGAATTGTTTTTTTTCTTTAGACTTTAGATGGTTGAACTGAATGTTCTTGGTGGTTTATTCACTTATTCCTGAAGTTAGGTATGCATGCGTCTTACGATTTCTCTTTGAAAATACACGTATTTATTCACAGACTTGTAGTCCGTCAAGCAGAAGACTACTTCTTCTTGACAAGACCTTGTTTTGATGAATAGCCCATTTCTGATGACTTTCTCAGACTTTCGGAAATGCACAGCGTTGCTGCGTTGTAGTCGCACACTGTTGTCCTTTCTACATTCTTTTACTACCGATTGTTAAGTAGCCTACATTTCAATATCCAACTAGAGCCGAGCGAAATGAAGGCATGAAGATGGACTTCTTTTCCATGTATGCATAAACTCGCCGTACCCGATGAAGCCCGAACATTTACTCATATTTCCTATTATTTATTAACTTACCCTCAGGCAGATTTTTGAATCCTCTATATACATGAACATAATATCAAATATTTATAAATCAGGGTTAAAGCAGAGAACAACCATACCCCCCCCCCTCCCCGGAACACATTTGACTTTGCGAATCACGCCGATCTTAGCGGGCTGTTTCTTGTTCCTTCAAGAAATTACTCCCAACTGTGACCCTTACGATGACCCTGGAAATTACGCACTCTGTCAAGCAGCTGGAAATGGGGAAGGGTGTAAGTACGTGTGCTAGTTTCGGAAGGGGTCTGAACTTTACGTTTATCACTCAGTTCACCTACCTGATCGTGACAGTATACGAAGTGGGTCCGGGACTTTCAAAATTCAGCGTATTGGCAGCATTGACTTTAAAGTCTCCAGAAGCAGGGTCTATGTCGAAGGGCCCTCCGCCGTCATTAGTTAAGGTGAAGGTCACCGCCACAGCTGTGTCAGGGTCAGAGGCGGACACTGCGAAGATCACGTGATTGAGGGGGGCGTTTTCGTCCACGGACAGGATGTCTCCAGGGTTCACGTTGTCAAATATGGGAGGGGCAGCTTTGGGTAGGAGGTTGGGTTGGAAAGGTGGGGGGGGGAGGGGGCGTGGGAGGGAAACATGATAGTGTTTTGAGTTGTGTTTGATTGTTTTCTCTGTTTGATTAGTCTTTGTCATTGACAATATCCACTTATTGCTCATTGGGCCCATCATCATCATCATCGTCATCGTCATCATCATCATCATCATCATCATCATCATCATCATCATCATCATCATCATCATCATCATCATCATCATCATCATTGTCGTCGTCGTAGTCGTCGTTGTCATCACCATCGGCTGACGTCGTTATTGCCATAGTTATGAACATTCAAAATTTCTTTTATTGGTCGTGCGGTCGTGATACACACGCACACACATTCACACACACACACACATACACACACATACACACAAACACACGCACACATTCACACACACACACACACACACACACACACACACACACACATACACACAAACAAACATTTGCACAAATACACACACACACTGAGAGAGAAACAGATACTCACACTCACACGCTCACACAAACACAAAAAATAGACACATAACTACACACGGTCACATTAACTCTCACAAACACACACACACACACACACACACACACACACACACACACACACACACACGTACACACACACACGCACACACACGCATACACACAAGCACACATACACACACAAAAAACACCAACACCCACTGGCACCCACAAAGATTCTCTCAGGAATATTAAATTCCAATCCAACAGAACAATGATAAAACAGTTCTAAAATTCATCTTAAAACTTCGTACTTACCGTTCACAACTAACAGACACGATATGACGATCAGACAGAATCGGATGAGTGAAAATCGGATTCCTGTAACAGCCTCCATCTTGTGAATTCCGCCGTTAAGAAGTCACCACATGTATCCACAGAATATTCATAACACGTTACAATCAACGAACAATTAATTATCGTCTTTATTTTCTGAGCCGTCTGTTAAATGAACTGTATCCTCTTACACTCGTAGTAGATAATCCTGATTAGTGTCTGACGTAGATTTTGGTCCTCAAAGAAATTTCCTAGCCATATGCCTGAAATACAAACAAAGATTTAAAACATTAAGTTTATTGATCAACCTGTTGTATTGATTTCAATATAAAACCAGAATAATAGGCTTATTATGAATAATCCTTACCACCCCCCCCCAACTTTTTTTTTCCTGCGCACACCACCACCCCAACCCCCACCCCATAATCACATATTTTGTTCCCCTTTTTTACTTTCATTCCGCCTCTGTGTTGACCTGGTCGAATACACACATTTTGCCGGTCAAAGAATTCCTTTCCCCTGACCCCAACAGAATGTTTAGAAACCTGTCTTTTTATTTGCAGTTAACCACAGTGGTGGGCTAAATATGAAGTCATTCTAACGTACACACAGCAAACACACACACACACAAACAAGCAAACGCACATACATACATACGTTCTCACACACAAGCTCTATTCAAAATAATGTTATATCGTTACGTAAAGACAAACACAGACGTAGACAACGTAACATCTTATTCACACACACACACAAACACACACACACTCACACACACACATTCACAAACACACACACACACACACACACACACACACACACACACACACACACACACACACACACCACCCCCCCCCTCTCACCACCACCACCACCACACCATACCACATACACACATACATATATATATTATATATATTCAATGTATATACACTTACACACAATTATTTAAGCCTACTGCAGTTTCCATACCGATATTCACCTCTACACGTAATAAGAGGGAAAAGAAAACAGCACACACACACACACTTTATTTCGTTTTATCGGAGACGGTCGAAAAATTTGGAAATCCAGCCTCATAAATACTGGAACAATAATAATTGTGAAAGGGGCGCTTAACACATTAATATCTCACCACACCACTACCCTATTATAATAACTGAATTTTTTAAAGTTCAAGATTATCAGAATAGACGGAAGGAAAAAACCCCAATATTTTCAGAAGACGCGCTTCATTTAGAAGTTCTAAAGAAAAAGCATGACTTTGTTCTTTAATTTAAAAAAAAAGAAAGAAAATAAGAGAGTAATAGTGAACAAAGTCTAACCAATCGAAATTGTAAAAAAGAAAACACAAAAAAACCCAAACAAAAACCTTAGACAAGATAAACACCAGAAATTGGATAACGAATATCACTTTCAAAAACCACATCAAATTAATCGTTCACAGAAATGAAAAGAAACGAGAGCTAATGAGAAATTGGCTTTAACTCTGCCAAACACCTGGGCCTTTATCCCTTCACCTGTCGAACCCACAAGTCTTTATGATGTGAAATATCCTTTATCCTCACAAAGTCCTGTTCCCTTCGCCTGCGTGTAATGCACAGTCTATAAGGAATGCTGTATTATGTTTGGAACTGCTGATGAAGGACGTGGAAAGTGGGTTCTGTTGAAATATCGTCTTTTTTTAAAAACCACTGTCAAAATAATGTCTCAGTAAGCCCAAAACATCAAGACTGCCTTCGATCTTCCACTTGATGAGCTGTAACCCTTCTCCCGTCCCTCCTTTTCCCCCTTTTCTTCGGTCTTGCCGTAACAACACCCACCCGTCACTCGTCTCAGTCGGTTCCAACTCATTTCGACCCACCCCCCTCCTACCCCCT
>NW_004797292.1:685100-697686 GCF_000002075.1 Aplysia californica | reverse complement strand
ACCGCCACTTCTAATGCCCACTCTTCTGTTCCTCTTATCATTTGGACAGCGTTTTCGGTTCCCCTCCCCTTTCCCCACCCCTCGCCCCAATCTACGTCTATCCTAGTACCACGTGTATCGAGCCCCTGCCAAGTCCCAACGCATTGTCTACCATAGACTCTACCACATTTTACCACCCGTAAAAAAATTTATCAAAGGTTAAAACTGAACAATATACCAATGGTTTTAATTATAAACAACGACACCCTCCCCCAACCATTGAAACCCTCCCTGCAGTTCTTAAAAAACGACCACCTGCTTACCTCTACAATACAGACAACCCCAAGAATCTCTGTACCTCGTGGAATTGCCTCGCAGCAGTACAACAAAGACTTGATTGTGCTCCGTCATTACGTTCCGCTTTGTTTTGCGATAGTCTTTCATTCGGTGGCAACCGTGCAGGTTATAAGCAACTAAAATCAAAGGCCAAGTTTTTGCCCATGAGCATAAAACTAATTACAGTCGAGCTACTCTAACAGTCAGCTGTATGAGAAAATCTCTAGTACAAAAGGCTACTTCTCATTGACCCCTTTGCAGGTTTATTTTTTATACATTAAAATGACACAATAGAAGACGCCTACCTGTACAAGACGACCAGTTCCCCCTCAGCTATGGGTAGCCGTTTAAGAGAATTTGGACGGTATTTCTCTGTTGGAACAATGTCATAATGATTCGCCTTGGCCCAACTCGTTGCGTCTGTGGTGTAGCGGTAAGGCACTTCGCCGCCCCACTAAGTCAGAAGACCTGAGCTCGATTCAAGTGTAAGGTTATATTTGGACTGAGTATCTCGTTGTATCCCTTTAAGCCTGGGTTGACCCTGACAAACGGTGTCGTAGCCCACCTCCTAGCTGATCTAAATTGTGCAGATGTTGACATTTTAAAAAAAACTAACATTAATCTATGCAACAACTTTTACCTGACAGTGACTGTAATCAGTAAAGTAAACCTAAGATATATTGTGACATTTTCCTTGCAGCAGTCATGAACCAGGTAGGAATGTTGTATGCATTTCAAGGGCCCATTCTACTTTCAACAGGAAGAATGGAATGCAGAGGGTTTAGGGACCTTGAAAGAGGTATAGGCTTTAGATTTTCTCTATATTATACTAGTATACAGTAGGGTGCGTGGCGGGGTAGTTAGCACGCTCATCTCCGAAGCGGAAAGTGTGGGTTCGAGCCTCGGTTCGGACACGGATTTTTTTCGCCCCTCCAGCCCACCCAGCAGTATTGGGTACCTGACTTCGAGTTGGGGAAGTAAAGGCGGCGTGGAAAGGAACTGGTCACCCTATCACAATAAGCCGAAGGCCCAGGAAGTTGTCTCAATAACTTGGCAATCCCCAATGTCCGGATCGGATGCGGGAACAACTTTACAATTTTACTAATATACAAGTAGGGACAGATTCAAGTTTATTAAATAAAGAGCCTTTATCGCATGAGCACACGACAATACCCACAATAAGAGGGCTTACCAGCGTTTTGATTCAATACAAAGTTGCTCTCTGACATCCCCCCCCCCTCCCTCCAAACCCCCAACCCGTCCTGGGCTCCAGTGGCTTAGTGAGTTGTGAGTTCAGACTCAGAAACTCAGAAGTAATGTTAAGCAAGTGTCAGTGACACGGAGGATCAGATGGGTGGTCACTGGGGTGTGTCTTTGAGCCAGACACGATTACCCCCCCCCCCCACACACACACCCAACAGGGCACTGTACAGTAACGACCAGCAATGGCATATTTGTGAAATTTTCTGTCTTCGTGTGATTTTGTGTATTTATTTCTGTAGTCATGAATGTATTTAATGAATTTGATAATATAATGTAGATCTATGTTTGCATTTATGTTTATGATTTGCCATTGTAAAACAAATTTCGCCTCGGGGATTAATACAATGTAATCTATTTTTGCTTATTTATTTCATTTATAATTTATTTACTTGTTTATTTATCTATTCATCTATCTCTCTCTCTCTCTATCTATCTATCTATCTATCTATCTATCTATCTATCTATCTATCTATCTATCTGTCTAAACTGGTAAATTTGACGAGCAGTAACAGGTATTTTTGCAGTTGCTTGATTCCTTAAAAAATGCAACTTACACCAAGCCTGGGGTGTTATGGGAGGGCAAAGATCACAAGTGTCCTGTCCGTGCTTCGTGAAGAGGACGAGGTGGAGCAAAAAAAGGAGGGGTGTAAAGAGGGTAGGAGGAGGAGGGAGGAAGGAAAAAGTGGTTGAAGGCGAGGCGGAACAGCGGAACAGTGAGAGAATCATAATGTGGCAAAAGAATGGAGGTTGGGTTTTTTTTAACGAGAAGGAGTTGGGGGGGGACCATAAAGCCACACCCCCTCCTCTCATTATGTTAAATGTGTAGATAGATAGATAGATAGATAGATAGATAGATAGATAGATAGATAGATAGATAGATAGATAGCTTATTGTGCCTCTTGCCCATGGGTGTTTTTATTGATTTGATTATGGGTTTTTTAATCTTTGGGCTTTCTTTTTATTCATTTTTTTAGCTGTCTATGTACTGGGCGTTGAGGGGAGAAAGAGCTTCCTGTCTCTAGCAAGTTTCATGGCCTGGGTGGGTGGGATATTGAATGTTCTTAAGGTATCCTTCACACCCTGGACCCAGGTCTTTCTTGGTCTTCCTCTTTCTTTGTACCCTGATACTTTCCTGTTGTAGGCTTTACTGGCAAGCTGGTTAGTTGCCTTATGTGTGAGATGTCCAAACCACCTGCTCGTTTGCCTTCGGATGTAGTGGAGAACAGGTGTTGTTCCCACTATTTTTTTTACCTTGTTATTTGTGACCATATCCCGTCTGGCTTTGCTGACGGCTCTCCTTAGACATCTCATTTTGCAGGTGGTTATCTTACGTTCCAGACTTTTGGTCAGTGTCCATGTCTGGCACTGGTAGGTCAAGGTGGGGATGAAGACAGATTCAATGAGCTTGGCATTGGTCTCAATGGGGATGTTAGGATGTTTGAGGAGTGGGGCAAGCTGGTAGCTGACTTTACTGGTCTACTGGACCAGACCAGTAATTAGAGTTCTCGCCAGTATACCACACAGCAGGTGCTCGCTGTTAATAGTTTTTGTAGTTTAACTATACACGCTTGTGGTTTAACTATGCACACCCACCTCATGCAGCGATCCAACTTGCACTAACAGGTGACAACTCTCTGCGCTGCGCCTCGACTATAACTCACACGGTCTTCCACAGTCCGTGGCTCACGCCTCAGCCTGCCCTTGTTCTCGTCTTTAATGTCAATAGATACCGTATTCGATTACTTTCCCGAAATCAATCAGCCAACCATACGCCCCCGTGATCTCAAGATCAATCAAAACAAAATAAACAACAACTTCAATTTGCAAACAGGACATGGTTCAACGCTATCTACACTTTGTACACTTGATTACTCCATTTACTGAGTTTCATAATCCACCAACCAACCGGCGGTTTTCCTGACTCGATACGCCTGGGAGGGGGTTCACCTGCACCTTCGTTTCTCGTCAGGGTCTGCAAGGTCTAAGGCTCACTGGCACCTCCCTCATCATCCTATTCCTCTGAAGTTACCTCTCATACCACTCTTCTAACATCGAGAACGTGACGAGCCATACCATCGACGGCAACATTGTTGACCGAGTTTACTTCCGTAACCGTACTTCTACTCCACTTGGTCGTGCTTTTGCTCTGGGGTGGTTTAAACCAAACATTATCTCCAACTTGAAATCTTCCTTGCCAGTCTTGAATTTCTTCTTCCTTGACAACGATCTGGTTTCTCCAATCATAACGGTAGACAGCTCTCTGTGGCACTGTTGCTGGGTCCAAACCTGCTCTTGGTGTTGAGTTGTACCAAAATACAGCTTCTTGTGGGGAAATGTTTCCTCTTTTTGCATGGACTTCACTGTACGGTGGTGTCTCTCAACAATCACGTTCCCCGTAGGCCTATATGCAGCTCTGAACAATGGTTTGATATTTCATTTCTGAAGCATGTGCCAAAAACAATATGAGTGGAACACTGTGCCATTATCCATTAAGATCTCGCGCACTGGTCATCTCTCAAACATGAGTTCTTCAACTACATCAACCACGAGCCCTACTGTCTCTCTCTTCAGTTTCTTCCATATTGCGATTCGCCCTGGGCCACAATCAACAATTGACAGATATGGCATTTGATAATGGTGAGTTACGTCTTTTGTCAATCTTGTCTAGTCTGTAGCGACATCTAGGTTGCCCGCCTCATGGACAACTGGTGCAGGATCGATAGACTGACATTGCTCACGAGCTTGTACGACTTTTTTCACAACAGCACGGCTCGTTTCTGGTAACACCTTCCGAGCCAAATACAAAGTACGGTCTACCCCCCTTATGGTGCATATCGTGCAAGCCTTTCAAGTCAAGATGACCGGTAGCACACACGCATGGTTCTGGTTCTCCCTCCTCAAATTCCATACTCGCCAGTGCTTAACCACTCCTTTTTCACTTTTGTCAGAATGTCTGCTTTGTTCTTTCTGGTCGGAACCAAGGTTATCGACATAACCAGACCAAACTCATTAATAAGGCTTTCCAATACCCCTAATCGTTTCTTCAAAATCAACTCCACTGCCCCTTTGGTGCGCACTCTCCTCTCTTCTGATAGAACAGTTTTGATCCAACAAGCCACCGTTGCTAAGTCAGTGACAACTTCGATTTCAGAGAAATTCCACTTGATGGCCATGTTTACACCTTTCATCACAGCCTCCAGCTCTGCTACGTAGATAGGATCAAAATCTGAAGGTTTGCAAAGCTATGCAGCATCCTCTACCACGTTGCCATTGACCTCAAGTAACACACCATATCCGATACTGCTTGCATCCCACCATACGGTTCCTTTGGTTGCTTTAGGCACGTACCATTTGCCTTTGACAGGATCCCCAGTAGTCAAGCGGCTCTCGTTTCCTTCAACATTTTCTCCACTTCATCGTCTACAATCTCCTCCCAATCGGTACCATTTGCCCTTCTCTTTATGTAGCTGCATGCTATTCTTAACCATCCAGCAACAGGGTAATGACCTGTAAGTTTTCCGCAGATCGAGAACAACTCCCGTTCGGTGACTTTAGAAACTGCATGGGGAATCCTGTTGGCTCTGGAAAGTATGAGATCTCCTGCGGAATCAGATCTCAACTTCAAACCTAATGCAGCACCTCCATCCAATAGCTCTGGTTCTTTCGTTGTCAACCCATAGTTGCCCAGGTGCTTCACCAGTGCAGCAGATGTTACCTTGCTCTCATCCAGCAGAATGTCATCTATGTAGGACTGCGTGGTAGAGTCTATCTTCTCATCCTTACTCAATACCGTTTTCAAGGTCTTCGTCATGATGCGGGGTGCCGATGTAAGACCGAATCCAAGTCTTGTCAGGCAATATGTTTTACCTTTGAAATTCACCAGTTGATATTTCCATAGATCTTGTGACACCCGAATTTGAAGGTAAGCACATTTCAGGTCGACAATCGTTGCTGCGCCTGTCGTCTGTCTCCACTCTCGCAATGTCTCGCCGCATACATTCGTGAAGTCACCCGCGTGTGACTACCTACATATTTATTGAGCTCTCTGTAGTCAAGGACAGGTCTTTCCTTGTTCTCAGTAGGTTGAACAACAGCCATAAGCGGAATTATGCCTATTTCTACTTTCTCATTCCATGGTAAAAGTATTCCTTCCTCTATCCAACTTTGTATGTCTTTCTCAAACCCTTCCGTAGTCTCCATATCCATCTGTTTATCATAACATCCGATCTTATTCTTCAACTGAAAGGCTTGATCCTGTTCGTCGTTATTTTCGATGCCATCACTTGCATTTAATATCTGGCTCTAGACAGAGCACCTCACCGAAATAGCTTGTAGTTTAACTATACACGCTTGTGGTTTAACTATGCACACCCACTAACTGGTGACAGCTCTCTCCGCTGCGCCTCGACTGCAACTCACGCGGTCTTCCACAGTCCGTGGCTCACGCCTTGACCTGCCCTTGTTCTCTTCTTCAATGTCAATAGGTACCGTACTCGATTACTTTCCCGAAATCAATCAGCCAACCACACTTTTAGAGACTATATTCAGCGGCAAAATAGATTTTGATCTCTTACAGACCGCAGGATTTGAACTGTTTTGCATTTGTGGCGCTGCTGGTTACAAGCTCTGCTACCATGTGGAGGGCTAGGGTTTGAATTCTAAGGACTCAATAGTTATAAAAATAGGGATCAACGGTGTTTTTCGCATGACTTTAACTCCTACACCACCAGACTATCAGCGTTTGAAGTGTAACGGATTTGCATTTCACTTTCGCACGCAGGACATATGAGTTCGATTCCCGTGTGGATAGAATGTATATCAAGTACCTCTGTTTTGCTGTTGGGAAGTTGTTTGCCTCTTATCACGGTATCGCTCTGACTCGCAGAGTCGAAGCAGCTCGCCTCGTTAATAACCTTAACAAAGCCGATAGGGACGTAAAGCATCTACAAACTTCTACAAACGTCTACGAACTTCTTCAATTACAATCACATTTACAACCAGGCCTTAGCCTGTCTCGGGCTGAATCGTAAGATTATAAAGCAGGTCTGGGAGTAAATAGTTTCCAACTCTAATCTTGCCTCTGCGTTACGCATGCTATCCAACTGTTTGTAAAATAAATATTCAATCGCTACATTCCTGTAGGTTCAAACGTGTCTTTCGCTTCTTAAATTGTCTCACCACTTCTCCTCTCCACCCCCCCCCCTCCCCACCCCCTCTACCACCGTCCACTCCTTTTTTCATTGTGAAAGAAAAGTGAAAGAAGTAACAATTCCCCACACCCATAAAAATTAAAAACGAGCGCCTGCCGTTCAACAATAAGGAGTGGGATTGAGTAAACTAATTGAAATGAATCCTTGTGGACATAAATTGTCCTCTTTTATGGCCTGTTCGCTTGTAGCCAACTCAACAACAAGGGTGGGGCCATGAATTTAAAAAAAAATTGTAACAGCGCCATTGGAGGATCAAAGTTTCCATTACATTATCATTTTATGCATTTTTGCTTAATTAAAAAAACAAACAGTTGCCATCACAAATTGATAAAGCTGTGTCAAGTGACTGAATCTACTAACTGCATCTTTCTATTTATTTGAATTTTTTTAATACCACATTGATCATAATGAAAAATATTAAAATGTGATTGAAATTATAGGTGTTTTATTCACGGTTTAGCTAATTTAAGAGGCGTGGTGCTTTGACACCACCTATAAGCGGCAACCCAGACTGAGATGAATGCTACATAGCCCACCAGCAGACAGACGAAATTAAATACTCGTTTAAGAAAAAAAAGCTCCCCGTACAAGAATTGAACTTAAAATTATGACTTATGAGTTCAAGACAAAGCACCTAAACGCCACACCAAAGATTCTGGTATTTATTTATAAGGGGTGAAAATGTTGCAAATGAGAAGAGTGGGGGGAAGAAAAATGCCTTAGTTGATTGGGTTGGATAAACGAATCATTACCGTTGGTTAAGGGGAGACTTTACTTGCACTTTAGCTGGTCTTTTGTTGTTGTTTTTTTTTACTTTTGTATTACCGGTATCTCTCATGTAATGTTTACCAATTCTACAATAGGAGAATTGTCTTATGTTTTATTTTGGAATTTAAACATATGTATTTCATAACTGTTTTACTCATCTTCTCATCAATGCAGTGTTGTTCATTATTGTACTCTTAAGCCTCCAACACATTAAAACTAGTCTTGTACAAGGTACAAGCTTGAAGAAAAAGAACGCTTGTGGAACAAAATCACAAAGAAAGAAACAGCAACGGAATTCGGTTTTCCCCATTGTAATAGTTTGTTTCCATTTATGACATGTTTTTTTTTCGTTTGTTGAGGGCGGTTCAGCTAATGTTAAAAAAGAAAGCAATGAGGGTTACCTCAACAGGTCGATAGACAAACTACGATTTTGTTGACGTGTCATGTGTCATCAGATCTTCTGAACACAATATAAAGGAGAGGGCGTGCACGTATTCGACTAGTCGGATCTACAGAATGGGCACGGATCAGACAGTCGGTTCCATCAATGTGAACTCTTCCGAAAGAAATCGGCGAGACACTGTAACCTCTTCATGATAATAATAATATTGTCTCCTGAGTAATACTGACTGATTGTTACTGTCCTCATCGATAAACGCAGATTATTTTATAAGCGGAGCTGTATTGACCCTGCCTGTCAGACACAACCAAGCCAAAGTGGGATAGGGGGCTCTCGTGGCCTAGAGGTTAAGGTGTTGGCCTCTCATTCAAAGGTCCCGGGTTCGAATCCGGGTAGCGACCGAAAAAATTTTCTTCTCTAGAATTGTCTCCTTTCACCTCCTTTCCTTCTCTCAAGTAATGTTCTGTTGTCTGCTTTCATTTTCACTTTCTGCCCCCACCCCCTCACCTCCTTTGCCTCCTCCTCTTTCTGCAGCCTTTCTACTGCTACTCCTTGGCCCCTCCTTACTGCTGTCTTTCTGCCACACCCCTGATCTTCTGGTAGGAAAGATCTACACCTAGCCTTCTCGGACAAGGGCGAAAAATCTCGGAGGGCCCGTATGCAAGTTGCGCACGTTAAAGATCCCTTGGTGGTCTAAAATCGATAAGAGTAGGTTTCAGCCGCCACCCGGGCAAAAATTCAAAATTTCCTACCAACTGAAAATATTAGGTGTGCCCCGCGCGCTCATATGACCTATGCAGTTGCAAGCGCCGTAAAACACTTTACAAAATATCAAAAATACAAATTGGGATACAGCAACCTAACCTAGCAGAAAATCGGAGCTTGAAAAGTAGATTTACCTAATCCGAATAGAAATCAGGTCTTCTTTGTGCAAAGATGAGAGCTTAATAAGACATGTAATTGCACCACAGACATCTGTTTTGAACAATTATATGGCCACTGAATGTTATGTTAACTCAGAACAGTGGCCGTCCTCAAACAAAAATACATGCACAGCACGTAGGAGAAGATGAGAAAGATAATACTTTGTTGTCCCAGAGGGAAAATTTTCTTGAATGTACAGAATCATAAAAACACCTTGCAGGTATACATAAACATTAAATTACTACTCTCATTAAAAATCAGTGTGAAAAGAGAAGTAAAGCTGACAAATTGTACATATCAATTCAAATGCATCATTCAACCACATGCTGAAGTTTAATTATAAGAACTCTAGAGTTAACCTAAAGATACATAAAATCCTCCACTCTACTGTTCACCGGAATAAGATACTATTATAACTTCTAGAACAGTGGTTCTAACCTTGATTGGGACACTGAACCCCGCAAGTTTCATATGTGCATTCACCAAACCCTTGGAGTTGGGTGTACGGAACAAACTCCTGCATTTACTCTCACATACAAACAAGCACACACACACACACACACACACACACACACACACACACACACACACACACACACACACACACGTACAGAAACACGCTCACATAACAGCACACACACATAAACACATATTATACAAACACATACACACACACACACACACACACACACACATACACACACACACACACACACACACACACACACACACACACACACAGAGTCAAGAGAGACAGAGAGAGAGAAAGAGAGAGAGATAGACACACAAATAGACAGACAGACAGACAGACAGACAGACAGAAAAAAGAGAGATACTGAGAGAAAGGGAGAGAGACAGATAGAGAGAGAGAGAGAGTGAGAGAGAAAGAGAGAGGGTGTGAGTGTATGTGTGTGTGTTTGTGTGTTTGAGTGTGTGTGTGTGTGTGTGTTGACTTCAACAGAACCCCTGAGTCCGAGTCACAGAATCCCAACGGATCGATCAGCCCAGGTTAGGAACTTATGTACTATAGTTCTGTCAAAAATTCGAGGTGCAACTTATCCTAAAATATTTCTTTAACGGGTGAATCAATGTCATCCTTACTTTGCACAACAGTTTGTTTCCATTTGTCTTCATTAAAGCATACTCTTCTAGAACATCTGGGGCTAAATTAAAAAACTTTTCTTCAGAAATGTATATAAAATACTTGAAATCTCTGTCACACGTAAAAATGGTATTTTTCACAGCACTTCCCGCTTCTCACACATATTTTGATTACGCATAATATGGTCTACGTCACAGCTCATCAAAGACACTTTTTTCTTGCAAAACTAGATACAAGAAATTATTTTTATAGTGAACACAGTTTTTGCACTAATTATGCTTCTCAAAACATGCATAATGTCCCGATTAGAAAGATATGACGGATTTGCTATTAAAAGCAATATTGCTCCAGCTGTAAACATTTTAAAATCTGTAGAAACCACGCACATGGATTTTTTTTATTATTTGTTTAAGAATGTTCTAGAATATAGCTAGCAGGCATTTACAAAAATGTTCATCTGTTAAGACAAATTGATACAAGTCATTGCGCAAAAATTGCAGAACTTATGTTCAATAGTTGAGGAGATATTTGACAATAAGTCGCGCCACGAATTTTTGACCGCACTATAGATAGAGGGTTTCCACATACCATACATCATTTTTATTACGACAATTGACGTGAATCAAAATCTTCCCTCCTTTTTCAAAAGAAAATTGGTTATTTCTATACATTACTTTCGATGAATTTGATTTCAGTGCTAACTTAACAGAAAATAGTCCAACATATACCGTTGGGTTTGCCAATAAAAACATGTTTGCGCCACATTGGTATGGAAACCGGACCAGCAAGGTAACCACTATATTATGATAGATCTTGCAACATTTCTGGAGGCTTGGAATAAATTTGAACACCGCGCCTTATAACACTTTCACATACACCTGTTGCCGTACAAAACAGTTTGTAAAAAACACCAAAAGACAAGCAATAAAACTCCCCAAACCATTCAGCAAATCCGACGAGGTATATTAAAATTCGAGCAACAATAGCAGTGCCAGAAATACAAATCAATGTCTATGTGAGTCTCCAACACAAGCAGAAAAAAGGTAAAGGTGGCTTACCCAACCATTGAACCTTTCAGACTCACGTTTTTAATCCTGTCGGTTTTATTCTGACGATACAGTTTTCGTTTTGTCCGACAATCTGATCACACGTTTTCCAATGCTCGATTAATCCTACTTACTCATGCAGCCATTCTGCTGTTGTATGTTATGACAAACGACAGACAGAAAAAATCAACACGACAGTATGATAATAAAACGTAACAGAAAGAACAGAAAAAATACAACATACAAACCTAGCAAATAAAACGACTCTAATGATGAAACAGAACTACGAAGACATTGGAATTATCGGCAACACCAGCACTACTACAATTAGCAGCAGCAGAAACAACAGCAGTATAAGCACCACCACGCCACCATTAGTACAGCAACAACATCAAAACTAACCAAGAACAACACCACCATCACCAATAGCAGTTAACGTATTGTTCTGAAATGAGCCGATCTATTTGACAAGGGTACCGTAAACTGTTTTAGTTCTATAAAAGGAAGGCAATAAACCAGTGTCCGTTGAGGTTAAAATTATGAGATGTGATAAACGTCTCCCCGAAAGCTTCTTTCTCGGAGTTAAAGCGGAGAAATCCTTGCAGTTTTTGCCCACTTCGTCCACGGGGCTTCCAAAAACCAATGCTCTACGGTTATAAAACTGTAATTTATTCTTGTGACATTGGGAAAGAAAAGATATAAGATCTTGTTGAGTATGTCTTTCATGACTTTAATGTTCCCAAGTAGGAGAAGGTAAGAGCGAGGAGCTGACAAGAACATAATTTCTTTAGCTGTAAAAGGAATGCCATTACGAAACCATACTGAACGATTCACAATTAAACAATGTGCATGATGTAAATAGACAGTTAACTCCACAAAACGCCATCGATCACAACAAAGAGGGATGGCACTAGATTGGCTCTCGAAGTTGTTGGGTTTTGATTTCTATCGTCGTTTTTGTTAGTGCAGTTGAAAGTTTTTGTTACTACTGCAGTTATTGTTGTTGATGTTGCTGCTGCTGCTGCTGCTGCTGTTGTTGTTGTTGTTGTTGTTGTTGTTTTTGCAATTATTATTGTTGTTGGATGCGACACAGATTTTACTATTAGACGCATTTTAACCGAATGTCTAAAGGGAGATCGAGAGAGTGGTAGAGAGAAGGGGTGTGTAAGACAGGGGGAGAGAGAGAGAAAGAGAGAGAGAGATAGAGAGATAGATAGAGAGAGAGAGAGAGAGAGAGAGAGAGAGAGAGAGAGAGAGAGAGAGAGCGTGTGTGTATATGTGTGAGAGGGAAAGATAGAAAGATTGAGTGAAATAGAGAGGACAGAAAAAAAGAAAAAGAGAGAGAGAGGGGGAGGGGGGACAAGCTGTGGTCGACACAATCACTAAAATAAATGTTAATGTCGGGTGATCGTGGTTTCTATGAAGGCCATTGTTGGTGTTGCGTAAACACCAAAGTACCTAGGTACCTGTCTGTTAGTCAACTTTATCTTACTGTCCCCTTGTCCGACCCATCAAGGTTCACGGTCACCTGAATGTCTCTCATCTGACTGTCCCCCCT
>NW_004797292.1:683874-685000 GCF_000002075.1 Aplysia californica | reverse complement strand
AGACAGACAGACAGACAGACAGATAGATAGATAGATAGATAGATAGATAGATAGATAGATAGATAGATAGATAGATAGATAGATAGATAGATAAAATAGGCCTGTGAGTGAGTAAGCACACTCACAAAATGTCCTATCTGTGTGTTGTGAGAGCGACGACGTGACTCTCCGTGAGATTCCCGCGAGGTCATAGACATTTAATATATAGCCACGGCGAACGTAAACTCCGTGGTCGAACACTTTACTCGCAGGAAAAACAAAACAAAAACAAAAACAAACAAACGACAGCAACAAAAAAACCAAACACACACCCTCCTTACACACAAAAATACTCCCCCCCCTTCCCCCAAAAACCCCCAAACAAAAACAAACAACCCCCTCCCCCAACCACTCCATGACGTCACTCGTCAGCTGGTAATCACCTGTTCGTTTCGCAAGAGTCGTGCTATTGTCTCGTTTCGTCACACATTTCTGACCTGAATGAAACATTGCGCGAATGAAAAGTTAATGCTTAAACGCTTCAGTAAGTTAAATAAAAATAAAAAAATAAGTATCTCCTACATTTCTCGACCTCAGTGCTTTCTTGTCGCATCTCCATTTTTTTAACAGTGAAAATGAGACATCTTCTTTAGCTCTCTCTTTGTTAGGAACTGTCTTCACTGTTACTAATAAAGGAGATACGACAAGAAAGCATAGGGTCGCGATTTGTTATCCCCCCCTGCCCACCCCACCCCAAACAAAACCAAAACCGAAAACCCGATTGCAGATACAAACCTTTCATACAGATGTAATAAAATATGCAAATAGTTTATGCCCCTATCAGCACATTTTTTAGATCTTTTAGTACCGAGTCAGCTTATTACATGTATTTCGAACCAGTCTGTCACCCTCCCCACTTTACAGTGCTAGTTCAGTATGCCATAATGTATTGTGCCCACGGTCCAAAGGTCTAATGAAAGGATGACAATAAATTTAGTTTTGTCGAAATTCCTGGGCTGCTGATTTGGCTCATTGATTCCTAGAATATTTACATACTTGTCCGTACATTGTAACGGATAACAAGGAAAATAGCGTGTGTGCGTGAGTGTGTGTGTGTGTGTGTGTGTGTGTGTGTGTGTGTGTGTGT
>NW_004797292.1:681100-682556 GCF_000002075.1 Aplysia californica | reverse complement strand
CTCTCTCTCTCTCTCTCTCTCTCTCTCTCTCTCTCTGTTTTTCTGCCACTCTTTAAAAGAATTACTAATTATGTCTGATTTTCCTATTGACCACTTTCGCCGCAAAATGCAATAAGGTTACGGGGCATGTGACGTGTTTGCGTGTGTGTGTATGTGTGTGTATGTATGTCTGTACGTCTGTATGCGTGTATACGTAGTGTGTGTGTGTGGGGGGGGATGGAAGGGCTTAATCTACATGTGAAAGGAGGTCACACCGGACAAGGTTTCACATTTACATGAACTGAGCGTTAATCCGTCTATAGAGTTGCTATACAGTATACACAAGCTTGAGACGATCTGTGACTTCCTTTTCTATACCTCATAGAGACCAACCCACTGTTTCGAGTTTCTCTTTAAGAATCTGGGCCCAGTCATGAGTATAATACGCTGCATACGTCTTCTATTATGACGCTGTTTCCCATTTGATTTGACAACCGAATGAAAAGCTTGTAGAGAAAAAAAAGCCGATCCGCATTCATAAACTTTGAGCCTCTTCACAATCGTGTTTCTCTTTCGTATAAGTCACAAGGGCATTCAGTGTCTAGGGTTCATTGCCACTTCAAATAAGAAATAGATTCTACTGCGCAAGAAGTTTATGTTTGAAGGGTGGAAAGGTAACCGCTCTACTTTGTCGATCTCCGTCAACTCAAAGACAGCGTTGATACGTCAAAAGAAATGACGTAACTTCCTATTTGTGATTTCTGTTCACAGCTTCAAGCGACAACAACACACTGCTGAGTGGTTTGGAAAATAAGATAAAACAAAACGAGCAAACAGACAAAAGTAAAAAACCATCATCGTCAGATGTAGGGTGATAAAACACGTACAGATACATCATAATGGAAGGTTAGAAAGCTACGGGTACAGGTCGTTCTGACCAGTATACGTCGTTATCACAGGTCCCAAAGACAGCAAAACTTGAGCCAAACGCGCAGTTTTCGTCAAAACCCGGCAGAAAAGTCATAGCCTAATATTAAACTGGAAGTGCCTACATACAAAGAATCGTCAAACAAAATCTCTCAGCACACCCAAACAAGAACTTTTCTGAAAAAGAAAAAAAACTTTTAAAGCTAAGTTATTTGAAACTGCCAAACTCAGAGTTTTGTTCGTCGTCTCGAGACACAGCTATGAGATGTGACATCACAGAAAGTAAACGTTTCTATCTCACAATATATGTATGATAAGCACTGCGTTTGTCGATAGAAGCGTTAAACATCAACAATAAAGTTTCAACAACTGACCTCCCTGTTATTGGTTTTACTTCTTTTTCTTCCCAGACCATGATTTAAACCAGGAAAAATGTCCGGAAGTGATCAAGAAAAAGGTAATTTAAAAAACTGGGAAAAAGGTTACGTGGACTGTTGAATCTCTCTCTCTCTCTCTCTCTCTCTCTCTCTCTCTCTCTCTCTCTCTCTCT
>NW_004797292.1:674024-680804 GCF_000002075.1 Aplysia californica | reverse complement strand
CACACACACACACACACACACACACACACACACACACTCTCTCTCTCTCTCTCTCTCTCTCTCTTTTTTCTCTCTCTCTCACACTTTCCAGGACTAGTTTGAAATCAATAACGAAATGTAAAAACAATATCATGCTCTCTAGGTAATGTAAATGCTACATAAAGATCACATGATTTCCGTTGTACCTGTTCTTTTGAGAAGACGCTGACAGAATTTCAAAGAGGAAAACATGTTTTAAAATCGGCACCCTCAACTTTCACCCACACATCTTTGCCCAGACAGCACATTTATCTCACACGTCACCCAAACCCCCATTAAATACGTCACACAAACCCAAAAACACGTCACACAAACAACACACAGCATACGTCACTCAGAAAATTTCAGTCATAATAGACAAAATGACGCATAATTTATTCAGTCAATCCTTACGCACGCGCTTCTCTGGGAAACTGGAACGCGAATTTTTAAAAATAGTAACAGCCCACGTGATAGGTTACTCGACAATAACACCAAAAAATGTTTGATAACACAACTTCGCTTATGAGCTTCATTAGAGTCTAGGTGATTCTTTTTCAGCCTACTTTAGGTAAGAGGTATCCACACGGGTCTGCACATGCAGTCAACAGTTTCAAGTGTTTACCCGGTCGTCATGTCTGATTCTTTCGTCTTCCCCATGCAAGGATTGTTATTGAGACTCCGCGTGAGGTCATGAATGTCACGCTTGGGAAAACAATCACAGAACGTTTTTTTCTCAATGGAAAGTGATAAATAGCTACTGAAGTCATGAGGTTCATTTTCTTTAGTCCTGACTCCATAGAGTAACTGTTCATTGACTTTCTTGTCATAGGTCAGAGTTGATTAAATCCCAGCACCCCCCTCAATGCTGTAAACACGCACACGGGGGGAGACACGAGATCTCACGGACGGAAAGAACCGAGAAATCACATTGATAGGTTATTGCAGAAGTTTGCCTCTGTGAAAGAGGGGTGAGAAAGGGGGGTGGGGGGGATAATATTAGTCAATATTTGACATTACAAAACACCTCAAAGATCGGCACTAAACTTTTGAAGTCAAAAAGTCTGCCCACCGCCACAGACACCCTTATGTCGTGCTATGGTCTCGGCCTTTGTTGTACGTGAAAGGAAATCTGCGTAACTAAGTGTTTTCAGAAACAACTTCTATAGAGTCTTTACGTCGCAGCTTCATCGTTCTCCGTGGTTTGGCCCAATCTCCCCTTTATTTTATTTTTTACATTGAGAATAACGATTTTGAAGGAAGAGGGAGGTAGAAAGTTGGGGGGGGGGTCGTCAGCTAATCTACGCTGCCTTTGTTACAGGTTATATTTGAAACTTTGTTTAATTTTGTAGCACATGATACGTTGTTAAAATAAAATTACTAAACGTATTTCCCATTTTAATTAGGAATCATTATGACTCCCTTGATAATCGGTTCAATTCCTTTGTACTGTGTTTCTTCAGAAAACAACGTGTTTGTCTAAAATTGAACCACCAACCCTCCCCCCTCCACCTTTTCAACATACACACACACACACACACACACACACACACACACACACACACACACACACAAACACACAAACACACACATTGTTTAGCTAGACATTCTTCAAGACCTGAAAAGTACCGGTTTTCTCCAAGTAGATTTTATTGGTCCGCATTACTAGAATTTTCCTTTGATTTCGTCTAGACCTGATCCCCTCTCTTTTTTCCCGTTTCCCATATTGGCTCCCGCATCTCTTAATACCACCTAACTAACCAAAGGTGGATTATGTGAAATTCTCCGCTCAACAAAAAACCATAGCAAAACTTTGTCATTTCTGAGGTTTTATCTAAAAATTGTTTCAAAATTAAAAGTAGGTTTATCAGAAAAGTAACATTTTTGAGCTAGAAGGGAAAATATTACGAAAGAGTTCAGAGAGAATATAGTTTCGGAGACATAACTCATAAACGCTGCCCGACAGAAGTACTTTCACTCATCACACACCTGATGTAGCCTATATTAACTCTGAAACAATTATTCTCCCCTTGGAAATCCTCACAGAGAAAAGAAGAAAGAGAAGTCGGAAACTTGCTTAGGAATAAGAGCGTGATAATTGGGATTTTTCATAGAAACGAGGTCATAATGAGTCTTTATTAAATCACTGGAGCATAAGACTAAAGGAAACTCCTTTACTGGCGTGGTGCTTACAAAGGGAAAAGAAAAACCTAAATGGACCGAAGAAAGAAAGAGAAAGTTTCAAAATAGGTGCCGGATCATTGTCACGGTTATGGAAAGTTTCTGATCTGGAACTGCACGGTTGTCGAATCAAGGGCCTCCGTTAATGACATTTTCACGTTGTGCTTTTGTCCAAAGAACGTAGTAAGCTCTGACAGATAATGGTATAGTGTGCTGTGTGACTTCTGTCATGCTGTTTTGGTATGCACCGACAAGCTTTCATCTGGTTGGAGAAAAGACTTCTCTTGCCAATCTAAGCAATTCTCACCCTGGCAGATTGAGATAGCAAACAAACAAAAAACAACCCCGGGCGTCTGTGGTGTAGAGGTTAGGCACTTCACTATCGCACGCAGGAGGCCCGAGTTTCATTCCCGAGTGGGAATAATTTTTTATTGAGTACCTCGGTCTTTCTGCTGGGATGTTGTATCCTTCTCAGCCCAAGTTTGCACAGACAGGTAGGTTTGGAAGCCTGCCTCTTAAATGATTTAAAATATGTCGCTGGGAGCGTAAAAACACTTACATTGAAAAAAAGCAAAAAATAAAACAAAGCGAACAAAATCTTACAGCGTACAGCTATCCAATACGCCACACTATACGAGGACAGACGGATTAGTGGGTCATAGAAATAAACTGACAGAAAATATGATTAAACTTTTTTTTCTCAGAATTTCCTTATTCTTATTTTATGGAGTATAGACCGTGCACTTTAACACCGTAGTAAAAGATATCAGGTTAACTTGACCTTAAAAACAAAAGTAAAAAAGAAGCCGAGCAATTGTTAGGGCCCACAATTTTGCGGTCTTTTTGTAAAGGCAGATGACGATACTCACATGTTTGCAAGGTGTTAAAGTCAAGTGTATTAGAAGACTCTACATTGTCAAAAATACTGTTTCATTTTTTTTTAAATCCTAGAATCTGTATTACGCTGCACAGCGATGAACACCTCCTACAGGGAGGTTGCGACACAGATTTCACTGCTAGGCACCTATTAATTAACAGAATGTCCGGACTTTGGAGAGACCCGAAAGAAGTATTTTCAATGTACAAAATATTACAAGATCTGCTCTCCATCGTTGATCCCAACAGAATTTTCCTTTTTATAAAGGCCATCGGCCTTCTCACTAAATTTTAAACACGATTATTTTAATATTATGTAAATTGTATGTAAAAATAGTCACTTTTAGATTGAATAAATGTTTACCACGAATTTTTAACAGTTTAATCTGACAGTTGACCAAAGACAAGTCATGCTGTATACTGTTGTGAATGTGCCCTTCTTGCGTTTCGAGCGCTCCTATGACCTTATTTAGTAGCGAACGCCGTAAAACTGATACTAAATAAACAAACAGCGGCAAACAACAATGACGTGGTTGTTAAGTCTCCCGGGTGTTACATTATTATCATTATAATATACGCCACGTAGATGTGATCTTTGGGTTGTTTTATGTTCGTATTGCCAAATGAAACTACACTAGAAAGTTATATTTTCAGAGAGGAATTGATAAAAGGGAAATATTGTGATGTATATTATAACTTTGGCAGTTGTAAGGAATGTCGTTTGACACTTTGGGTCGTACAGAACACAACCTTTCTGTATTGAGCTGTTTCCTAAACAAACTTGGTTGGAAGAGCCTTAGCGGGTTTTATTTACTTTTTTTTTGTAACCTGATTGCCACAAATGTGTGTCGCCAATAAATCGGAGGGGGCTATCGTTGTCTAGAGGATAAGGTGCTTGCCTCTCAATCAATAGGTCCGTGGTTCGAATCCGGAAAACGACGGAAAATTTTGTTCTCTAAAATTGTTCTCCTTTCTCATCATTTCCTGCTCTCTAACAATATTCTGTTGTCTGCTTTCGTCTTCACTTTCTGCCCCCACTCCCTCATCTCCTTTGCCCCCTCCTCTGGCTCCTGACCCTTTCTGCAGCTTTTCTACGACTACTCCATGGCTCATTCTTGCTGCTGTCTTTCAACAACACCCCTGATTTATGATAGGAATGATCTATACCTAGCCTTCTCAGACAAGGGCGAAAAATCTCGGAGGTCCTGGGTGCCAGTTGGGCACGTTAAAGATCCCTTGGTGGTCCAACATCGATTAGAGTAGGCTTCAGCCTCCACCCTGGCAGAATTAAAAATGTCTTTCCAACCGAAAATGTTCAATGTGTCCCGCGCGCTCATATGAACTTTTGCAGTTTCGAGCACCGTAAAACACTTACCAAAACAAAAATAAAATGGCATAAATAAATCGGAAAAATTACGCTGTGACATGGCAGAAACATGCAGACAAAACAGTTTTAGCAGAACTGCAAATCTCTCCTTACCAATAAATACCACCTCACAGACCTCATCGCCACCTCCCCCTCCCTCCCTCCTGTCACCAAAAAGACAAAAAGAACCCCCACCCCCCTCCTTTAAAAAGAAACCCAACAAAAACATAATACAACACGCAACACAATAATACTAGTAGGCACAGACAAGTGTTCAGAAGGAAAGATTTTGTAGTTGTTCTTTTTTATAGGTTGGGGGGGGGGGGCGAAACCGAAATTTGGCTGTGTAGACGGGGTATAGCTTTGAATTCTCCCTTTCTTGAAAGAAAAGTTAGCCTGAAAAGAAGTTTTTTAAAAATCGGGGCCAGGGAGAAAAAGCATGAGAGGGAATGGCAGAAAAATTGATACCTTTTATGTGATAAGAAAATAATAAGTGATGCAAGCTTGATAGAAAACACATATTTTTGGTGGTCTTCATTCATATAACGAAAATTTTATCATCCGCAGGCAGTAGACTGACTAGCGGCCGGACGCACAAAAATCAGGCTGTGCCGGATGAGCTTGATTTTTGTCGCAGAAAGACCGAGCTACTGGTTATAAATTGTCCACCTTCGGGAATCGAACTCAGGTCTCCTGAATGCGATGGCTAAGCGTCTGACTGCTAGACAAAAGGCACCGTTTTGACCGTTACTGTGTTGTGAAATACGCTTGGCACGTGAACACTAGTGATAAATAGCAAATAATGTGTATTGTGCTGCAAATTAACCCCGGGGTGTTTACATTTGTAGCTCTGTTGGCTAAGAACTTGGCTTACACTTTGAAGCGAGGTACTTGGACTGCGTGTTAGGTTCGATTGTTACCCAACTCCCGAGAATATCTTTCCCACTCAGTCCGATGTGATGCTCACTGTTAGCCACGCAATGTTTCATTTCATGATGAATTATTAAAAGAAAGACTTTATGTCGAATCCCCGAAAAAATCTTTTTAGAACTTCGATTGTTAAATGATTTGTAAAACTGTCTGCTAATTATTGGGAATTTCGGAGGTCCCTGCTCTTATTAACAATGGAGTAGGATTTTTTTAAAGGACCGTTAAACTGATACCGTATTTATAACTGCGTAGCCTGGAATTCTGAAAATATGTCATCATGTACTATTTCTCCCTCAAAATGGTCTAAATCGTGTCAGTGGTGGCGTAAAACTATTACAAGACTCTAATGTCTCGAATCCTAAATTGACATCACTGCTCGGAAGAGCAAGAACAAAAACTAGACCCACATAGAGTCTGGCTCTTACTTACCTGTTCACAATATATAACTCTTTCAAGAGCCGCACACCATCTATAACAGACACACAACTTATCCTGATTTTGAAGTAAGAATCAAGACCCCTTCCTAGCCACTGCTATAAAAGATACAAACAATCCCCCGAACCCTATTTCCAATCATCATTTATACTCCCATTGACCCATTGACAAGTTTAAATCTAACGGATATCCGCAATTGTTACACTTTGGCGATGCCATGACAGCCGGCCATTGAATGGGGTATCACCTCGAGAGAAACTAGACCTTTTGAACTTCGACCTCACAGGCTACAGACAGATCAGCTGAGTATAGAGGAGCTACTTGAGCTGTGACATTCGGTGCCATGTGAGGCAGTGGGTCTTGTGACAGTCCCATTTAAGGAACTTTAACCCCTCCCCCTAGCCCCTCTCCCCTGTCTCACAGCAAGAAAAAATCAAAACGAGGACTCAAGGTTAGACTGTTTATAGAGCATGTTATTATTTTCTCCCTCCCCCCCTCCCCCTCCCCAAACCGCTACTTCAAGGGGCTCTGGAGCCGGAGTGAGGCTTAAGATTATAAACTTCCGTATCAATTGTAGCTATTCCGATCAATTTTTTTTTTATTAAGACATGTATTATATACCATATTCCTGTCTTGATGACACAATTTCCCCCCATTTTTATCTTCTGCTCTCGGTCTTTCTGTCCCCTTTGATATCCTTTCCTAAAACACAAAACAAAAAAACTAACCCTTCCCCATTTTTTACCAAAACATTCCCCCCCCCTTTCCCGCGTGTGTTTGTCCTACCAGTGAATGCTTTTCTCCATATACCTGACCCTTTGCCGCCTGGAAGTGACGGTAGAGACGTGTGAATACCCTCACATTTATGAGTATTATATGAACACAGATCGTGCACTACAGGCAAATCAAGTATATATATATACATATATATATATATACATGTATGTATATATATATATACATAGAGAGAGAGA
>NW_004797292.1:672265-673924 GCF_000002075.1 Aplysia californica | reverse complement strand
GAGAGAGAGAGAGAGAGAGGGAGAGAGAGAGAGAGAAAACAAAACCAAAAAAAGTTTAAAAATTTTCCCCAAAAAAAGCCCAAAACAAACAAGAAACTCCCACAAAAATTATCCGATAAAAAATCAACAAAAACAAAGAAAACCAAACAAGCAAGCATTTTCAAAACGGAGAAAGACAGCCCATTTATCATGTGTTTTCTTTCAAATTTGGAAGAAAAAACTTGCATGTCGAAACAAAAAATTCGAACTGCCATTCCACACTCTCGTCCTAGTTACTTAGAAGGATTTTCCTCTTTTATTTATTATGATCAAAGACGTGCTGGCTTTCTGTTGAAATGATAAACTGTTTTCAAACGTTTTTTCTTACAAACCCGTTTAGTTTTATACTTTAATACTATTTTATTTTCCTTTGCACTTTCATTTACTTTATCTTGGCTTTATAAAATAAATGCGTGTGTCTGTGAAAGATAAACAATCTTTGCTTGTTACAGACTCGGCCGCTTTACAAGAAAATAGTTTACAAACAGATATCGTGAAGGCGGAAGGGAAGAGCGAGTGTAGCAGTAGGGGCAGTTAGTGAAGGTGGATTGGGGTGGGGGTGGGGAGGGAGGGAACTATCGAACGCCTCTTGATCTGGTAGTTTTCAGGATTGCCAAGCGAGGCAAAGAAACAGTAGAAGGATAGGTGGCGTGCCCTTGAACAAGTTCGCATTAACCCTTCCTCGAACGTCAGGATTTGACAACAACAAACACCTTATCCATTGTTTCTTACGCACAGAAATAAAACCCCAACTTTTTCTACTACTTCAAGTTATCATCCTTCATATGGCTTTTATGCAAATACATAGGGTAGTCACATGCCTCACATCATCGGAAAATTTACACGACTTTGTAGTCCAAATTTTCACTCAAAAATTAATAATAAGTATATTTCTCTTTGTCCAGAATGTTTTGATATGATACCTTTCCACGGGCATACCGACACGGAAATTCGATATCGATCTACTAGATAGCGTTATTGTGATGTGAGAACTAAAGTCGCAATGATGATATATGAAAAAGAAGTGTATCTATCTGTCTTGTGTCACTTCCAGTAAGTCTAAGCTTTGATCCCCTGTTGAATAAATCATAAGTTTAGTTACAATCCTACACGGATTACATTTACATAATTTATTTGCAGTCCTTATGCCAGGCGCCGATAGACGTGACAAAACAAGCATAGCAGAGATTGTTTCACGGAGAATTTTCACAGAAATTCCAGAAGGTTACTCGCCTTTGTCACGGTCTCAAGTTTTCCCTAGGATATTGTGACTCAGGCGAGAGGGGTCTGTCAACACCCGATATTACGGTAAAAAGATTAAAAAATAATAACACAAAAAACGATCAAAGTCATATTTTCAGGATCAGAGAAAATCGAATTTAAATTTCGAAACAGACTGTACTTTGATAAGTTTTTCTGTGAACTCGTTGTTCGGTTTGACAGGTTCTGAAAGCAAACAATGGAAGCGGTGCATGTCGATGTGTATACTCACTGAAAACACGCATTCTGGACATTCGGCAACGCTTAAAGACGTAGTGTTGTGGAGCTTTTTATAAAAAGAGGGAAGAAAGTAAGTGTGAAGGAGAAAGAGAAAAAGAAAATGAGAGAGAGAAAGAGGGT
>NW_004797292.1:663824-670307 GCF_000002075.1 Aplysia californica | reverse complement strand
ACACACACACACACACACACACACACACACCCTCACATATACACAGTATCATCAATAAAGACAAAACAGAAGACTTTGATGGTGTCGTATTGGAGTGACGGTTTTAATGTACAAAGGAAGTGTATTGAGATTATGCACAATAATGACAATTTGCAATATTAATTAAACAACACCTAATGTAAACTCACCGAGGACGCGCATTCTATTCGTTTGACAACGCTTGAAGAGGCGCTGTTTTGGGGCGCTTTAAAAAACAAAAGCATAACTTTGTTATTCTTTTAGATGTTTAAAGTTCTGTTTTTTTAATCTAAAAACTATAAAAAGTAAGCTAAGAGCATTGAGTCATTTTCTGATGTGTACATGTATGTTATGATTGTTCGAGATGTAACACGCAGTTGCCTTTGGTCTGCTGCTGAACAAACATTATTATATGTCCGCTTCGCCCTTAAAGAGTTTAGCATTTTCTACAATTGTAATGCTGTAGTTTGTTTCTGACATTACAAAATTGAAAACTTCAGGAACCCCTTAAGTACATTTACTACACGGTTGAGTTGAGTCAACGTAGTGACAGTGAACGTGCGCTTATGACACTGTTGTCCTAACACAGGGGCTGTTATAGGTGCTGGCGTAGTAGTGTAGTCCTCTCACTCTTCTTCCATGTGCTCCATGATCCAGTCGTAGTAGTGAGCGGCGTAGGTGTAGTAGCCGTAGTGGTTCTCCCTGTCACACCCCACGCCCCATGACACGATACCAGCAAGGATAGACCGGCCGCTGAACTCTATCACGTAAGGACCGCCGCTGGAAAGTTAGGTGACAGTTAAAGAAGTACATTTTTAAGTGTCAGTAAGCTATTAATAGTGTTGTGTATCTTTCATTCTATCACATAATTAATATGGACCACCATATTTTAACCCCCTCCTCCCCCCCCCAACCCAATAAAAAAAAAATCACATCTACTCCACCCAAAAACCATCCCCACACGCAACCCTCCCATTCCCACATCCCAGCCCCTGCAAACACCTCCCCCCCCCCCCCCCCGGGGCAGGTACCATCGTTACAGACCTAAAGGTGCATACTCCTACTATTCAAAGACATGTACTTGTGATTGAAGGACAGTCAACCAGGTTAACAGTTGTCCATATTCCTATGGATTGAGTTGCTGAGATTGTCACGACAAACGTATAACGAAACTGGTCACGGAAAATCAGGTTTCTATATTAAGTTATGGCCTAGGAGAAATTATTTTTAAAAAACAAGTCTGTGCCTATTAGTAAACTGTATAGTCAATGTACACTTTACAACTTGTCTCGAGTGCTTTTGTTAAATGGGAAAACGGCTAAGCTGCTAGAGGAGCGTTACAGGCGTATCAATTCCCAGATTAACTCACCTGTCCCCTGCGCATGCGTCACCGCGCATGCTGCGAGCATATCCGGCACAGAACATGCCAGAGGTGAAGGTCGTGTTGACAGCTTCCGCTCTCTCCTGGCACACATCACGTGGTACGAAGGGGACCTGGGGATAGATAGATAGATAGATAGATAGATAGATAGATAGATAGATAGATAGATAGATAGATAGATAGATAGATAGATAGATAGATAGATGGACACTCATTCAAACACAAGCACGCGTGCGCGTGCACAAACACACACACACACACACACACTCACACACACACACACACACGCACACACTCATACACACACACACACACACACACACACACACACACACACACACACACACACACCCACCCATACACACATTGTGGGGCAGGGCACAAATGGAACCTGGGGAGATATAGGTGTCACGATATAGAAGGACATAGGCATTGGGAAAGATGAGGGGGACAGGCAAGGAAGAGAGGGAGCGAGAGAGAGAGAGAGAGAGAGAGAGAGAGAGAGAGAGAGAGAGAGAGAGAGAGAGAGAGAGGAGAGACCGGGGGGAGGGGGGTATGTAGATGTTACTGTATACGCTTTTCATTCTCGTCGGCAGAAATTGAATCATTAACGACGTGAGCCGCTTAGACCCTTCCTGTCAGCGCCAACCTTCTTCTCTGTCTCTGCCACTCTGTCTCTCTATTTCTCAGTCTGTCTGTCCGTCTGTCCGTCTGCCTGCCTCTATCTGTGTGTATGTGTGTGCGTATATTATGTGTGCGCGCTTCCTGACGATCCCTGAATTAATTATTATTAAAGCTCACACAGAACAGAAACCACTATAAAACAAAACAACAACATGTAAACAAAACTACAACAGCAACAACAGCAACAAAAACAAAACACCTGAAACTATGATAACGAAGAAAACTGACCTGCACTTCATGTAAGTGTGTGGGCGGTCTCCGATGGGCGTGCCTTCCGCCGCAGCCTGTGACCACGCCCAGACGACCTGAAGGTCAAGGCCAAGAACAAAAGGGTGCCCATCAGTGAGTGTTTTACGTTTTTATTTTGTGAAGACTACAGGAAGGCGGAGGACCCAGAGCTACATTTTGGTGATTGAGAAGTTTTAGATTTAAATTTTGAATTGCATGGGACGCTGTCATAAAATAATATCTCATCTTATCTTATCTTATCTTTCCTTATCTATCTTATCTTATCAGATATACTCTAGTCTTTTATTTTCTAATCTTATCTCATTGTATTTTTACATACCTGGTTTCAGAAGTTCTTCCACGAAATCTTCTCTCTCCAGACAGATGGGCATGACGTCATCAGAGTATGTGACGGGAGAGTCCAGGTAGAAAAGCGCCACGTCATTGTTGTAGTAGGTGTCGTTGTACTGGGCGTGGACCTTGTAAGACTTCAACTGTCTGAGCGATTGAGAGAGAAAGAGGAAAGCAAGAATGTGATTCATACGAGTATATTTCAGACAGATATTATTTCCTTCTCATCCTCCTCCCATTCTCTTCTTCCTTCGCCTTCCATTCTCCCCTCCCCTTTTCTTCATCCTCTTTTTTCTCACCCCCTTCCTCTTTCAACTATTTTTTTTCTCCTTCCCCCTCCTCCGTATTCGTTTCCTCCACCTCCTCCCCCTTGTCGTCCTTCATATCTCCCTTCTCCTCCTCACCCCACCTCTTTCTCCGTTTCTGTAATCTTTCCCCCCTTCTTTTTCCAACCCTTATATCTCAGAATGCTTGAGGTAATCCATTCACTTCAAAATCACCGGAAAGCCACTGTGTCAAAGTCCTCCGCAAGCGATAAAAATATCCCCCCCCCCCCTTCCCAGAACTCTATCCCATCCATCCCTTTCCCTTTTTTACGACTATCTCTATTCCTAGTGAAATAAAGCAGAATAGATTGGAGGAGAAAGAATCGGTCTAATAAATTGTTGAGCAAACAACAAACAAAAGGGCTGCCAGGAAGGATAGACTTCTAATGGAACCATGCAAGGTATCCAATAGGGTCATAATATTTCGAACAGGGCCAAGTAATGATTCCAACAAGGGCCAAGTATGCTTCCCATGTAAGGCTTTCAATAGAGCAAAGTGAGGATTCCAATCGGGCCATGTAAGGCTTTGAACGGGACCATCTGAGGCTTCCAGTGAGACGATGTAAGCCTTCTGAAGATACTCGCCTTTAAATGCCGTCATATCTCACTTCACCAGTACTCACGTATAAATACCGTCATATCTCACTTCACCAGTACTCACGTATAAATGCCGTCAAATCTCACTCCACCAGTACTCACGTATAAATGCCGTTATATCTCAGGTCACAAGTACTCACTTGTAAATGCCATTACTCCCCTCACAATGATGCGTCCCCAAGTATATCTGAATGTGACTCGGGTGGAAAGGGTAGCCGAAGATGACCTCAAAGTGTGCCACACAGTGAGCGGCGGTGAGTACAGTGGTGGGGGAGATGAGGGAGCCACCGCAAAACGTTGTACCCTGAGACACAAATACACTTGATGAGGATGTTGTTCGAATCAATGATAACTGAAGCAAAAATATGAGCACCACTGCTACCACCATATCCACCACCGTCACCATCACTGCCATCACCCTCGCCACAAACAACAACAACAACAACAACAACAACAACAACAACAAGAAAAATAATAGAGAGTGACAATGACGATGCCACCTCTTCTGTAGCTGGTAATGATTTACAGAATGTGGAGGATGTTGATTTGCCTCATAGATCCACCAAATTCTGCGATTCTGGTGTGGTGAAAAGGTTAAAAATGTGGTTTTGAGCACTACGACCAAACAGTTGGCCACCGATTTTATCGGTGAGTCACCACAATTATTTAGTAGTGCTTGTCTTATTTTCATTATCCACAACTCACAGACAAAATCGTTAATAATAACCAAAACAACAACAACAACAACAACAATAACAACAGCAACAACAACTACAACAACAACAAAGAAGAAATTTCACAGCGTAATGGTGGCTTAAAAGTAGATCAAAGATATTTTATGGTATTTATTTTGGAAAAAGTCATTCATGAGATTACGTTTTATGTGGCTTGCGTTGATTAATAATGTCTTGTTATTGTATAAATTGTCATCATTATTCTTTATTCATCAGCAAAGGTTTAGTTGAAAGAGTCGTGAAACCCGTGCCATGCTTAAGTATGACCTGCTGTGCCAAGTCAAACTCCCCATTCATTTCATAGGTTAATGCCCCTTTAACGCTGTATTATTATTATGGTTAAGATTTAAGAGGCAGGGCCTCAGAAATTGATGTCTGGTTGACGATTTGAACCAGGGCCATCTGTCCCGTAGTCCAGCATGATGCCAATGGCGTGCACTCATTGTTGTTGGTGATTGGTGGGTGCTCTGGTGAGGTTTCCTCCTTCTTATATATCAAACATCTATAATAGTCTTTATTTATATCTCTCCTTCTTCTTTTTGTGTTTGTTGCTCTCTTGTGAGGCCTCTAATCTTCTACACTCGTATGACCTAATTGTGTTGCAAGTGCTGCGAAGCTCTTATTAAACTAAAGAGGCCCATACACGTTTTAAAAGTTTCAAAATTTTGCAGGACGTTTTGATGGGAAAAAGAGATTTTGAAAAAAAAAACATTTTGACGGATCAAACCCGTGTGATATTTTGACGTGTATGGGCTCCTGTAAAAATGTTGATCAAACTTTTATATTTCGAGGCGGTTCATTAGAGTCCAAAGCGGACACTAATGCTATGGCAACTGATGCATCCATGTCGAAGATTTCGACAGCATTAAATTTTGATGAAAAAAACACTAATAGGTATGTGGGCAATTGTGCATCAACATTTTGTATCAAAATTTCGCATCAAAATTTTGCAACGTTTTGATCCTTTTTTTAAATGTATATGGGCTCCTTAAGACTCACCGTTGTGTCCTCTCTCAAAACGACGTGCCATGGGGCTGAGCCGATCGTCGCCTCCCGGCCGCTGCTGATTCTCACTGAACCTCCTTCTGTGGGCCTGGCGCGAGGCCGACCACACTCTGTAGGGGTGGGGGGGGGATGTTGGGTTGGTGATTTCATGGCCGAAGGTTCAACGTAGAGTGTTGAAAAGAATATTGTTTTCGTGACAACCAGTCGTATTTAGGGGGCTCTCGTGGCCTAGAGGTTGACGCGTTTGCCTCTCAGTCAATAGGTCCCGGATAGCGATGGAAATTTTTCTTTTCTAAAAAGTGTCTCCTTTCTGTCGTCTGCTTTCGTCTCCACTTTCTGCCCCCACCCCCTAACCTCCTTTTGCCCCCCCTCCCCTCTGGGCTCCTGACTCTTTCTGCAGTCTTTCTACTGCTGCTACTTGGCTCCTTCTTACTGCTGTCTTTCAGCTACACCCTTGATCTGAAAGATCTAACACCTAGCCTTCTCGAAGCGGACAAGGGCGAAAAATCTCGGAGGTCCGGTGTGCAAGTTGCACACGTTAAAAATCTCTTAGGGGTCCAAAATCGATACGAATAGGCTTCGACCTCCACCAGTGCAAAATTCAAAATTTCCTACACACTGAAAATGTTTAATGTGTCCAGCGCATTCATAATATGACCGTACGAAATTTCAAGCGCTGTAAAACACTTTCCAAAAAAAAAGTCGTATAATATTCTTGCAACTATCACATTTCTGCAGCTTTTACGCCGGTGTTGCGCCATTGTGTAGCTGGGGGTATTTCAACTGTATTAGTTTACTGCTTTCTAAAGAGTTTTTAAATTTAGATATTGGACGAGCGGAGACAGGGCCACGGAAAGAAATAGAAAAAAAAACCTACAACAAAACTCACCACAAAAAAATTCCCAGCGAAAATAGCTGCATAAAAATGAAACCACTAACAACGAATGTGTCGATCTCATCTTGATTAAAAAAGTCTATGACGTAGACAAAAAAAATTTTACTATTGGAATTATCAAATCTACGTAAAGTGACACAGTTTATAAACAAACAAACGCATACATACACAATCACACACATAAAACAAGATTCTTGTAAGTGTAGATTAGTTTTTATTATTTCATCTTTACCCGCCTTTTATCTCTATTTTTAATTTTTTTAA
>NW_004797292.1:653918-658918 GCF_000002075.1 Aplysia californica | reverse complement strand
TGCTGATAAAATCGCATCGTATGAGTGCGCGGGATACTCAAAACATATTTCAGTTGGTAGGAAATTTTGAATTTTGCCCTGGTGGCAATTTAAGACTATTTAGAGATCTTTAACGTGCACAACGTGCACACGGGAACTTCGATATTTTTCACCCTTGTCTGAGAACGCTAGGTGTAGAAGTGTGATGTGAAAGTGCGAAAAATGTGATAAACTGTATAGGAATGACACCCCAAGAAATACTATAAGGTTGAACAGGAACCAATAACAACAACAACAAAATGTACTTACGTTAAAACAAATTAATTTTAAGCTCATATTTTCCGGGAGCAAAAGCAGCACAGGAGGATAATGTTTTTTTGTTGTTTGGAGACCAAATCTTTTTTTTTTTCACTTATTTTTTAAAAATCACTTCGCTATTTCGGGGGAAATGTGGCGAACGATGGTTTTGGAAATAATTTTTAGATACCATCTATAGCTGCCAAACAAAAGGCCACCCCAAAACTAAAATCAAAGGCCCAATTGTTTACGCATACAGTTAACAACAATCATCATAATGCTCCAGACTTATTCAGTTTGAAAGCAGCAATAGGTGCTTTCAGAGCCAATTTTTCTATCAAGAAATCAGGTTTGAAATCGATTGAAGAAACGCTTTACCTTTATTCATTTTGGCCCGTTCAAAGATTTAGGGGAAATAAGCGTGGAATATCGAAAATCATGTGATAAAAGGTAGCTTATTCCCCTTGCTACGGATGCCCTGTGCATCTCCCGTTATAACACCCCCTCCCCTTTTCCTCCTCCGTTCTCACCCTCTTCCTAGGCCCCTGTGTGATGACGTCACCTCCCTTCCGCCACAGCATGACGTCAGCGTCCGGCACATAGCACTGGAACATGGCGGCCTGGCCCTCCCGCACTGTTTTGTTACTGGGCGACTTCTCCACGTCTGAGGAGAAAAATATCGTACGTCACGTGACCATCAGGTCGTTAAAACACCGGCTTACCGATGAACACATGGGGAAAGTTGTAGGCATCTTCCTTTAGCAACACTCCACTAAGTAAGACGGAATGCTAGATTCTATGTACTATCTTCCTATTATGAACACACGTATAAACAAGTTCAACAAAAACATGGGTAGAGATGACGGTGAGTTTAGTGAACAAATAATACGCAAATGTAATCAGAAATCTGAATGTCTGTGAGTTCAGTTGACACATGTTTTTTATGTAAGTATACAGAAAGTTTTATTTCTGAGAGTCCAATAAACACGAGTAGGGAAGACTGTATGTCTATGAGTTCAACACACACACACACACACACACACACACACACACACACACACACACACACATACACACACACACACACACACACACACACAAGTGCTCTTGTAAAGAAGCCTGTGATGTCAATTAGCACACAAGCATGGCGTGTAGAAAAGCCTGTGATGTCAAAAAGCACACAAGCACGTGTAGAAAAGGGTGTGATGTCTGTGAGTTCAAAAGATAAACGTGCATTTGTAGAGATGACCGTGAATTCAATAAACTCAATTGTAGAAAAAACTATGGGCTTAATAAACACACGAGTACATGTTAAGTTAAGTGTGGATTCAATAAACACATTGGCCTAATTACATGTTGAGATGACTGTGAGGTCAATAGAGTCTAGCACATGAGCACGACAAGAGGAGATCGCATATTATAGAAAAGAATGGGAATTCAATAAACATACGAACACGTGTAGACAAGACTGGGTTCAGCAATATATGTGTACGTGTTGAGAAGACTGTAATATCAATGAAAACATACGATCACGCTAAGAGAATACAGCATGTAGAGAAGAATGTGAATTCAATAAACAAGCGAGAACATGAAGAGAAGACCAACCGAGGCTGCAGGGTTCCGTTAGTTCAATCCACATAGAGCGCTCGGCGAGGTCACCAGGCGTCACTGCCATGCACGTGTATCTACCCGAGTGCTCGTCTGTGACCTCTGGGATGACCACCACACCTCCTGGGTGTACCTCCACCCCACGCGACCGGTCAGTGGTGGTCAAAATGCGGTCATGGAACAACCTGGGGACAAATACCGGGAATGCTATAACGATTGGACCAACAATAAATAGTTGCGTAACTTTTTTATCTGTTTACAAATGGGAAAATTTGCCTAAATTCCCCCCCCCCCCCCCCATTAAAAAATTCCATCCCCCCTCCCCTTTCTTTTATCTTCTTCTATCATTTACCTGAGACGACATGTTACGCAGAGTGGCAAAATAGTTAGATGTTTTTGTAGGTTGTCAAGCAAAACCATTTTAAAAAGTGAGAAACTGACCACATGACGTTGGCCTGAGCATCGCTGACTGCACACTCCAGGATGGCGCTACTGCCCAGCCCCAGAGACATGTTGGACGCCATACGGGTGAAGTACAGGGCGCCTCCTTCTGTCAGCTGGGGTAGGGGTGGTGGCGGTGTGGGGTGAAGGAGAAGAAAAAAAAGGGAACATGGGGTGTTAGTAAAAACACGAATAGATGGGTGGGGAGGGATAAAAAAAGAACATCCTCCTGTTGACAAGTGAAAGACTGATTTACATATATACATTTTTTAATAATTTTTTTTTGTTTTGGGGGGGGGGGGGTGTATGATGAAAACATGACTGTAATTGGTGGCTTTTAAGGACAAGCGGGCTAACCCATATTTCGGGGGTTTCCAGAAATCTTGACCTTCACCCAAAGTGGGCTTTACCCTATCTATCTATCTCATATAAATGGGCAAGGGAAAAAAATAAAGACATGACGACCCACCGTGACCGCCTCCTCACAGAACTGCCCGGTGAAGCCGTTAGTACACACACAGACAGCGTCTCCGTTCTCCTCCCGACACACGCCATTGTTGTGACACTCCACCCGGTCACATGACGGCGGGGCGATGGCGTCACAGAGGGTGCCCGTGAAACGTTCGGCGCACTGACATCTGGAACAAATGGTTACGTGGTCTTGATAGGTCATAAACGATTCTAGAAGTTAAGTAATGCGTTTGCACAATTAGATATCGATCTGTGGGTTGTTGGCGGGTGGTCTGGTGGGGTTTGCTTCTTCTTTCATATTATGAAACATCTATCGTCCTTATCTCCCCTTCTTCTTTTTTTATGTTTGTTACCCTTTTGTAACGCCTTTAATCTTCTGGCGCTCATATGACCTTATGCAGTTGCGAGTGCCGTAAAACCTCTACTAAAACTAAAACTAAGACATCGATCTGCTTTGCTTTTTGTGTTTGAAAGTATTTAACAACTGTTCGAATCCAAAGGGGGCGCGCCTGTACAAATTGATTTGATGGCGAATATTTAGGTCAGTGCATATGTACTTGAAATTCGGAGGTCTAGTCTCTTACAAAACCTTTCAGTGTCAACAGCATCGTTAGCAAGAACACAAAATTAAACAACGTAGTACACAGAGGCACAACGTTTGAAGACGCAGACAAACACACTCAGACACATACAAACCAACATACACACATACATACATCCAGTTCCACAGATCCGTCTTCGAATAACACCCCTACAAACGCCCCTTCGTTCTGACATACATACAAACATATCGACACAAACACAAATACACACTAACAGTCACAAAAACACATATACACACATACCCACTTATATTGGCATTAACACACACACACACACACACACACACACACACACACACACTCACACACACACACACACACACACACACACACATACACATACATGCACACACACAAACAATCACTGACGAACACACGCACACACACAAACAGTCACAGACACACACATACACACACACATACACACACACACACACACCTCCAGTCCACAGAACCGTCCGCCAACAACACCTCTAGACAAGTCCCTCCGTTCTGACATACGTCTGGGCACGCTGCTCCTAAAAAATGAAGAAACAAAAAACTGATGACTGACCTTCATTTTAAAATTGTAAATATTCTAGCACCTTTTGCAAAATTGTATGGTTATTCAAGAGTTGGGACCTTCGAACTTAGCGACCATCTCCGATAAAGCCGAGCCAAAGGAGAACATTTGCATAACGTTTATTTCCCAAGGACACAACGTCGGACGGAGCTGAGCCTCGAATCACTGAATCTAAAATCGCACGATTACGGTTCTGGTAGCGTGACCACTACACAGCTTTACTGTGTTACTGCCAAAACACACACACATAAAAATATTTAGATAATAAAACCAATGCAGTTTGCTCTTTGGCGATTAAAAGGAGTTAACACGTTCATTATGAAACATACAGACTGGCGTTTGAGGTGTAATGGCCATTGCTAACAGAAGACATGTGAGATCGAATTCTGCTTGGGGAAATTCAAAAACAAGTAGTTTCTCTGTCTTTCTGCTGGGATTTTGTTTACCCTTCAGTCCAAACCGTTAAAACAGTAAAACAGATTTAGCAGACTATTACAAAAACAAAGCCATATCTTTGATTTCAATCGTCTTTTTTTCTAAATATGAGTTGGTACAATACATGTACAAGGGGGGGGGGGAGTAGGGGGATATCAAAATCGTCACCTAATATTTTTGAGACAGTTTATTGTATTGACATGATGGAGCAACAGACAAACGTACCATTAACAATGGGCGTTATGAGAACATGCGCCAAATAGCCGGCTTCGTGGACCGACATGTCAGACCGGAAGACAAGATCTAAGCCACGCCCCTCATATGTGATGATTGGCTGGCTGAGGTCATTTCCGCACATGCGCCGTATCGGTACACTCATGTCACTTGAGCTGTTGGGGGCTGTCTCATTGGCTGAGAGAGAGGAAAAGAAAGAGAAATAGAAAGTGCGACCTCTGACATATGACAAAACTGAAGTAACAACAACATAAACCAACAAAGGTATGCGTGTCTGATTATGGCCTTTATAATGTGCTGCCAGGGAAGGTTTGAGGATAGATAGATAGATAGATAGATAGATAGATAGATAGATAGATAGATAGATAGAT
>NW_004797292.1:651019-652563 GCF_000002075.1 Aplysia californica | reverse complement strand
CACACACTCACATACACACACACATACACACACACATACACACACACACACACACACACACACACACACACACAAACACAAACACACGTCCACAAATAAAAACAAAACAATACATAATTCAACGTTTCCGGGTTGGCTACTGACCTCCAAAAATGGTGAGAGAATCGTAGGAACAATCTTCGGCCTCCTCGATGTGAAAGTTGAGGAAGTGGATGAAGAAGGTGCTGTGTACGTCACTCCTTAGCCTGGTCACGCAGTAAGAGTTGTGAGGGTAGTTGAGGGGGAAGTTTGGAGAGCTGATGTTCGAAACCGCTGACAGGATCGTGCCGTTGCAACCTGCAATAACACACGTACGAGATATTGCGTTTTGTCAAAGACACTATAGTAACATTGTATTGAAATGATCAATCGAAAAACAAAACTGACAGGGAATTGGTTTTATTACAAAGCATTGTGCGTCTTTTGTCAACGTTTTGAATCCCCAAAGATTGTGCATTACTTTACTACAAGATGATTCACATCATCTATTTGAGATATTCTAAAAACTTACACAAATGTATAGGTGGCAACATCAGTATTAATGTGTTTTTGACCTTTATTTAGGGAGTTACGCGTTCTGTTTCTCACGCATGTTGGATGAGATTGTTCTAAATAATTTTCTTATGGAGAAATGGAACAATACGCTAACGGAGGGAGCTGGTCGCCAAGTTATCTGTGCAAACTGAAAAGGTGATGACTATGGGTACTGTTTAAAATTGCCATCGATTATTGGTCATTGTATAGGTTCGATATCCATCTGTACACTATTAGTTATGAAAGAGGCTGTACTTCTCAATTTAACGCCCATACCTGATACAAACGAGCCAAATGGAAGGAAAGCCTTTACAAACTCCTGAAAACTGCACGTTCAGAATTTTCTCTAAAAGGGATTAAACTTTAGAAACAGTATTGCCTTATCTTTCTGAGAAGAATTCTGTCTTGAGCAATGGTTTTTCAAGACCAATATCGCACATCAAGTTATGTAAAACACAGACTCAAAAACCATCGAAAAGAACCTGACCGCTGAATGTGACCGGGGGCTGGCTGTGTCCATCCGGCGTTGTGGTAGTTCCAGCAACACCTGAACTTGGTGTTGAAGTAACTGGGGCGCTCGTTGATGTCGTCATCGGTGTGGTGGAGGAGGACAGGAAGATAACGGTGACGTTAAAACCCCGGGACTGGAGACTGGCGTCTGAGACCAGGCGTAGGGTCATCGAGTTGTCACTGGAGGTCAAGGGCAAGGGCTGACTCCGCCCACAAAATGTGCCCAGGAGGCTCGGCAAGGCTAGCAGGATAGGTAATAGACAGATTATGACGATTATGATTAAGTGGAAATTGATTATGAGCACTTTGATGAAGGGAAAATAGACAGTATATTATGACTTTCTACTGAACGGAAAACAGAAAAATGGACAGATTATTAAGACTTTTATGAAACGAGAATAGACTGATTATGATAACACTAATGAAGGAAAATTAGACAAATTATGAAGACTCTGCCCCCA
>NW_004797292.1:649129-650372 GCF_000002075.1 Aplysia californica | reverse complement strand
GGGGGGGGGATTAGACGAAGTTTGTAACTGAAGTCATCTTTCAAAATCTTGTACTCTAATGAAAATGAGAATCAAGGCATTTTTTTAAATTTTGGTTTGGAATAAATGTCTCAAATAGGGCACTGCTAGATTCTGTTTGTAGTAAGCCTTAAACAGAAATTTGAAACCGTACACTGGAATCATAGATTCGAATCATATTGTCATAGACTATGCACTGTCATGGCAGCTGCTCTAAGCTCTCTTGAAAAACTTCGCTGGGGTAGTGCACACATGGGTGCACAGAAGAAGGGCTTAACAGCAATCTCTCACTAGAGTCGGGTACACGTGCAACATTTCTCTCAATTTCTTTCCTTTGGTTTCAAATTGAGTCAAATAGCGCGTCTGTGGTGAACCGGAATCACATCAGATTTAACAGTCCTAGATATAATTATATCTTACAAGTCTTTGGATAGAATAAGTCTGATAGTGAAAACTGTGTTGTTTCTAAGAACACGTCTATATCATCGTTTGTTCTGAAGAAGCGGAACCAGTTAAATGAAGAGCTCTCACCTGTATACGGTACACACACACCGAGTCGGCTGGGTACGGAGAAGGGTAGCCTGGTGACGTCACACTACCCGGTTCTACCACCGTCATGTTACAGCCTGACTCTCTCTGCTGGGAGGTGGAGATTTGTTCTGGGAGGTGGAGGGAGGGGTGAGAGGAGGAAGAAAGAAAGTTTCCGAATGTAGCGAACTAAGCATGAAAACAAAAGAGCAAAAGACACAGATGCAAACATTCTCTATTTGTGAATATACTGCTAAGTTATAAGATAGGTACTGAGGGAAGGTGAACAATTAAATTGGGAGATAAGCTTTCGTTCGAAAGTCAGAATTTGTAAAAACGGGCTTGAGAACAAAATGCCTCTCCTCACATCACTTGCAAAATAGCGCGTGACTCCACCTACCATAATGAATGCGGAAACCAGCGTCTTGCCCGCTTACGTCCGAGACAAACCGAATCCGGACGATGTTGGACGTAGACAGGTAATCGAAACTGGTGGTCCCACAGTAGACCGCTTGTCCAAACTCCCCTTCCTCTCCGTCTTTTATTTGGACATAGTCGAATCTGGATGAGGCAACGATAACTTTTTGTTATTTGGATCAATCCCAATATCTTTGATACGTTGAACTTAAAGTTCCAAGTTTAGGAGTGGTACATCAATATTGCTTTAGTCTCTCTAGGTCTTCCCCCCCCCCTCTCT
>NW_004797292.1:644730-647892 GCF_000002075.1 Aplysia californica | reverse complement strand
GTGTGTGTGTGTGTGTGTGTGTGTGTGTGTGTGTGTGTGTGAGTGCGTACGTGGCGAAACACCAAATCAATGTGCCAGGATCTTGGCAATAAAGATGTATCTTATCTTTTGTTTTCTATTATCTTATATCGCACTCAAGATTCGGGACTCATTTCTCTACTCGGGTTCTCTCAACACAAAATTGTCGTTGAATGTTTTGGCAACAGCCGAAATGCCCGGAGTATAATGAAGACTCAATTTCCCTGATGTTGAATTATAAATACCAATTTTCTTGGATGACAATGATCATATATTATTGCCGAATAACAGGACTGAACACAGTTATATTTTGGTCGTTATTAAGAGGTTTTCATTTTTTGCAATTTTATTTAATTTGTTCAAAACGTCAGATAGTTGTTGCAAATGTTCTTTTTATTCCTGAGGAGCAATTGGCATCATTCTGTGTCAAGTATATAGGGCAAATTACCAGTCTCGCTATAGTTCAGTGAATTCGCAACCGTTCCTTCTTCGTTCTTCATTTGGCTCCAAATTAGATTCAAATTGTGCGCTGAGAGGCGACCTTGAAGTAGGAAATAGTGCTGTTTTGTTTTATGTCAGTAGGAATGTTGTGGCCCTTGCAACACATTAGGTCATTATCATAAGTGCCGTAGATTTGATGTGTTATAAGAGAGTAACAAATACAAACAGAAGGAGGAAAGAAAAGGATAAAAGAAGTCTGATAAGAAAGAAAGAGTAAACCACACCAGAACACCCACTAACCACTCATTGTCATAGTACACCGACTGGGAAAATTAAATTGTAAAACAAGTCTATGGACAAACTTAATGACGTTGAGTAAAATGTCATTTCGAGTTTTCTTAAAAGAGTAAGAGGAAAAAGTAGGCCGTGGAACTAAGTCGTCAGTCTGCCACTCCTTGGCGCGAGCTAAGCTCTCTGAGATTTATGGTTTTAATTTTCTTGCTATGTTTGTGAGTGATGGGCAGTGAACGAGGAACACTTTAGGGGAAATAAATAGCTCTTCTCTTGGCACCAGGAAAGTGCTGTACTTAAACATGTGACAGTTTAAAGCCTGACTTCTTTGTCGATTGGAATGAGATCGTTCTTTTCTGTACCACAAAACAAAGATGGCTGGTTGATAAACTTGAAAAGTAGGTTTAGGCCCTACTTCTTAAAAAAGAATCATGTTTCAGCCTGAACTTTGGAAATAGATATAGTATGAGTTACACGCCCATTTCAGCAGTGAAATGTTATAATTTATGAGGCGGGGCAAAGGAACGGTCCAAATACCTGGGAAGTTTGGAGACCTCCCCAAACAATCCAAGTCTGAGAACAAAGCGTTGAGAATTCAAACCACGCCATCCGCACCATAGCTCAAGATGATATAAAGTTCACATTGTCTTTGATGGCCACTCACTGCCGTGGAGAAAATGTTGTTGTCCTTGACAGGTGGACGTCTTACACAGTGTTACTAAAATGTTTAAACATTTACAAGGCGACGAGAAGTGGCTGTTTGGGGAGGATGATGTCTTAAAGAAGTCCCCGTTAAATCAGGTTCCACTGTATTATCATCTGAGCAATCAGCTCGCCCTCACATCGTAAAGAATCAAAGTAGCCAAACAGATCCGGTGAAGTAGCTTAGTGGAAACTGGAGTACAAATGACTATTATTATTCTAACTGTTAGCTTATAATTAGATATTCCCTGCATATGATATTATGCCCTTGTGTTTTCGGCGCATTTTTCAAACTCTCGCCGAGATCTTCTTGGTTGATTGGAACGGGGGCGTCTATTATTCAATGTTGTGTCTTGCACTAGGTGACAGAGTCGCAGGGTTTATCTCCCCCCCCCCTCCAAAAAAAAGGCGTGCCATGAGGATTCGTTGTGACAACGTCTACCGCATGCTGATCAGGAACTTTCGGCTACTGTGTAAAAACCGGACTCGTTTTAATTCCAAACAACAGAGAACTTAATGGACATAGCAATCGATCTTACAGTGGTAACGAGCTGTCTGTGTGTCCACATAATGTCCGGCTGTCTGCCTGAATGTTTGCATGTCAGTTTGCACCCTAGTAAATTAACATTACACAAGCAATTAACACAGGAGTGCTCAAAAGCCAACTTGGCGAAGTGGGCCTCTGAGTATTTTTCTTGAGGGGTAAGACAAGGGAAGGAGGAGAGAAACGAGACATAAAAATAAAACCATCTCTTCTGAAGCGTGTGGATTTGTCTCCATGTGTCACTCAAGAGTTGCCGATATTTATTTAAGTACTTTGAAAGCTAGACTACGCATCTGCCTATGTGGGTGGTTAGTCATATAATTATTTCTTTACCACTGGTATCCTTCTTTTGTTTATGTCTGTCTGTTTTACTTTTCCGAAGCAATAATGGCCGTTATTTGACGACGTGCCAAACAAGCAAACAAACAAACTAACTAAATAATACTATCCTCCAATGAAAGGATTAAAACAACAAACAATAAATCAAACAACATATATGAGTTCGAAAAGTCACTTTCATCAAAAATAATCAATCATGATAAGTCAGCGAAAACGTCGTGCACTTTTTCAAATTCAGTTCCCCAAAAAACCAACCCAACTAAGTAAGTTACAAGCAAATATTTGGTTTCTAACGCTTTGATGTCCCCCCAAAGAACAAGCTCGATATCTAAATTAGGCCCCTTTACTTGATTTGTCCTACTGTTTTGTTTACGTATCACCATTCACGACCAGGAGGAAGCTCAAACAGGACAATCACACCCACATCGGATATAATAAATCATGTTCACAGTACACAATGGTAAAAAAAGAATCCACTTGCATTTTATGGCTGGGGTGACAGGGTGTGGGCTATTATAACTTTGACTGCCGGTTGTGACAATGACCTGTATTTACATAGCTCGCGACTGGGGTCAGATTTTGTGTAGACTTTTTCACTGAGCCCGTAAAAGTAGAGCCACACCCTTTTACGCCTGGGTTAAGGAATGCAAGTGTTTCTTTAAGTGCAGTCTTTATTCTGTTTTGATCTCTTTCAGATTTTGAAAATGGAACCTTAAGTGGTACACGCTTCAATAATGTTCTAATGGTTTGATTTGTGTACATGTCGCCTCTGTGAGGAAATATTTTCTGCGAGGCGCATTGTGTGTTACATACAGCCGGGAGTTACG
>NW_004797292.1:640518-644336 GCF_000002075.1 Aplysia californica | reverse complement strand
GGTGGGTAGGTCGTAAAAGCATTTCCTTTTGATCTCAAACGATAAATAAAACTGCGACTCACCGTATTGTGGGATGGTTTCCTCGATGATAAATCCATGGCTGACAGAGCTGAGAGTGAGTAAAGTCAGGGACCAGATCACTGTCCAGTGTCGTGTGCTCACGGTGGTGACCGTCATTTGTCGCATCGTGTTGTGGGCTATGCTGTGTTGTTGTGAGGCTGGCGACACGACAGTCAGGTCACATACGGAGGTGTAAACACTCTGTCCTTCACACCATCACAGGGAGGAACAGATGACCGAGGGGAAGGGAAATGTGAGCAATAGAGGGATAGACGACCATAGAGAAGGAAAACATGAGAGTAAGGTAAAGGTAGCGACCACAGAGAAGTATTAATGATCACAGCAGACATACATACGACCAGAGAAAAGGATGAATGATCACAAGAGAAGGACAGATCACTAGAGAGAAGGATACATGATTTCAAGAGAAGGAAAGACGACCGGAGAGAAGGATGAAAGATAACAAAAGAAGAACAGACGACCAGAGAGAACGCGAATGAGGACAAGAAAAGAACAGACGACCACAGAGAAACAAAAATGAGAGCCAAAGAAGAACAGACCGCCACAGAGAAGAAAAATGTTTTTAAAAAATGAGAAGGACAGACGACCATAGATAAGAATGAATGAGAACAAGAGAATAAAAACAAATCGTAGCCCGTAATTGTGAATTCGTTTGAGGATGAAAGATATACAGTCTTCAGTGTTGAAATGATTAGTTATACTATTTTTCAGAGCTCACAGAAGACGTGAGTCTGTTCCCATGTGGGGACTAATCTAGCTAGTATTGACATCAGTGTACTGGGGTGTCACATCCTACTCAACAATGTTGGCCTGACAGGCATGATCGAAGAAGCCCGTCTCCCAACTAAAGGAAAATGTGCTTAAGGGGGCGTAAGATGTTCGTGCTCCTTTTAAAAAATCAGGGACAAACTAAGCAAAGAAACGACTGGTTACAATAAAGTGTGATAAAGACTAATAGTGACCGAGTTAGTAGGCTGAGACACTGAGAGACGAAAGTGTAACTAGTGGAGTGTTTACAGTAACAACCACTTCAGCGCGGACAGCGAGTGAGGAGAGATGATAAGAATTACTCACGTTACAAGTCAGTGAGGAGGGAGTATAAATACTTGTGTGAGGGGGCCAGTTGTAGTTCACACCGCCGTTGTCCATGATGAGATAGTGGCTTATTCGTTGTTTTCGCCGCCTTCGCCCTTAGATGATAGTTTATTCTTAGTTCACGTTGCTCTCGTCCTGTCATTTACAGTGCTAATAAAGAATGAATGTTTCGTTTTTCTCCTGGGAAAATGTTTGTTCCGTGGCTGTTTCTAAACACTAGAGTGTGTGATGTAACCCAGCACTTGCAGCCCCCGTTCTCTGATGTGCAAAATGTAAATAACCGGGGGAGTAGAGGGTGGTATGGTTCACTGACCTTCAAGTATGACAACAATTATGGTGATGTTAATGATAAAAATGAAGATGGTGATCATATTTAACAGTAATGAAATAATAATATAAATAACAATAATAATAATAACAATAATAATAATGTTAATACAAATAACATTAAGGGCTGGTGGGGCACCTAGAAATCTTGTTTTGTGGTAAATTATGCAACTTGGGATTATTACATAGTAAAGTACCTGTACATTTTTCTAACAATATCCAGAAACGTATGTAAGCCTTGCTACACCCTAAAGCTGTCTTTTTTGTCAAAGTGTTTCTGCGAAAGCACACTTTTCCAGTCTGTTCTTATCTTTATCGGCTGTTTTCTCACAATTCCATTTTTTCACACATTATCCCATTTTTCTGCCCTGTTATTGTTCAATTTCAATGTAACTTTCACAGGATGCCAACAACACATTGTTCTGAATTTCCTCTTGTTGGATTTTTGATTAATATAGTCATTTTTGATTTATGTGCATAGAAAGCATGAATTTTCCCTTTTTTCACTTTTTTTGCTACAATTGTACAAAACTTCGCATTTTATTTTCGAAATCCCGGAGCATAAATGATCAAGTTCCTTTTCAAGTAAGATTATATTTGGTAAAGTTTGCCAGCTATCGAGGCATTATTAAATTGAGGATCAGCATATTTATTTTTCGCTGATTTTATAGGCTTCATTTTTCTCTCAACGGTTTTTCAATTGGGTATAAAGCCATAATAATCATTTCACCTGAACACAAAAAAGCAAAGCTTAGAAGGAACAATAAATAAAAAGCTGGTCACTCAAGAGTGAATACCAAGCAAATCGCACAATTTTAAAGAAATGTCTCAAAGAGCATATAACACCAATGCTAATTCAACTACATTGGCTCCCGGTGAAAGCACGAATTCAGTAAAAAAATAATTGTTCTTTGTTTTAAGTGTGTCAACAACATTGCACCATCATAAATAATATTTTTGTGACATGGTCATCGAATATATACCATCTTGGCCTTTAATAAGATCGGCGACGAAAAGACTTTTAAGACCTGTCCAAAGCAAAATTCAGAGACTTGGAGGGAGAGCTTTTTCACACCACGCCCCCTCTTTGTGGAACGCTTTACAAGTTCATCTACGGGAGTCCACCCCTTTATCAAAGTTTAAATCAGCACTTAAAACGCATTTGTTTCCGTCCAGCTTCAATTTGAAATTTCCGACATTCCCAATACAAATATTATCATGTTCTCTCAGTATCTATTTTGTTCCCTCAGTATCGTTTATTCATGCTGTCCTGTTCTATAAGAACTTATGACTGTGTGAATTCCTCAATGTGTGCGAGGGTGTCTGGGTAAGCTGTGTGGGATTGTCTTTATCCAGGGATGTACTGGAGAGAAAGAGAGAGAGAGAGAGAGAGAGAGAGAGAGACAGAGAGAGAGAGACAGAGACAGAGACAGAGAGAAAAAACAGACAGACAGACAGACAGACAGACAGACAGACAGACAGGCAGACAGAGATAGAGTGAGACTAGTGAGAGAGAGAGAGAGAGAGAGAGAGAGAGAGAGAGAGAGAGAGCGAGAGAGAGAAAGAGGATTACTAAACGAGCTGTGCGCTTCATATGTTCTTTGTATTATTGCACAGCGCATTGAGCACTTCTTTCTGGAAATGCGCTATATACATGCAATGTATTATTATTATTTATATTAGTACTGATATCCAGTGATAAAGAGTGGTTTATTGTGCTTGTTCCTGTGCATGATGCGCCGTGGGTTGAGAACTTGATATGACACACGAATTCAGGTGTCAAATGACTTCCGAAATGTAACTTTGTATATTTTAACACAGTATGACTCCTCTCAATCCAAGTTACACCAAGCCCTAGAAATTAGTGCACAATGTGATCAGTAGCGCAAATATTGCAGGTTAGCAATAATTGTCTGTTGCCGGATCATAATTTGTTCATTGTCTTCATTACAGGGACAAGAGATAGCTTTACGAATTTTGATTTTTCATAACGATTAGCCATTTGACACTTTATGAGATACTTCAGCACAGCATTAAGCTCGATTACCTCTTAAGCTCGAGAGAGCGGATTTTGGTGTATGTATGTGGATGTGTGTGTTTATTTGTTTGTCTGTTTGTTTGTATGTGTGTTTGTGTGTTTTAGTTTGTGTGTATATGTGTATGTTGTGTGTTTACGTATGTGTATGTGTGTGTCCGAGTTTGTCTGTATGTTTGCATGAAAGATATTGTGATTATTATTTTGCTTTAGAGAGATTTTTTTGCATATTGTATATACATTTTTATATAATTTTATATTATATATAATATGTTTGTGA
>NW_004797292.1:637344-639279 GCF_000002075.1 Aplysia californica | reverse complement strand
CCCGCACCCCATAAAAACACACTGGATCAGTTGAATAGTATTTACAGAAAAGTGAGTATTGAGACTAGACTAGAAAGGGGAACACGTACCGTCACAGCTGAGCAGGTCTCCCGAGGTAGGTTAATGTTAACCCTTGAAGGCTGGACAACGTCATGGTTTGCGCTGTCGATTGAACGAAATTGTTCAACAAGTCGTTTCCTTAATTTGCACACTGCAGGAGATCGAAAGTGAGGAAAATGCAAGTGAAATTTTAATGTCATTCGTTTTCTCCTCACTACCCTTAGAGAAATGTCATCTCAGGTTGGACAAAACTAGTTAGGAACTTTTCTATCGGTATCTTTGGGTGTAGCGGTTAGTCATTTCGCTGACGCACAAAGAAGACCAGAGTTCGACTCCAATGTGGGAAGACTTTTTATCGAATATCTTGATCTTTTTGCTGGAACGTCGTATGTCTCCCTGCGAGGTCAAAGCTCGGCTTACTAATTGATTATCTATATTGTTTCGATGGGGCATTAAAAAGCAAAGAAAAAAGAAAGAAAAAAGAAAAAAGAGCTAGATCTACATTATGTCTCTACACATTTTTGGTTTCATCCGTTTTCCCAAAGCAATTAATGCTTGCTCCCCAGTGTGCGCAGAAATTTACCTGTTTTATTCAGAGCGAAATTACCCAAAACTCAAGCGTTTAAGCAACTTTTACGAAGAATAATATGGTCCTTATCAAAATTTTTAGCAACTTAGCCTACAACTGATGTTCCATCACCCTGCAAACCGATGTCTCGTTGGTGACATGCTGGATTAGAGATGGATTACACTGCTTCGAATCCTTGACTGGAGACTTCTGGAGCTGCCGGGCCTAGTTCGGCCATTTCAATAATATTAGGTCTGTACGTAGATCTATCAGATTCAGAGATGGGAGTTACATTTGGAGGTCTCACCTCGGTAGATAATTTCATAGTGTTGAAAGTGACGTTAAACCCATACAATACCATAGAGGACTGCACAAACTTCCAGGACGTCAAACAGCTGCACAGCAAAAAAAAAGAGTTTAATTGGAATCCACAGGGTAAAAGATCAAGGGAAAGACGACGTGGAATCTGGAGAAGAGTCTCGGAAATGGATTTACAGAAAAGTGGGAAGATATGGGGTGACATCAAGCGACTCGCCCAGGATAGGGAAAGGTGGAAAGTTTGTTCGTGGCCTATATCCTGAACAAGAGTGAAAAAGGCAATGATGATGTTGATAATGCCATAAAACCCTCTAACGTTGTCATGTTGTGAATATTAGATCACCGTGTCTCCTGATTTAGATTACCCTTGTGTAAGAACTGGATGTAAAAATTTAGATCATCGTTATTTGACAACATGGATGTAAAGGTTTGAAGGGCCATTACTTAAGAGATTCTGTCGTGGTTGCGTGACCCCATCCAACTCCCCCAGTTCGTGTGTTTACATTGTGCAAGACATGCCATGACACACTCGAGTCTGTGTATCCATTTGCCGCAACAGTCTCTGTCCTCCCACACTCAACGACGTGTGCACATGGGCTGCATAAAGATTAATTTATCTCAATAGAGCGATTCTACTGATTGAGAATTGTGTACTGTTCCTCCATTAACACAATTTTGTTGGGGTCATTGAGAAAGCGGCCTGCATGCCACGGCCATTCCAGGCGGAGGGGGGAGGGGGCTGGGGGATCCCAAGATTCTGGATATGCATATTATAGACTCACGTTGTCTTTTACTTTTAGACAACTGTACAGAAGATTTAACCGTAATACCATAGACTGTCTGTCTGTTGCTCCTGTACATCTGGTGGCCTACAAAGTGGATGTTATATCAGCCGATTGTTCTCGTGTCAAAGTTTATGAATACCTAATGACTCTCCTTCTTCTTCTTCTTCTTCTTCTTCTTCTTCTTCTTCTTCTTCTTCTTCTTCT
>NW_004797292.1:633622-636959 GCF_000002075.1 Aplysia californica | reverse complement strand
CTTCTCCTTCTCCTTCTCCTTCTCCTTCTCCTTCTCCTTCTCCTTCTCCTTCTCCTTCTTCTTCTTCTTCTTCTTCTTCTTCTTCTTCTTCTTCAAGAGAGAGAGAGAGAGAGAGAGAGAGAGAGAGACAGAGAGAGAGACACAGAGAGAGAGAGAGAGAGAGAGAGAGAGAGAGAGAGAGAGAAATGAGAGAGAGAGAGAGATGTCGGTGCTTGTGGTTCGCCATTCCTTTCTCTCTTGAATCCTTTCAAAAATTTTAATTTTCCAAGTCCTGTCTTGTAATCCATCTTTTCAAGTTCTATTAGTAAGTTATCCTTTGTCTACCTCTGCCTCTATTGCTTTTTTGTTTTCCAGTGAGGTCAAGATATCCGAGGCCAAGTGATTTAGGACCAGCACTTCTCTTTTCTTTGTTTTTTTTTTCAGTGAGCGCCTTACACTGGCTTTTTTCCAGTAGTTCCAACATGTTCTAATGAATAACAAAATAAAAGATTCTCTACACTACTGAAAGTGGTTTAACAGGTTCTCTTCAGTACTGTGATATATTAAGCTCGAATTTAGCACGCTTTTTTCTGCTGGTATGGTTTCTTTGACCGCGTTATGCCCTAAGTGAAAAATTTGTTTCTTGAAACTTTTTCAAAGCGCCCAAACCCACTCTGATTTAGACGGAATTAGCAGAAATGAAAGTTAGCCCATACTCTTTTATACTATTCATAGTGCGTGCTGACAAGCGATTTTCTTTATTGAGGACTCGCTGATCGACGTGTACTATGGTTTTAGAACTTAAAAAGAGTGGATTTCTTTTCTTATCAAACGGTCAAAGCATTAGACCCTGGTATGTCAATGAGACACCTGGGTTATATTAAGGTCTCCAGGATGTTAGTGATCAATGAACTCAGGCCAAAGACTTGATCACCTAGACTGCGCTCTGTCATGGCCACCGCTCTTCGCTCTCTATAAAACTACTCTGTGAAGCGTGTGTATCATACGCTTGGTCAGATTACTCGTTTCTCTTTAGCGGGGAGCGTGCAGAACCTTTGTGTATGTATTGTATTTTCCTCTGTAATTGTACATTTTAAATTGACGGATTCTTGACGGTGCTCTCGGGTGGTTTGCTTCTTCTTTCCTATCAAACATGTATCACCCCCCGGGCAGTGCCACTGACTGCAGTGTCTTTAGGCCATTCCCAAAGGGAGGACATTTCTCGTATAAGCATAGTAGTATTGTAAATGGGCTGACTCATGTCACGCTCATAACTGTGCCTGATTTACAACAGGGAACTGCCGCTTTTTCTTTCCTGATCCTTACTATTGTCATTTTCCTCTACTTCTTTTGTATGTTTGAAACTCTCTTTTGAACTGTTATTTCCGGGTGTGCCTTGATAGTCGAAGCAGACCTTGTGCTGTTGAAGCTAGAGAGGTGAGCAGTCTGATTCCCTGTAAAGACTTCTCTGTTGATACCCACCCCTTGGCGCTTATGTGACCTTATGCAGTTGCGAGCGCCGTAGAACCCTCTACTATTTTAAAAAAAACATATTATATCGTCCTCATCTCTCTTCCTTCGTTTTCTTTGTTTTTGTTACTCTCTTTCAACACCTCTAATCTTCAGCACCTATATGCCTTATTATGTTGCTAGTGCCGTAAAACGATTTATCCCTCATCATCATCCTGTTCTTTGCCCACTTGTGTGGGCGATCATTGACCTCCACTTCAATCTGTATTGTGTTACAGCGATAGTGTCTGTTGTTCTTGCTAAAACTAAAACGAACTCTGGGCCCCTCCAAAATACATGTCTTTCTATAGTGGAGTCGTGCAACACCTTTGTGTATCCATTGTGATTGTAAATTGTAACTACAGATGCTTTATGCCACCGTCGACACAATTTGTATTATAATTTAGCAGGTGGGCTGCCTGTCAAGACCAACTCGGGCTGAAGGGGATGCATATCACGTCTTAGCAAACAGACGGAAGTACTTTGATTCTACATTTACAAAATATCCCCAAGCGGGAATCGAACTCGTTCAGATCTTCTGTGTTCGATAGAACAGACGGATGTGGTGCAGCGGTTTCGGTGCTCCGTCATCGCACTCAGAAGATACGAGTTCTATTCCGGTATGGGGAGGATTTTTATGTCTGTCTGTTTGTGGATGTCGTATCGCCTTCAAATGGGTGTGCCCCAAATTATCTAAATTATTGTATTGACTGAGACATTAAGACATTTTTAAAAACTATATTGACAGCGAAGTGCATAACCGCTGCTCCACAGATCCCGGTACTTTCCATCGTATGCAACCTAGCTAAATAGCCCTAATCGGATCAAAGGGGGCAGTATTTTGTGCACTCATTTTATTTATATTACTAACATTAATTTACTAATAAAAACATCAATAAGCACGCTCTTGCCAATCCATATCTGTCTAATTTGGGATGATTTATACCCCCCCCCCTCAACCCACGAACATAAGAAGGATCACATAACATATAAGTTATGTCTAATGCCTTTTCTTATACGGGTCTGCCTATTTAACAACCTCCCCATCCCCAAGTTGCATAATATGTTCCACATGTTCCACCCCCCCCCTTTCCAAAACCCAAAAGGCGTACTAGTACTAGATGTTTCTCATTGATACCTAATCGTCAGATTCCCACATAGACTTATATCATGGTATCATAGACAGTGCACTGTGCTGAAGTATTTCAGGTTCACTATGAAACGCACCATTTGACTAAATTAATTTGAGGCAGGTGAAGGGCAACTGGAGGAGAAGTGCTCCTTACATTCAACTATGGCGAGACTGGTGTCTTTCCTTCCATGTGGGCGTAATGGCGTGGCCTATGGGTGCTTGCTTCGCAGTTAGTTTTTACAGAGAGCGAAAAACGGGGGCCGATATAAGAGCATGTCATTGTATCTATGCATCCCCAGGCTGCTTTCTCAAAAAATAGTAAAATTGGTATAGGTTTAACGCCGCTGTCAACACTATTAGGTTATTTACGCGTCGTGACCTCCGAAAGGACTGGGCCAATGGGAAATCCATGTAAAGTGCCTTTCCCAAGGACACAACGTGGGACCGAATTGAGGCTCGAACTCCCGAACTCGCAATCTCACGACTACGAGTCCGGTAGCCACTAGGCTATCGACGACACCCTGTTTTCTCATGATATAATTGCTAACCAGCATACTATAATTGCATTAGCCAATGTCTATGCCTGAGCAGGTTCTCCTGTGTTATGTCCATATTGATCATTACACCTATCAACCACCCGTGAAATTATCAGTAGCAACAACAGCATCATCATCATCATCATCATCATCATCATCATCATCATCATCATCATCATCA
>NW_004797292.1:631249-632777 GCF_000002075.1 Aplysia californica | reverse complement strand
GTGTGTAAGAGAGAGGGTGTGTGTTTATGTATCTCGCATTCTCGTTCTGTTTCTCTTGCTGTCTCTCTTTCTCTCTCTGTCTCTGTCTCAGTCTCAATCTGTCTCATCCTCTCTCTGTCTGTCTGCCTGTCTGTCTGTCTATGTCTATTTCTCTCTCTCTCTCGCTCTCTCTCTCTCTCTGTATCTCTCTTTCTCTCTCTCTCTCTCTCTGTGTGTGTGTGTGTGTGTGTGTGTGTGTGTGAGTGCGTGTGTGTGTATGAATATGTGTGTGTGGGTGTGGGTGTGTCTTTCTCTTTTTCTGCAAGAGTGTGCGTGCCTCTATTTCTGTCTCTCCCACTGTCTCTCTTTCCCTCTGTATTTATTTATGTCTTTCTGTCTCTTTCTCTCGATCTCCCTCTTTCTCTTTTTTTCTAACACCCAACCATACACACACACACACACACACACACACACACACAGACACACACACACACACACACAAACATACGTACACACACACACACACACACAGAGAGAGACACACACACGCATGACTGACAACTCATCAAACATCGCTAACTGTTAAACAAACCTCAGTAAAGCCAGCTGTTGTGAGGCAGATCTTGAAGCAATGCCGTAAAAATTGCTCAATGCCCTAAAGTTGCAGATACGCATTCTATGTCAAAATATTTTACTCAGAAATGTGTTAAAACTAATCACACATAACTTTCCAAAAAATCATCTTTAGTAAATCAAAGGCCACACAATATTAGTAAGAGAAAGAAAAATGAGACTATAGCTGTGTTTGTCGTTCATCAGATGTTCATCAAATTTTATTTCACACAAAGTGCAAGAAAGCAAACCTGGAATGAAGAAAACATTATTATCATCAGGATCAACAAATGTGTTATTGAAGCACGTTTCAAATATTCAACTGAAGCACGACATTTCAAATAGTTGACATCGACATGGCCAACAGATGAAGTATAGGACACTTCTTCGCTGATCAGACAAAGTAAGAACGTACTCTATTATTATTTAGAGGCTTTAGTCAGCAACAAAATTTTGTTAATGGCATCTGAAGGCACAGAGTATCTCAAATAAATCTATAGCTTAGTTTCCAAGCCAAGGTTTGTTATTGCATTTCGGTTTTGTTTTGATTTTTTTTCTTTTGTACAGTTTTTGGTCATCAAAAACTTTTGCGAAAACTATTGTTTGAGCAACATAGCAAAGACAAAAATTATCAAAACAACAAAAACAACAACAACAAAACAAAACAAATGGAAACACCCAGAAGGGCTACTTTCTTTCTAGAGTGTCGACGAAAAGTGTAATTAGGTCTGTGCTTTGCGAAGATACGTCGTTGTTGGGGATATGTTTTATGTACAATATGACGAAGTATAAAGTATAGTTGTCTTTTTTACATGATAGTGTGTATTGGATACATCACATTCACGAATTTAAAAAAGAGCAGCCCCTTCTCCATTCTTTCACCATCGCGCTCTCTCTTTCTTTCTTTCTCTCTCTCTCTCTCTCTCTCTCTCTCTGT
>NW_004797292.1:619008-631149 GCF_000002075.1 Aplysia californica | reverse complement strand
ACACGTACAAATTCAAGCACACACATACACACTCACAACCATACACAAACATACTAACAAACACACACAAGAACAGATACACAAACACACACACACACGCGCGCGCACACACACACACACACACACACACACACACACACACACACACACACACGCACACACACACACACACACACTGGCATCCACCATTATGTTAACAACAATCCCAAATTTCTTCATAATAATATATTATGAATCAAAGCCGTCAATTTATCTCTTCTCTCCACCCAGTCAGCTGATAACATAGTCTCTGGATTCATATTTTTATAACAGACCCATAATATGTACATGCATATTATTTAACATACTTAACGTCCAAACAATTACACACTTTCCAATAAAAGCATTTTCATCATTTAAAACTCGTTTTTATCACATTTTTATCACAGCCTGACGGTTAAAAGCATAACATAGTCACAAATACTTTAACCGTTCAAATTACAACTTTTAGTGTGTTAAAAACTGCCAAGTGCAGTTTTCCGTCATATTATTATTATATTACCATTTTTTAAAGTGAAATCCAAACAGAAGTCAATAAGAATGAAATAAGGAAAGAATGGGCATTGTACTTGTGACCTATGGCACAGTATGAGACGATTATTACAATAAATATTCTATCTTCATTTGTATGAAAGTATTTATAAATGTAGGTATATATGTAAAATGTGTGTATAATGAGAACATACATATTATATTACATTAGAGCATATTATATTACATGTATTATTTTTTGTGAGTACCTTCATTTGCAATATGTATTGAGTGCCCTTTGATTTTTCTCAGTCAGTCATGAGGAAGCATTCGTGACGAAACGTTGAGCTATTTTAGTGATCTTATTTTACTCTTACTCTTCTTCCACTCTACGTTTTCTGCAATAATGATGATGATGATGATGATGATGATGATGATGATGATGATGATGATGATGATGATGATGATGATGATGATGATGATGATGACGACGATGATGGTGGTGGTGGTGGTGATGATGATGATGATGATGATGATGATGATGATGATGATGATGATGATGATGATGATGATGATGATGACAATGATGATGGTGGTGGTGGTGGTGATGATGATGATGATGATGATGATGATGATGATGATGATGATGATGATGATGATGATGATGATGATGATGATGATGATGGTGGTGGTGGTGATGATGGTGATGGTGGTGATGATGATGATGATGATGATGATGATGATGATGATGATGATGATGATGATGATGATGATGATGATGATGATGATGATGATGATGATAGCAATTTCAACTAAGGCGAAAGAGAAGCATATTAATAAATACGTAATTGCTTATGAACATAATATACTTTTCGGAAAAGAAATCTTTCACAAAACTGTAATATTCTTACTATCCACTTTTACCCCCCCCCCCCCCCTTTCTAAAAAAGCCACCAAAAAGGTCTAATACATAAACACACGCATATAAATTCCCAGCCGCCGTAGTGATTTGTCCTTGGTTTCTAAGAATATTCATATCAGCATATAAATTAGGTAACTGAATTAGTGGTACATTCTTGGAGATATGACGGGGTTTAATCACATTTAATAAACTATCTTTAAAACAACTTTGCTTTTTGAAGGAGACGAATCGAAAAGAAAAAAGAAAAAATTACATTTTAAATAATGCAGCATCAATATGTTTGTTCCTGAATAGCGAATTCCTTAAATCCATTCTACATATTCTAAACTATTTTAAGTCAAAATTCGAAGTTTTTTGTGCAATAGTTTCGATAGTATTTACATGTGAATAAAGGGTACAGTCTGGATAGTTACCCTCAACTTACAACAGTACATGCCTAACATCCCTGCTAAAACAACCAACTATGCCATTTACAAACATTTATAAAAAGCAGATTATGTTAAGAACAAGCCAAGTTCAACAAAACGAAAGCAAAAATGAGGCTTAGTTGAGGTAAGACCGATGTGAATTATCCTGTTTTTCTTTTGACACCTTCACATTTATTATGATGCCCTTAAACTCGCTCAATTTGTGGATCACAACTTTTGTACAGTTGAAATGCTATTATAGCATACATCTGTGCATGGTATGAGAAGCTCAGAACATACTAGGGTGCTGACTGTGAGCCACACTTACCTTGGAATGATTGTTTTATGTCACAGCGACATGCAGGGCTAAGAGACATACATTGCTCAAAGATATATATTATAAGGCTTTGAGAAATACAGGGATCAGGACCATATAGGGCTGAAAACCTTGAAGGGCGTAGGGATATACAGGGCTAGGAACCACGGAGTGTGCAGGGACATGCAGGGCAAAGAATCACAGAGGGTGCTGGGATATACGGGGCTAAAAGACATGTCGTATGGCTCAGAGACAGAGAGCGCTAAGAAAGATAAAAGGTGCTGAGATGTACAGGGTGGTGGGGTATACAGGACTAAGAACCATAGAGAGTGCAGGGACATGCACGGCTAGGAACGAGGAAGGATGTAAAGACATAGAGGGCTAGGAGACATAATGGGCTCAGTGACGTACAGGACTAAGAACCATGAAGGGAGTATGGGCATACCGGGCTGATAATTATGGAGAGAGCTGGGATATACACAGGTTTTTATTCTGCGTGGATTGGAGCGCTCTACTGGGAAGGAAGTCATAATACATTTCGGAAATAATGATAATCTTCAAAATTTCTGAGGGCATACATTTTGGACCGAATTGAAGAGAATGTTGGTTTCACATTATAAACAGAATGTTCAGCACAAACGCATCGTTACCAGGATATGTGAAGTGTTTCTGTAACGTAAAACCAACGTTGCGTTTTGCAATTATCCTTATTGTGAGCGCGTGTGGATTTTTTTTCTGAAAAGAAACTGATTATTCGTCATGCAACACACTTAACACAAGGCCTCTGCAGTGTTGTAAAGCTGAAAAGAGCCAAGCATAATAATAATATAATATTTTCCAAGGAGAAACGTAGCAAGCAAAGAAAAGCAAGCTGTAGTCGTATAGCAAGGCACACACGTTAGCATAAAGCTGGCGAGCAACTGATAATACTAGTCTTTGAAGCAAATCGGAAAACCTTACGGTACTAAACAGTAATGACCCTTGTTAGCCAGCCTGCGTTTTTAACGCTTGGTCTCTGAGCTGGTGTTTCTTTTTCCAGTGTGAACATCGTCCCGAACGTTGACCTGGGGTCCAAGGAATGATTCCTGACGTTAACAGTGGTTATAACCTCTATTCAATAATATGTCTGTCCTTTTGGGGTCCTGGCTTGTCTGGAGATATCGCATGTGAGCTGCAGCATCGGTCTTCATAGCCTCAATACCTATCTGGGAGCTATTTGTCACTGTGCTCATAGCCTCGATACTATAACATCTGCGAGCTGCTCTTCCGTGTTCAAAGCTTCGATCCTTCGTACTTGGAGGCTGTTGGTGAGGGTTCATAGCCTCGATACTATAATATGCCTGGGAGAAGATTGTCAGTATTAGTGTGTGGGAGCTGATGTGCCAGTGTTCATCCTACTCGTCTGTTCTATGTGAACGTCCCGACTCGCCCTACGTGCCATGTCCATCTTCCGCTTTCAGGTTAACTTCCTTACTTTGTTACTTCTGACTACTTTTCTCGTCCTGTATTTGCTGATCATCTTGTTTATCCTGCTTCGCTTCCTTGTCTTGTGTATCTTCTTTATTTTGCCTATTGTTATTTTCTTGCTTGTCTTCTGTATGTTGCTTGTCATCTTTATCTTGTTTATCGTTTTTATTTTGCTTGTCTTGTTTATCTTGCTTGCCTTGTTTACCTTCTTTATCTTTATCATCTTTGTTGTCTTCTTTATCTTGCTTGACTTCTTTATCTTGTTTATCTTGTCTCTCATCTTCATTTTTAGCATTTTGTTTGTCTTCTTTATCTTGCTTGTCTGGTTTACCTTGTTCATCCTGCTTTTCTTGTCTATCAACTTTATCATTATCATCTTGTCTGGCTCCTTTATCTTGCTTGTCTGGTTTATCTTGCTTGTCTTGTTTGTCTTGCTTGTCTTGTATATTTTCTTTATTCCTATCCTCTTGTTTGTCTTCTTTATCTCGCGTATCTGTCGTATCGCGTTGACCTTGCTGGGCTTGCTTATCCTGTATATTATCTTCTTTACCTTGACTTAATAAGTGCTTGTTATCTTTACCATGCTTATCTGGTTTTTCTTGTTCCGTGTGTTGACCTTGCTTATCTTCTTTAACTCGCTTTTCCTGCTTGGCTTGTTCATTCCGTTTCTCCTGCTTTTCAAATGTAATTTGTTCGCCGTACTTATTGTGTTCTTCTTGTTTATCATTATTTTGCTGTATGTCTTGTTCGACGGATTTGTCCTGCTCTAGTCGTTTATCTTTCTGTTCTTGTTTGTCTTGTTCATCTTGTTTATTTTTCTTTTCTGGCTTCTCCTGTCCATCTTGCACGCCCCGTCTTTCCTGTTTGTCTTTCTCATATTGTTTGTTCTGTTTATCTTCTTTATCTTGACCATCTTTTGCCACCTTTTTTTCTTTCCTACTTTGTTCATAATCTTGCTTCTCTTGCAGATTTGAATGTTCTTTGTGAACCAGCAGTTTCTCCTGTCCTTCTAGTTTTTTCTGCCTCTCTTCTTTAGTTTGAATCTCTCGTTTTCCAGTCTTGCGTTGCTTAGCTCGACTTGCTTGCTCACTTTGCTTAACCTGCTTATCTTTTTCTTCTTGTTTTTCCCTCTCAGCTTGCTTTTCGTGAGCGGCAAGCCTTTGTCTCGCTCTTTGTTGCCCATACCTATCTTCCGCTTTTAGATCTGTCCGCACTTGTTGTCTATCTTCGGTATATGGTCTATCTCTTTTTTCTTCTATTTCGTTTATATGTTTGTCGTTTTCCTCCTCGATCATATCGTGATTACCTCGCCGCCTTTCTTCTATTATGCGGTTACCTATTGAAAGAAAAGAGGGAAGAAATCAGACAATGGTATAACTTTAAAATCACGATTAATCAAAGTCATAAAGTTTTGAGCATGACCCATAAAAGTGAATGCTTTGTGATTTCTTCAAGCATCAGTTTTGATATGCTTTCTTGTAGTTTAGAGAACGAAAATATCTGATAGATATTGTAGTATAATTATACAGTTACAAGAGAGCTTTGGGATAATTAGAAAAATAAAAAGTCAACAGGTGACGCCATACCGGGGAAAAGACAGGGATGCAATTGACCTCATTTAGTGCGGCGAAGTCATAGCATGCACACATGTTGAACACAAAATCAGTTTATGCACACACGTGAAACACACTGATAGTTTATGCTCACACGTTGAATGTGTAGTTTATGCATACACGTGGAACACGTAGGCAGTTTATGCACACACTTGAAACATGCAGTTTACGCACACACGTAGAGCGTGCTAACAGTTACTGCACATTGTGCACATCCAGAACATTCATATAATTTACTTGTTAAAGAGTACAGCGAACCATAGATGTTCACGTTTAGCCATTTAGGCGCCTGATTGAAGCAGCCATAAATTATGCTTTTCGCCTCCGTCACTCTGATAAAACTTCTTTCTTGAAGTCCTGTTTAAGCCCTCGGCTTGTAATACCTTTACGCTTACGAAAATATCTACAATGCCCTGCCAAGTCTTTTTTCAGAATGTATCACATTGTCATGTAACGGTAGATAAGGGAGAAAAAATAATCAAGACAAGGTATACGTTCTTAGACGAGAAGCTGATACAGATATTCTCTACCTACCTTCTCATGTCAAAACGTGTCTATTGATTCTTCAAATAGGCACTTTATACACTGCGTCAACATACTTAGCAACATTGAAATGTTTCCCTGAATATAGCATGATTATGTATGTTCTACTTTACACAAATGATCAATCAGTATGTGCTGAACATCAAACTACTTTCTAGCATTTCATCAAATATTTACAATAAATAAATGAATAATAAGAAGTAGAAAGTACCTGATCGTGTTGTGGTTTTATACTCCAAACAAGGACAGTTTTGCCCTCGTTTGAGTAACGAAAAGGAGTTAGTCTGAATTGAACACTAGATCTAATTCTTACTTTCTACTTCTTTCTTAGCCAAATCGTAGGACCTGAGCCACTTGGCCTTTGTGTATGCGTTGTCATTGTGACCTTTGGTGTGCGGTTTCCAAATCGGCTTCTGCCAGGAAGCCACGTAGCCCTGCAGCTTGGCCCTGTCTCTCTCTTCTCGGTTCGGATCCCGAAGTCTGGAGTTCAAGTCCGGCCTCTTGTCCCTGGTGTCTTCTGGAGCTCTGGACATGGTGGGTCGGGGCGTGGCGTAGGAGAGTTTGGCTAGCTCGTCGTCACTGGAGTCTCTGAGCGAGTCGCGACGGGTGTAGATGTTACTGCTGCTGTTCCATCGACTGATGGTGGGTGGTGCCGTCGGCGCCGGCGTCTGGATGGACTTGTCTTTCGAGTTGAATACGTCATCGATGTCAGAAGGCACACCAGCGTTTTGGGGTATCGGCCGTCTGTCTTCTCGGACTGTCTTCGTCACCTCGATGTTTGACGGCTTGTCGCTTGTCCCGACTTTAGCATCTCGCTTGTTCTTGTTTCCCTTTACGGCGTTTTTAGGCACCCTGACAGGGAACCATCGCCCCCTAGACCAGATGAGAATGTCTCCTGGCTCTGATTCGTGATCTCCTGTCTGTGTGGAGACGGTCTTTACACCGTACAACTCCTTTCTGTGACCTGAGTAATCCCACTCTGTCTTCCTGGGCTGGACTTTGTTAGTGACGAAAACAGTCAAGGGGTTTCTCCGCTTCTCCTCCCGCGAGTAGTTACCGGACTCTAGATCTAGACAAGGATACATGGAAATAGAGATAGAGGTGTGTGTGCGGGGTGAGGGGTGAGAGAGAGAGAGAGTGAGAGAAAGAGAGCGAATAATAGTGTTTGGGTGTGTGGGAGAGAGAGCATAAGTGTATATGTGTGTATTCGTGTGTGTGTACGTGCGTGTGTATATAAGTGCGCGTATGTATATATGTGTATGTGTGTGTGTCTGGCTGTGTGTGTGTGTGTGTGTGTGAATGTATATATGTGTATGTGTATGTGTGTGTGTGTGTGTGTGTGTGTGTGTGTGTGTGTGTGTGTGTGTGTGTATGTGTGTGTGTGAGTGTCAGCTAGATTATCGAAATTTACTGTGACTTCAAATAAACTTAAAGTTGCATAATCCAAATAAAATGATTTTCAATATGTCACTTCTTAGGAGGCGAGGAAAGGGGGGCGGGGTGATTTGCTTACAAACGACACGGAGTGAATAATGAGAGATAGGAGGAAAGAAGTGGGTAGGCTATGGTGTGTGTGGCTGGGAGGCAGAGGGAGACACAAAAAGACGAGGAGCGAGAGAGATACAGAAGAAAGAGTGAAATAGAGTTTGAGAAAGAGAGAGGGGAAGGAGGGAGGGAGAGAGAGAGAGAGAGAGAGAGAGAGAGAGAGAGAGAGAGAGAGAGAGAGAGAGAGAGAGAGAAAGAGAAAGAGAGAGAGAGAAGGGGGGGGGGGGCAAAAAGAAACAGACATACAAACCGTAAAAGTTTTCAGAACAGCAAGAGACTGGTTCTGCCTCTTTTACAGCAATAAGCGTAAGGGAATTCTATTAGGCTAGTTTGGAATATAATCATGTTACGCCTGCATATGAATGAAACCTGTATGTGCATTTGTGTAGCTATGATAGCAACATTACTCTCAAGATGCGCTCAATGACTGCGGAAAGGAAACCCAACACCGGACATAACGTGCAGTTCTCTATTAAATGATATAAATCTCTGTTTTGGTATAACTTTCTGTATTTCATGTAACCCTCTGCATTTGGTGTAACTCTCAGTATTTGACATAACTTTCTGTCTTTGATAGGAATGCTTGCCTTTGATATGACTTTGTGTCTTAGGTATTACTTTCGGTTTTGGTACAACTTTTTGCCTTTGATATCACTTTCTGTATTTGATGTAAAGATGGCTCATACCACCGATAATAAAGATAAAGAAACTTAATCAAAAAATTAAACTAGATTGCTCTTTTCATCTTTTCATTCACGTCTATCGACATTTGTAATTGGTATACAATTGTATATTTATGCGTGTTTAATATCTTTGCAAAATAGTCTCTGCTTCGTCTCTTTCCCGTGAAGCTCAACATTCCAACATAACAGAAAATTGTCGATCGTTAAATCTTAAACCGTGATTCCTTTAATGAAAGTCTGAAGACATTTTCTACAACTACACTAAAACCACTTTTCAACCCCGCCCTTTAATGCTTGCTTACTTGGAGTTAAAATGAAAACGTACTGAGATTTTCTTTTTTACAGTTTTTACTTTTTTCAACTACTTTATGAGAACATTAGCTTTTTGGTTATATGTTTAAACTGCACAACTGTCCCCTACCTTTCGCAAACCAAATGATAAAAAATGTCTTTCAAGCCGTTATGTGTGAAAGGAAATCAAAACTGTTCACTCAAACGTTAGCTTCTCCAAAGACAGAGATGTTTTAAAAATGCCTCATTCCGTTTTGGAACTGCGGATTTAGTTGACGTCATAAGTATGAAAAAAGGCATAAAAATTCTAAAAAGGAAGAAAGAAAGGAAGAAAGAAAAAAACACGAAAAAGAGCACAAGTTTTACACCCCTTTCAACATTGCAGATTTCGATTTTCGCTAAATGGTTGCTCCTACTTCTTCACATCGTTGTATGAAGGGATTGGCCTAGTATGACAGAACCTTGTGAACTCCTAGACAAAAACATGCAATGGAGAGGTGGGGGGTAAACCAAGCCTGACCTTACGATCGCGAGGAAAAGTATATTTTAACCGCTGCATTCCGTGGATCTCCCAAGGAAAAGTATGTGGAAAGAATTCTTATCGAGTATCAGGGTCTTTCGGCAGGTACGTTGTATCCCTCTCAGCTGATATTGGACCTGACGGGCAGGCTCAAAGTGTGCGTCCAATTTGCGTCGATTAAATAAGGGTAGGGGGGTTCGAGGGACGGGTAAAATAACATCGACATTGAAAAAAGAGGAAACGTGTTGCCTTTTATATGAATAATGAGAGGCATGCTGGCACGATAGCAAACATGTGATGCTGATACACAAAAAAGGGAGACAGAGAAAACAGGGAAAGGGCCGATGTAGGACATAATATTTAACCACACATACAGACAGAAACACTATAGGAATAGAAGAAACAGTGACGCTCTTCAATCTCCCATACTGACAGAAACAATAAAGGGAGAGAACAAAACAATGTAACCGTGGTACCATTTAACCATCGGCGATTCGATAACTACAACAACAACAACAACAACAACAACAGCAACAACAACATAGCAACAACAACAACAACAACAACAACAACAACAACAAAAGAAAGGTGCGCAGTTGAATAAGTATATCGCCCTTTGCAACATTGTCAGGTTGTAAAATTCTCAGAGCCAGAACTAAGTAACAAAAACAAACAAACGAACAATTAAAACGTGACAGAACCTCTACTTTAAACATGCTGTTTTGACCATCATCAGTTTCTTTTTTTTTTAAACCTCGCTCCTAAACAAACCAACAAACAAACAAACAACAAAAAATGTGCTAGAACATCTCTTGCTGTACTGACCTGTAAGCACGGCTTTGTCAGCATCTCCCCTGTAGGTCTGGGTGAGTACATTCTTATCCCCGTACTCGTCCTCCTCTCTTCGCATCTTCTTGTTGTCTTCATACTCGTCCCGCCCGTCCCTGTTGCGCATGCAGCAGTAGATGCACAGGGCGATGAGGAGGATGATAATGAGGCCGCCGATAACAGAGGCAACGATGATGGCAACTAAAGTCGCACTATGGATAATGAGTGAAGGGAGGAGGGGGGGGGGGTGGTTGAGGTAATCAGGAATAAAGGATGGTGATTCTGCTATATGCTATTGGATAGATCAACTTATTATATTGTCAGCTGTTTGTTTGTCTGTTTGAGTAAAGAAAAGCGCATCGATATAAAAAATATGGTCATTTAGATCTGGAAAATAGTAAGACAGACAGACATAAACAGCAGAGGAGAAGTAAAGAAGTAGGACCTATCAGTGGCGCCCTCCAACCTCACACAGGGATTGGATAGCGACTGGAGATGCTGAAAAATGTGTGTGTATGTATATGTTTGTGAGTGTATGTGTAAGTATGCATGTGTTCGTGTGTGTGTATGTGTGTGTGTGTGTGTGTGTGTGTGTGTGTGTGTGTGTGTGTGTGTGTGTATGAGTGTGTGTATGTGTGTAAGTGTCTGTGTGTGTGTGTGTAAGAAGGGGCGGGGGGTGATCAGGAATAAAAGATGGTGATTCTGCTACGTGCAGGATGGATAGCGACACATAACCATGGATTCCCGCTTCAAGCACAAAACCAAGAGCTTGGTATATTATGGCGGCTGTCGCTGCTTAGTAAGACCCATGCCTGAGTGTTGGGTGTGTTTATGAGTGTGTACTAAATGAATGTTTCAAGCATTTGCGTAAACTGGAGCGTACATGTCATGTCAGTGATAAAATATATTATTGTTTAGAATTGTCAATAAAGTTGCCTACTGCTCGTCACGCTATTTGATAGTTTGAATAGACTGCACGCTTATTGCTATAGGAAGGTCACGTGCTCTGGCGTGGCTGCAAGATTATCTCTTTGCGTGACCAGTGCCTGTATTGTCTTGAGAACAACATTAAATGCTCAAGAAGCAATGAACTTATGTCGATGCAGTTGGAGATGGCAAGCAAACAGAGAAAAAAAACTACTTTTATCACAAGCACACCTTAGTTCGACATACCTGAAAGAATCAAAATGTTTTGTGGCCAAAGATAGTTTCTTATCTTGAATGCTTGTTCGTTGTTTGTTCTGCTTTTGCTTTCATTTGTTTGTGGTTTTTTTAGTTTGGTTTGTTGGAGTGTCTTACTTTGTTTGTTTTCTATCTTTCAGCAACGGCAGGGTTGAGGGGTGGGGTGGCAGTAGGGGAAGGGGAAAGGGGGGAGGGGAGACAGCTTGCTCTCTAAGCCACATTGCTTTTCCACTTTGGTTTCGAGTCTCAAGTCCTTAAGGTGGGATTGGGGTGGGGCTAGCTTTTAGCCTTAACCACCTTCTCTATGTGCTTTTTCACTTTGATTTTTTGTCTCCAATCTATATAATAGGCTGGGGTGGGAAGGTTGTGTGGTGGAGAGACATTGAGGAATAAAAGATGGTGCATGCACTTCTGCTACGTGCGGTCGGGTAGCGACTCAACTATTTATTTTATTCCCACTCCAAACACTACCACAAGTTAGGCAGTTGCTTGTTGTCGTTCCTTGGTAACACCCCCGCGTGTTCCCCCTCCCCCTCCCCCCTCCCCCCAACTTACACATGGGTCTTCAAAGGATGTCTCAAAACATATCATACCTATTATCTATCACTTCCTATATCGCATCAAAGTTCATACTGAAGATCCAAAGATCATGGCTTGCTTCGTTTTTGAGACATTTTTATGGTAGTTGTGTGACAAATAAAACCCGTCTCGAAGTGTAGACAGACTTTTTGTGTTTGCCAAATACTTTTTTGTCCCGGTCTAGTCTATGTAATATTTATGGTACCCTAACCAAACACAAACTCAGGAGCAGAGAATTGATTTACAAAGCTTTATTTCCCTGCTCTTTTACCTAGTTGAACAGGCACTGTTGTAGAACTGTCGACTCAAGAAACACGTTCCAAGACAGAAAGCTGCTTTTTTGTGATTGAACCAAGCTTTTATCACAATCGCAAACTAGCGAACAATAACAGTCTAAGTTTTATCTGTTCAAGCTCTCAAAGCAGCTAAGACCCATAACTCTCATTTTTAGAACTAATCCTGGGTACAAAAAAAGAACCTGAATTCTTATGACTCTACACATACAATGACATGTGGTGCATACTTATGCAAACATACATGTATATACTTGTATACACACACAAAAATACAGACAGATATACATCATAATAAGCGTAAATAAGTCTTTTAACTGTTCTTATTCTTTCTCTGGTTTATTGCATGTCTAAACATAATATTATGCTGTCTGTCCACCTATAATAATGTCTCTCCCTCCTTCATTCCTTTCCTTTCTCTTCCTCTCTCTCCATCTCTCCC
>NW_004797292.1:613237-617131 GCF_000002075.1 Aplysia californica | reverse complement strand
ATCTATCTATCTATCTATCTATCTATCTATCTATCTATCTATCTATCTATCTATCCCAAAACTCACTCCGTATCGTCCCCTCCACAGCAAGCATTGTCGCAGCAGCCGTCCTCACAGAAAGCAGAGATGGTGGTCCCACCAGAGGAAAAGGAACACGTCTGTCCACTCATTGCTTACACTGATACCTGTGCGTGTATGGGACGAGGGAGGGGGGGTGGAGGTGAGGTTGATGACGGTAATAATGGTGGTGATTGTTGTTGCCGTTGTTATTGTTACGCCTGTAGTGGTTATTGTGGATTTTGTTGGGGATGAGGTGGTGGCGGCAAAGGTACTGATGATGACGACAAGGAGTCTGAAAATAACAGTCTATATACATATAGAAATGTCAATAGTTGGGATTGTGACACATGATACTATGCTTGGTGCTGCTGCGGCTGCTGCTGTTGATGGTGACGACGACGACGACGACGACGATGATGATGATGATGATGGTGATGATGATGGTGATGATGATGATGATGATGAAGATGATGATGATGATGGACTCTACTATTTCCAACATATATGTCACACTTCAAACCAACGCAGTGTTATTCCCTGTAAGGCTACAGTTCTTCCTATTCTCCATTGTGCACCATGAAATCATCGCACGCTCTTGGTGCTGGAGTATATCTCATTTTGCTCTCCTTTAAATCCATGTGACGAAACGCGGAGCTATTTTTTAGCCAAAAAATAATACACGTATTAAACTACCTGTGAACAATCCTACACTTCAAATTTTTAAGTTACTTTTCAATAGTGCTAATGGTATTACGGGTTACTTAGTCTCTGTCTGGTTTTGGCAGTAGTGGTGAAGGTGATTTTTTTTTTTTTAGTCCCATCATGGTGGGTGGTTGGGGGGTGCTCATGTGTGATTTGCTTCTTCTTTTCTATCAGACATCTAACGTCTTCATCTCCCCTCCTTCTTTTTTGTGCTTGTTACTCTCTTGTAACACCTCTGATCTTCGACACTTATACGACCTTATTGTGTTGCAAGTGCCGTAAAACACTCACTAAAAATAAGTCCCTGCATAACAGCTTATTGGATACAACAATGAAGGGCTGTGGCGAAAGGAAAGCAACGATAACATGGTAGCAACAGTTTTGTCGATGACAGAGGAGATGGTGTGAAAGTGGAGGAGGTGGAGAAGGTGAAGAAGTAGAAGAGATGGGTGGGGGAGTAGGAAGAGGAGGCAGAGGAGTAGAAAAGAGAGGTGAGTGAGTAAAAAGAGGAGATGAATCGGGTAGTGGAGTGGATGCGCGGGTGAAAAGAGAGAATGTAGGAGTAGAAGAGGGGGTGGAGGAGTGAAAGGAAATGATGGATTGTAGAAGAAAGAAATAGAGAAGTAAAAGAATGAAAATCAGGACAAAAAGGGGGGGAGGGTGTGGAAGAGGAGAAGCAGGAAGAAGTGCGCTCAAGGCAATCTAAATTAATAAGAACCCCCACCCCCACGAAGGACATGTAAGCTAACAAGTACAGACACACATAGTTGTACTTTTTAAAAATCTAATTTTTGCTAGAGATTTAGTGCACCAAGGTTCTACGAGGTGAATGCCTTGACTCTGGAATTAGCATTGCTTTTGCATGTAGGGGATAATCTTCTCAATACCACGGAAGGCCACCATGGAATGGATACAAATGTGCCAAACTTCTATTCACAAACCGGTCTCTAAAATTTGAAAGAAATCGTTCTTGTCCAAAGTCAAAAGTCAGAATTGAAGCACTCGGGTCCACACTGAGGAATACTTCAATAGAAATTTTTAATACAGTAGAGAAAAATCCTTGGCTTTCAGATTAAAGATTACAAGCGTGGCGTCCTTTTAAGTTTTGCAATTAAAAACAGATTTAAAAGATCGATTAGCTGTGGCTGCATTATATTATACGCCTTCATTTACAATAGAAAAAATATGAACTCTTCCTTTTCTATTGAAAGTTGAGCCACTTTGAGAAAGGGCGTGTAAATGAGCAAAACATAGACAGAGTAATATGCTACTTTAGAATTACAAAGTTCTATCAGACATTTTTGGCCGTTTTGAGTTACTAAGACCATGAGGTCAGAACCCAAATGTTCTACCTGTTCTATCAAAATCGTAAGATTATTCTGCATCGTTATCAAGATATTCATAGAATTGCATTAGAAAAGCTCTACCCAGTTGTGAAATTCCAAAATGTTTACGTCATATTTATCAAAACTAAGTACTGAGCAGATAGAACTTTGTAATACTAGGGTAGTGATTAAGCTTTGGTTTATTATTTACCTCCTGCTGTTCTTTTGAGTTTGTTCCTTACAGTTTGCGCGAAGGCACAGACAAAACAGGTAACATTGACATCAGTGACTTCGCAAATGTTCCATATTGGAGAATTTGGAAAACCAAACACATGATCGTTGATTATCCTGTTGAACAACCTACCTAATAAATAGTAATACTTTATTACCTGCTTGTAAAGGTCTCTTGTATCACTTGGAATAACGAAAGAGAAGTCAGAGAGAAGTAGTTCCTCAGCCTTACTCAATATTCCGCTAACAAAAGTTTGCTCGTTCATCTCGACAGGAGGTCATGATCTAGATGTGTGCCACTCCTGGAAATATTCCAATACTTGTACTCGAAATTCCAATATACAGTTGACGCAGTAAACGAGTATTTATGAAACACGTTTCCCTCTGGAGCACCAGCTACACGGTATTATCATTCTGAAAAAGAAAATGCTGCTGAAGAGCTGAACGATTATGTAGCACCATTTTTCAGTACTAATCGTTCAACTTATGAAGCTTTTTTTCGTTCAATGACGCCCTGTTTACATACACTTAGATCCCATTCAAATGGATTTGACCTATTTTCTGAACTGCGCGTTCTTCCTTCGCATAGATCTAGGTAGGACGTTGACGTTTTGCATGTACCTCCGTTGTCCAGTTGACTCACTATGGGTGCGAGGTCTGGCCTTCCTGCAACGCTTCAATGCACGCTGTTATTCATCCATTCTGTTTCCTGTTTTCCATTCTGTTTTCTATAACTGAAACTTTTAAAGGCATGCAAGAACATGCATTTTTATGAAATATGCAGATTTCTGTTTCTGCTTCTTTGTGCGTGATGTTTCGAAATGTGCTGAAACATTGCGTTTGCTCTGCTATTGATCAGACATGTGACCACTACGTCCTTTTAAGGAGATATTTCGATCACCGTTTTCTGTTCGTCGGGCAAGAGGTAAGCAAGTCTGGGTATGGGTCAGTCAACGTTAAAGATACCTTTTTATATTGTCTTCACTCTAACGCTGTCTATAATCCAACAAAACTAGGCTCATCTATTTAGTATGCTATCACCCCTTTAATTTGGCAAATAGTTAAACAACATTTAATATATTATTTTGTTATTATGCAGTGCTCACTTTCAGTTGGCCAATAGTTAGACATCGCTAGATATATATATATATATATATAAATTATATGTTTATTTTGCTGGCTTCACTCTAACTCGGTCAATCGCCGGACAACATATAATATATTATAATATGTTTATCAAGCTAGAATTTCTTTCATTCGATCTGTAGTCACAGAACGCTAGATAGGCATGTGTCTATTTATTATGTTAACTTCACCCTCAGTAAGCTCAACGTCGGACGACACTAGATAGTATCTGTTTATTACGATAGCTTCACTGTCACTCGGTCTATACTTAGACACCACTCGATATATCTGTTTATTGTGCTACCTTCACTTTCACTAGGTCAACTACGAACAAAGTCGGACCTGGCTTCTGTATGGGCCAGCGGTTTCAATCTTTTTTTTCCAACCGGCACCGCGCTTGTGTTCCCGATCTAACATCGCCTCTCTCTCTCTCTCTCTCTCTCTCTCTCTC
>NW_004797292.1:609804-613137 GCF_000002075.1 Aplysia californica | reverse complement strand
TCTCTCTCTCTCTTTCTCTCTCTCTCTCTCTCTCTCTCTCTCTCTCTCTCTCTCCACCCTACCATAACACATCCCTACCACATTCCCTCTCCGGACCAGAAATCTTTGCAAAAGGTTCCAAACGGCACTGCTCTCAGTTCTTACACAAAAATGTATTATGCCTAGGTTTGTATCACGGTAGCGATACATCTATCTTTGCCCCCGTCCCAGACACGAAAAAACATAATATATTATTATAATATTGAAGACCCCTCACATCGTATTGGTGTCACGCATCTGGACTTAACTCTTTGTATACGAAAGGCTATCACTCCACCTTTTTTTACGCAGCCTACTTTGTGGTCCTGTTCTGAATCATCTCAAAGCTCCCCCCATAAATATTCTCCTATTTCGTCTATTTCCGTTAAGTTTTAGTAAGAATATTACAGCACTTGCAACGCAATAGGGTCATTTTAAATGCCGGAAATTAGAGGTGTCACCAGAAAGTAACAAATAAACAAAAAGAGGAAAGATAAGGACAATAATATATTTGATAGGAAAGAAGGCACAAACTACACGACAGCCCCCGCCAACCACCCACAAAACCATCTGCATAAAATAAACCCTGAGCTGGATACAAAGGAATGCCCCATGCATTGAACATACTAATTATTATAGTTCAATTAATCAATTGTATTTTGAGATTCACTGAGATTTCGCAGATTTCGTTATTATGATTGCAAACAACTGAACGAAGCCAGTGTCATCTAAACTGTCGCGTCGTATAAGAATTAAAGCTGTTTGGTCAAAATCGGCGTTCTCGCATTTTAACCTGCCTTTCATGTTAGCTTTTTCATTACGACATTTCGTAGAACCCTCATTTGAATACCGTATCCTCAGTTTGTTTGGGTAATGTTTTTAAAAAATATTACTAGTAAATTATTTGTGTGTTTCTGTGGATTTTGAAGTTTTATTTCTTGTTTTTTGTTTTGGTTGTGTATGTGTTTGGGGGTGGGGGGGGGGAGATAAGTTCCTAAAAGAGCATCCACTCAATTCTCAGCAAGAGAATGAAATTAACTATATTATAATAGCACAGCAAGCTGAAGCCATCATGGATCTGCACAAGGAAGAGACAGAAGAACAAACAGCAAGAGAAAGGAAAAATAAATAATGTTCAGGTGAACAAAAAATGTCGATAGCATGTCGGAGGTGCGGTGCTGGCCTCTGTTTTATTGTCAGTGCGACAGTGTCATGGATTTTTGTTTCTCCCACTTTATGTAGCAAAAACGTCATAGTTTATCCCATGAAAAAAGAGGGGGGGGTGGTGAGAAAGGGGTGGCGATGACGGGGAAAGGGGATGGGGTCAATTACACGGCGCTCTTGGTTCTTGTTATCCGGAATAAACTTCTGATAACACCATTGAGCGTGGGTTGGAAGTTCGAATCTGAGAGGGCTATAGATTTTTCTGATTTTTCAAGGAACAATAAATAACTCCCTGGTGTACTGTCTCAACTCCCTGATAATTTATCTCATTCAAAGGCTACCAGGGCATTTCATTTTAGAAACCAAATAGATAAATAAACAAATAAACTAAATGTTCAAAGCGTTGGGGTGGACCGATTGAGAAGATGGGGGCGGGGGGGGGTCGTTGTTCTAAGAAAGCAGGGTGCTGTCATCTGATTACATTGACACTAAAGCAGGAAACGGTCACAGTTAATGGATTATACGTCTCTTCGTTTTTTAAGTGTTTGACGCGCCGCTCTAACGGAGTTATTCTAGAGTGTGGATTAAGGCACAGGGGGCAGTTCGTCTGACGTCACTCATAGCCACCCAGAACTCCTTAACACTCAGACTACCGGTGTAAAAGGCAAAGATACACAACATATTATTTTTTTACTGGTCATGATAGCGTGAGTTTTACTTTAGCCTGTGTTACGCTAACCTATGTTATACAGGCCGTTATTTTACTAATAAATGTTTTTGATGATTATTAATGTGATCATTTGTTGTGGTAACACATAGTCTTTGTTATATCAGCCTTTGATATTATACCAACTCTAATATCATTGCTATAGTCATATTATACCAGCCAAGTGTGTGTGCGTGTTTGTGTGTACATGAGTGTGTGTGTATGTGTGTGTGTGTGTGTGTGTGTGTGTGTGTGTGTGTGTGTGTGTGTGTGTGTGTGTGTGTGTGTGTGATTTAGTATAGTATAAATCTACACCTTGCTTGTGTGAGCTAGAGCTCTCGTGTTTAGATCACAGAAACACTGTACGTGTGTGTCTAAACAGTGTGCTGAAAGGGGAACGTTTGAATCAGCTTGAGAAGGCAGTTTAGGAAGGAACGATTTTATTAATTTGGAAAAAAAGTATGGGGGAGGGGGGCGACTCGTGTGAGTTTCTGTTCACTAAAACTGAGGCTTGCTTTTGTCTAAGTGCGTTTGTGTTTGTTTGTCATTTTGTATTAATTCGCTTCCTCAGAATTGTAAAGTTCTATATGATATATTTAGCCATTTGAGTTACAAATATCGTGAAGTCACTTACCAAATGTTCTATCGGCTACATTGAAAATCGTTAGATTATTCGGAGCCTTTATCAAGATATTCAAAGAACTGCATTCTAAAACGTTTGACATGTTGTGAAGCTCAAAACTTTTAACTTTTGCATCAAATTTCTCAAAATTAAGTACTGAGCTGATAAAACTTTGGAATTCTAGAGTAGCATTAGATGTATGTCTGTGTGTGTCTGTGTGTATGTACGTGTGTGTATGTGTTTGTGTGTGTTTGTGTGTGTGTGTGTGTGTGTGTGTGTGTGTATGTTTGCGTTTGTGTGTGTGTGTGTGTGCGTATGTTTCCTCTTGTTTGTCTCTCTTTAATAAAGGGAATGTGTAGTCAGTGCAAAACAGAGAACAACACATTACTCCAAGACGACGGAAATCAGGGCGGGAAAATCAGTAATTCATCAAAAACTTTGAATGCATTTTAACGGCCTACTCGACACGCTTTAAATCTTAAGGGGCGAGCTGCATTCATCAAGCTGTAGTAGCAAATTTCGGGGAATAGTACATACCAGCAGGATGATAGAGATGCTGGATAATGTAGTCTCTTGGTTCGGAAATTGAACTTGTCTCTTGCGTAGTCTACATAGCGAAATGCTTAATCGTAGCACTTGCACGCATTCAAATGAAGAAAGTTTTAAAATCAATAGATCAAGAATGTGTATGTGTGTGTGAGACGGTGTGCGAGTGTGTGTTTTTCTTAAAGGGTTTTTTGTGAGAGAGAGAGTCCGAGATAGAGAGAATGAGAGAGAGAGAGAGAGATAAGGAGAGAGAGAGAGAGGAAGAGAGAAAAGGAGA
>NW_004797292.1:603088-605914 GCF_000002075.1 Aplysia californica | reverse complement strand
TAGATAGATAGATAGATAGATAGATAGATAGATAGATAGATAGATAGATAGATAGTTAAACAGATAGATAGATCATATGCGCCCTAACTCAGCAACAACCTCAAGGCAAGGGAATAGAAGAAACAAACTGGGATATTTTTTAACTCTTGAATTAACTGAACTTTAAATAGCTCTGGGGTCAGTTTATTACGAAACAAGACACGCTATAGAAAAAAGGTATCTCTCTAAGTGCCACGTTGCCGTCTTATGAAAGAATGGAACCGAAAAGATCGATGACAGGAGCCAAGGATTCTCGGTGACACCCGAAGGAATATCATGCCCTGGAAAACAAAAGGAAGCATTAGGGGTGCCCAAGTGAAAAGATCACTAGACAAAGATATCAAAGGAAGCCTTGCTAAAAATAATGAAAAGGAACACTTTACTGCATTAAAATAATTTCTGAGCGTATGAAAGGACCTTGGAAAAAAACAAACAGCATATCGGGAAGGAAATGATATTTAATTATAACGATACCCCCCCCCCACACACACACCCACAAAACAACCTTTTTTTCTACCAGCCAACACTCACTGCGTCATAACGTGATAAGGTTAGGGTCAACGACCTAAGAATAATTATATTTTTCTATTTATATCCTCTTAAGTGAGGGTACAACTATGCGCCTACATACCGTCCTGATGTTTGCACAAAGTTGGTACGGCTTCCTTAACCCTCTCTGCACTGACCAGTCGGCTCAGGACGTTGTCACTAGAACTGTTGCCATCACACAGACTCTCTAGTTCCTCCAGGCACGACACGAAGCGGATAAGATGGCCGTCACTGTAGAAAAATGTACGTGGTTTGCTTATTTTAACACCTTTTTCAGCGCAGTTGGGCTAAACGGAGGCAACACGGACAGCAGAGGACAGTGAACGATGAAGATCTGTTATTATGTCAGCGTCATCAGAGCTCCAACAGCATCACTTGCAGACATTAACCCTTTGAGCTCTGACCTCCTGGTGCCACCATGCTCCTCTGCCTGAGCTCCTGAGAGATACAATATAACTAACCTTCATATTAGAGTCAGAATCACATTCCATATCCCATTCAGGGTAGTCCTCGTCAATGCCAGCATCTTATTCGGGAAGATCTTCAAAATAATTAATAACGTCCTGTGTTGTAAACACGGTTTCCCGCACGCGTTTTGTCGCAGACGAGTCATGTTGGGGATAGGGTCTCGCTCACCTGTTCACCGCTGGCTAGGGCTCGAAGGGTTAAGGAGAAGGTAGAAGATACGAGGTAAAGCTATTTATGAGACGGCACCCCTCATAGTTGTGTCCATCTACATATTTTTTGTTAATATAGACGTTTCTACACCCCCATAGACACAATTTAGATCATAGAAGGCGGGCTTACAACCCTGCCTGCATGGGTCAACCCGGGGTGAGAGGGATACAATATCCTAGCAGGAAGACCGAAGTACTTAATAAAACTCTCCACACGGGAATCGAACTGAAATCTCCTGTGAGCGACAGTGAGGCGGCAAACCAGCTGCATCAAAGACACAAGCTGTCCATCTAGAATAGGATAAGAATATCATGGTAGTGGCAGCGTTAATAAAATACGTAAACTGGACTTCGATCTTGTGGGAATGTTTACACTTTAAACCTGCGGTTCCCGAATTGTGTAAATTTAGACTTATTAGTTGTTGTTTTTTGTGAGATAGATAAACAAATACATTAGGTAGATAGATAGTACACATAAATATTACATATCCCCGATATAATATATATTGTGTCCATGAGGAAAGAAAGAAAGAAAGAAAGAAAGAAAGAAAGAGAGAAAGAAAGAATGAAAGAAAGAAAGAATGAAAGAAAGAAAGAATGAATGAGAGGGAAAGTAAACTGACAGAAAATTCAGAAAACACCTTCGCCTTCTAAAGAGGCAGATCCTTTCTCCAGAAGTGTGGTGTTACATATAAATGTCCCCTTGAGTTCACACCGGATTCCCTGGCTGTTGCAGAACCTACAGAATACAGCAATAAAGACCTCATCGCTGTGATTTTAAAGCCTAGCGCAATTTCTCTGACAGATAGAAAGCTATAAAAATGCTCCCACCTTTTGGGTTAGACAGTCTAAGAGACTTTAGAGTACAGTTTGTTTTGTTTGGCTTTTTGGGGGGGTTTTTTGGTTTGTCGTTTTTGTTGTGTTTTGTTGCTGTTGTTGTTGTTGTTGTTGTTGTTGTTTTGTTGGGTTTTTTAGGTGGGGGGAAGGCGGGGTTGGTAGTTGTTTGTTTGTTGTTGCTTTTGTTGCCTGTCACGAGGAGCTAAAATGTTTAATGAGACGTTGAAATGATTGCGCTGAAATAGACACAAAGGGCGTGCCTGGGACAGCCGATGACGTATCTTAGAGTGAACAAAAACTGTGTGAAAGTCCTAAGAGAAGTTGGCAAAAAATTAAAATCAATTCGGTAAAAAAAAAAATTTTTAACTTCAGAATGAAGATAACTTTTTACTCAAATCTCCGCCATGATCTGGCGTTGGACAAAGTTGTTGGGAAATTAAGTATAATTATGTCTCGAAAATTCTTGGCGTGGAAGCTTTTATGGAAGAACATGGAGAGAGACACACACAGAGAAATAGAGAGGAGAGAGAGAGGGAGAGAGAGGGAGAGAGAGGGAGAGAGAGGGAGTGAGAGGGAGAGAGAGAATGGCAAACGGGCAGGCAGACAGACGGGCAGATAGAGAAATAAGGAAGGGGAGACCTAGGCAGATAAAAGAACACAGAGACAGAGAGGGACATTGAAAGGGAGAGCGATCTAGCAAGCGAGAAAGAGAGAGAGAGAGGGG
>NW_004797292.1:592249-602848 GCF_000002075.1 Aplysia californica | reverse complement strand
GGGGGGGTAAAAAAGGGAGAAAATGAAGAAAGCTCAAAGAACAATGAACAGCAGTTAATTTGGAGACTTCAAAATAAAGAGTGACAAAAATCCCGATAATCTCTACAAGCAAAGGGAGACAAACCTTTCACAGTAGGCTTTGATCTGGCTGTAGTCTAGAGTCATTCCCCCTGATCCCGCCAGAGGGCCTGAGTTCGCTCCCGCGTTGACTGCCTCGGCTAGCTGTGTGAAGCATGTTTGTGACTGGCGAAGCAGGCTGGACGAGCAGGATTGTTGCCCTTGTTTCATTTCTGACTGGGTTGTGACGTCACCGCGAGATTCTGGGGAGACCAAATCTATTTGACAACACATTGGGAGTTTACGTATACTACTGAGTTTCTTTTGTATGCATTTTGGTACGCCTTGATATGTATGCATACATTAATGATATTATAGAAGGGAAGAGATGGGGAGACCGCGAGAGGAAGAGATAAAGACTGGTAGAGTAACTGAAAAGAATGAAAAAGAGAGGGAGGAAGTGGAGGGAAAACGAAAGGGGGAGGAATGAAAGGGGGGAGCAGAAAGAGATAAAGAGAGACGTAAAAGATTGGGGCTGGAAGGGGAGAGGTAGATAAAGAGAAAAAAAGGGAGGGAAGAAGAGGAGTCAGACACTTTGATGCTACAGAAAGATTAATAAAGAGAGGGGGAGAGGGAGAGGGCATCGAAAGACAGACAGAGAGAGAGAGAGAGAGAAAGAGAGAGAAAGAGAGAGAGAGAGAGAGAGAGAGAGATTGAAAGAGTGGGAGAGGGAAGGGAAAGGGAGAGACAGGGTAGACAGAAAGAGTAAAGAGAGGGAGATGAGAAAAGGAAACGGAGAAAATAAAGAGTGAGGCAGCAGCGAGAGAAAGAAAGAAAGGAAAAAAGAGATCTTACGATAGAGAGACAATTATAGTGAAGCTGGGGAAAGAAAAGGGGGGGGGGGTGTTTGAAAGGCATACAGGTTGACAGCAATCAAGGCATATCGGAGCTTGATTCTACACCTCACAATTTCTAAATCACAGCAACACTTATGTTCAGCTATGAGAGAAATATGTTCGGTATCGAGAAAAAGGCAGATCGAGGAGGCTTGTCTAGATCGGTCCACATTGGCTACGTTGACGACCCCGGGCTGAATCCTTAACCCGTTAATTGCCAGGTCTACTTTACAGTCGTACTTAACAGCTGAAAAAAAGCCTTGGGCTAAACACTGAATAGGCAATGAGACACTCTTGAACCTATCTTATTTTACTAAATTTCAAGTCTCCCGAATTGATATCAGGGTCCTATCGGAGATAGACGTAAAATTCGGAGATCCAGCCTCTTGAACAACTATACATTACTTACAAAGATGAAAATCTAATCATCATCATCATCGTTTCTCACACCGTGCCGCGGGGCACGAAATCATCAGGAGCTCTCCCTCTACTTCCATCCTAGGGAAAACAACAGCGCTTTTCTGTTCCTGCAAAACTAATACTAATATAACACCATTATCTACGGAAATCCATGGAATGTGAACGAATAAGGCTTCACTCCTGTGATATCAACTATCAAGGGCTCAAAATCCTGACGCTTTATGGGTTTTAAAAACAGAAGTGAATAGTTTTATTAATTGATTCTATAAAGGTAAAATGTATTTGACATTGAACTTGTCTACTTCCAAGACCCCAAAGAGAAATGTTAAATGAAGACAGCAGTAAGCGAGGCTTGTCTTGGATTGAGGCCGTGGCATTATTTTTGTCAAAACTCTCTCGACAATCTTGCTTTTACTCAGTTTTAATGAAGTCATTTCACTAACAAAGTGCAGCATCACTAAAACTGCAAACGGCACATTCTAGAAAATGCAAAAAGTTAAAAACATATCTTTGACTTACCAAGGAAGTGAGCGGCAACACAGAACATTATTATAACAACTTCAACAAAAGTAAACGTATAACAACTAGACGCCATCGTATTCAGAAGTTCTTTGGGGTCCTAGAGTGAAATGTTGCAGATCAAAGAAATTGTCGTTGGTAAATCATGCACAAAAGTGTTCAGTAGTTGTTTTGATGACGAGAGAGTCCGGGCGTAGAGAGAATGTCTAATGTTGGTGAATCATCTGCAGACAATGAGGGCTTCAAGTCATCTCCTATCGGTGTCTCTACATTTTAATGAGCTTAAGGTTGATCAAAGACGATCCCACAATTTCTTCATGAGCTACAGGCAAGAGTTGGGAATAATTTCATTTAAGCTAGAGAGTTCAACACGGCGAATACGGGGACCCACACGAAATGACTCTAGTTAAAGGGGAGACTCGGGGACCGAGAAAACTTAAATATCTTTGGAAGCAACTTTTAGAATCCGGGGCCTGCGTCCGCGAGCCGAGCACACAGACTGGGGGGAACAAATTGTTGATGTGGCCCGTGCCTACAAACAGAGCACACCACCGGCGTGCGGAGAATCCACGCATCTGATGGACGGGGCAGGCCCCAGCCGGATCTCTTTCATCCTGTCTCCGAACAGGGTTTTTTAAACCAGGAATCTACGGTTAAGCTGACACTTAACTTCTGCAAATGACGGTTAAACGCAGTCCTTTTATGATCCCCAATAACCCAACTCTTAGTTCTAGGTTAACGGAAACGTAAACAAAAAAAACCCAAACATTTTGTCAGCTGTGACTCAAGATCAAGAAAGAATGAGATTTTTTAGGTGGTTACTTACTTCTCGTATTTCATTTTTTAAATATTATTATCTATGCCACAGCAAAGAAATTCTATCAAAGGGAAGAATGACAAACAGGTGGACTTGGAGCAGAGATTAAAGATGTGAAGAGGGGGGGGGGGGACATATAGCGATTTTTTCCTCCGATCACTAGCGAGACTGACACACCCCCATCCACTTCATTGTAATTTCAATCGTTTTTCTCAGTTCTATTTTCAAATTATTCTCAATTCTCGACTTACTGGTTTGAAGACAGTCTTTACTGAACCCTGTTCTCTTGGTGATGTGCATACGTACCGCACCCAGAGGTCGCTCCCCCCACCCCCAGGGCAGTGCTACTTATTGAAGTGTCTTTAGACCATTCCCAATGGGGAGATATTAGCATGTTCTTATGCACAGTAGAATTGTAAATGGGCTGATTTATCAATGTCATGCTCATACTGTACTTGAAACACATGGCGGGAACTGCTGCTTCTTCTGTCCTCATCCTTGCTATCGTCATTTTCCTTTTCTTCTTTTATATGTTTGTCACTCTCTTGTGAACTGCTATTTCCAGGGTGCCTTGATACTCCGAAGCAGACTTTGTGCTGTTGTGGCAAGAGAGGTGAGCAGAGAAAGCCGAGCCCCCATTTGGACTTCTCTGTTGACATCCCCCCCCCCTTTTTGCGCTCAAATGAGCTTATGCAGTTGCGAGTGCCGTAAAACCTTACTAAAACTGAAAGAGGTCGCCACTTGGTTCTGTTTTTTGTCCACTTCTCGAGGAGACTCTTTATTGCTTAATCTCGGTCTTGACTGTTTAATGTAGGTCTCTTTAGGTCTTCCTCTCCCTCTTTTGCCATTTGGATGTTTTCAACATAGGACAACTACTGCAACAGAAGACGACGCAGACATGGTCAGTAGATGCCCCAGGTCATAAAATCCATCTTCTGAATTTCAGGATGACAGAGTTGCGAGCGCCATAAAACACTTACTTTAAAAAAACCAACAGGATGGCAAGGAAGAGGGGGGGGTGGGCTGGTGGAGATCGTCATCTTTATGATGTCATTTTTGGTATTGTGCAGGATCTAAAGACACCAAGTACACGTTTTAGGGAGTATTTCTGGATGATGCTCATAGCGCTCAGTACAACAACATAAAACAGTATAGTGCTCGCTACACCATCAAAATACATTGCAGTAAGTACAAAATCAAAGCACAGCACAGTACTCAGTATAATTTCCCAACACAGTAGGTACAAATTCCTAATAAAGTGCAATGCTCAGTTTAACATCAAAATACATCATTGCTCTCAGGAAACACCAAAATAGTTCAGTAAAGTACTCAGTACAACAATAAAATACTCCATAGTACTCAGTAGGCCTACACCCCAATGTTGCATCAGTAGTCTAGAGTTCAGGCAGCTGGACTCTTAATCTTGAGATTGTGGGTTCTTAGGTTCGAGGCTTAGCTCGTTTCAACGCTGTGTCCTATGGGAAAGGCACTTTTAATGAATTTTCCGATTTTGCTCAGTCCTATTGGAGATGAACGTTAAACTCTGAGGTTCTGTCTCCTAAATAACCTTTCAGTATTGCAAAGGGCAGAGGCGAAGCGTCTATATAATCAAATAATCACTGCTTCCCTTCCTAATTTTGAAACATTGTCGCAGTCAAATTCACCCACAGACGTAAACCTCATAAATTAAATGTAAAAAGACGTTCATAATCACCAATGAAGAATAGACTATGCCTAACCTTCAAAACCGTTTCATTGCCACAGAAATAGCCTGTTCGCCCCTATCGGACCACTCCATAAGCAATCACAAGCTTTGATTAAGTAAGCTTAAAGTGAGGCTGGAAGAGTCAACCAATAGAGTTAAAGGGAACATGTGCATAGCAGTCAGTTTCATTGTCGCATATACCCTGTTCACCCCTTTCGGGCCACAGTTATAAGCACCCAGACGCGCTGATTAGGTAAGCGAACTATTACACTGGTCGAGTCTACCTCACAGATGTGAGGGGAACTAACTCCTAATAATCCTTTGACTCCTGCTACTACACTGCTAGTGCTTGGGTTTTTTTCTCGACTTTTTAACGTCCTATAATCAGATCGTGACCTCGATTATGACACCGGCTCCTGGCCGCGAAAAGCTAGACAAAAAAAACAGCCAAATGTGAAATAAAAAATTAATAATTGGCATGCTCTACCAAAGTGTTTCGGCTGTCTGGTATAACATGCCATTGTAGTGCTGACATCTCTGCTTCTTTCCTTGGTGTTCGTGTGTTCAAATCTAAAGTTAAATTTAAGGTTAGTTAGAATAAATATTTAATGAAATACTTTCCCGATTATTTTAGCGGTTGAACACGCATACAACATGAATTCAGGATTTGTTTTCATTCACAACTCAGAGTTGCCGCCTCCAGTGCCAGAAAGATTCTTGTGACTTGTGTGAGTGTGACATCTCCAGGCCCTTTCTGGTTCCATTTCACTTTGATTACCCTGTCAAACAAGTCCGCCTTCGTCCCTGGCAAAGGGTGTTAAATCTGTGCACTTTTCAACATATAGGTGCAATGTCAAAATACAGTACAGTTAGACACACAACTTCAAAAGACAGTATCTTTAGATCCTTGAACATAATTATTCAAATAGAATAAACATAAACATCATCAATAGTTCAGACTGTTGCAAAATCGCTTCGGGTATGCAACTCCTTTTGCTCTTGCCGATGGAGCGCAGCTGTCCGAGTAAGCCGGTGTCAACAATCGTAGCAGACCCATAAAAACGTCCGATCAACATACCACAGGCAATATAATGGGTTATTCCCAACCATCTTTCTCGAACAAGACGGAGGAGTTTACGTATTCCATAGTAGGCATGTTGTTGCCTGCCAATCTGAGTTTGAGATAAAGAAAACAGCATTGAAAAGCCTGTATGAATAACGGGCCTAAAGCTTCTTTTTTTTAATGTCCTCACTGTTCTCAAGCTTTGCCGTGACCAAAATACGCCTCATCAATGAGATAGGACAGTTTGGTCTACATGCCAGTGTACCAGCTATAGAACAATTACGTCCAAAATTAGAATGCTACATAAACACATGTCAGTGCCTTCATAGCCTTTGAATAGACAAAGGTGCTTTTTGTAAAAATACGTAGAGGATTTTTTATCGGTCTGCCCGTTTCCAAACATAGAGTCCTGCAATCTAAAAAGTCAATATCGTTTTCACGTAACCTTAAAATTGCACATACTTGCTTGTTTCGTGGGCAAGAAAAGGGAATGGGTGGAGTTGAGAAATAATTCAACAGCTTTTGAGCTGGTCCAAAGCAGTATCGATATTGCAGCCAAACTCGGGACAACTCAATTTTTCGGACAGGATCTGTTCAGGCTCTTAAAATATTCCGTCATTTAAGACATGACAGTGAACTAAAGTCACTCCTGTTGAAAACTCGAAAGGGTTCCAATGCTCTGCTCTCTGAACTGGGATGGTGTTATATGATCCTAGTTTTTCTCGGCCAAGAATTGAAATTATTGTTATTGCTTCATACAGCTTATAATTCTTGGGGTGAGGGGGGGGGGGGTATCTAAAACTCCATTTCCTAAAACGTGAAAGTCAGATAAAAATGTAAATATGACACATGGGGGAAGTGCGGCATTTGTTTAGGCTCTGAAACGGACAGCTGCTACTTCCAACAACTGTTTCGCTGTCTATATTAGGATTTTTAAAGATGCTATTACTGGTTGGAAACCGGCGTCTGTGACATAGCGGTTATGGGCTTTGCTGTCGCACGAAGAAAAAGAGCTGAGTTCCATTTGCAAGTGGAGAGACATTTTTATTTTCTCTTTTCTGCAGGGATATTGTATCCAGGGGCGAAGGCTGACTTGTTTGACAGGGTAATCAAAGTGAAACGGGACCAGATATAGATCTATATGGCCTGTAGATATCACAGAAGAATCCTACTCGAGACGGCGACTCTGAGTTGTGAATGAAAACAAATCCGAAATTCATATTGTATGTTCAACCGCCAAAATAATCGGGAAAGTATCTTATTAAATATCAGTTCCAACTAAAATTGAATTTACTTTAGATGTGAATACATAAACACAAAGCAAAGAAGCAGAGATGTCAGTACTAGATCTATATGTTATAGACCTACCAGAGAGTCTAACTCTTTGGTAAAACATGACAATTATCATTTTTTAAATTTCACATTTGGCTGTTTTTGTTAGCCTTTCGTGGCCAGGAGCTGGTGTCATAATCGAGGTCACGATCTGATTATAGGACAGTAAAAAGTCGAGGAAAAAAAACAAGCACATGCAGTAGTAAAGAGATTGTTAGGAGTTAGTTCCCCTCACATTTGTGAGGTAGACTCGACCAGTGTTCGTTAGCTTACTTAATCAGGACTTGGGATTGATTATAACTGTGGCCCCAAAGGGGTGAACAGGGTATATGTGGCAATGAAACAGCCATGACTGCTATGCACAATATGTTCCCTCAACTGTATTGATAGACTCTTCCAGCCTCACTTTAAGCTTACTTAATCAAAGCTTGCGACTGCTTATGGAGTGGCCCGAGAGGGGTGAGGAGGCTATTTATGTGGCCGTGAAACCGTTTTGAATGTTAGGCATACTCATTGTGGATTACGAACCTCTTTTTACTTTTAATTTAAGAGGTTTACGTTTAAGGATGAATTTGACAACGACAATGTTTCAAAATTAGGAAGGGAAGCAGTGATTATTTGATTATATAGACGCTTCGCCCCTGATTGTATCCCTTTCAGCCATGATGTGTCGTGTCAGGCTCGGTGGGAAGCCTGCCCTGCCCTCTAAATTATCTAAATTGGGAGGAAGAGTGCGTAAAACACCTCCATTTTTTCAATAAAATAGGGCTGAAAAGAATGCAAATGAGGCAGGTACAGTTTGGGGATTCGAGCCAGGGCAGTCGGCCCCGTTATAGTCCAGTATGATATCAACTGAGCTGACGGGGCGCTGTTAAAAGTAACAAATATTCGAGAGTCGGGTCTCTTTTCCTGTTTAAAGTTCCTGCTACTGACATGCAGCGGGATAACAATGACAGTTTTTTAAAGGTGTCTCTTGTAGGTGTATTATTAAGACATACGTTTTTGGCAATAAGGGGCGGGACCTGTGAATGCAATGTCCAACTTCGACAGAACTAAAATAAGTGAGCTAAGGGCCTCGAACATTTAATTTTATTAAACAACCCAGGTTCAAGAACTAATCTCGGTGCATTTCAGCATGGTACAAGTTGAGCTGTCGACCCCCCCCCCCCCTTTTCCCTGTCCAAACCCTCGGTTGGCCCAGTTCGAACGGACATAAGAACCTCATAAGTCAGAAACAGTTCAATACATGTATAAAAAGTGGACTTGCTTCCACCCCCCCCCCCCCCCCAGCTGTTATCTCTGTGAGAAGGGTATAACCTGTGAATGATAAGTCTGTTGAATGGAAATGAAAAAAAAAGCGTGAAAGGTGTTTGTAAACAAGGAGCAAATCCTATTTTTAGCTTATGCCAAAAAGTTTTTTCTTCCAAACACACGTGAAAAACAGCCTGTAAACAGACAAACACATGACTGTTGATCAGACGATACCAGAGGAGACAGTAAATACTTGTACAAAGTGTGTTTGTATAGGATAGAGCAGGGGTTCCCAAACTGGGATCCATGAACCCCTATCGTGAGTCCATCCCAGGGGGTTTATGGGACCTTTCTGGACGACAAATCTAGAGTACTTAAAGTTGAAAACAAAGATTCGATTTTATCCACTGAGCCCTAGTTTTAGTTTAGTATGAGGTTTTAAGGCGCTCACAACTGCATAAGGTCTTATGAGCGCTCACTGAGCCCTGAAAAACGATATATTATGACATAATTCGTGATGTTATCCTAAAATTGTGGAATAAACACTGAACGTGTCCAGCTGTTATCATCACAATAATATTACTCAATGAACTTGATCTTTTATGTAGTATTGGAGTGCTGGAATGCTTTACCAAGTACGTTGAGAGAAATCAAATCTTTTGATTCATTCAAATGTCAGCTGAAGTCGTTTCTGTTTTTAAATTAATAAGATGAATATTTGGAATAATTTTCTTTAGTCAGAACACAACGTTTCATGTTACTGTTGTATGTTGTACTGTAATGTAAAGCGCTCAGAGCCTGTGTACTTTATTCGGGGTTGAGCGCTATATAAATGTCATTTATTATTTTATTATTATTATTATTATTATTATTATTATTATTATTATTATTATTATTATTATTATTGATATGTGTAGTATAGTATGATAATTCGGACTAAAATCATGTCATGAAAAGTCATGAGGGTTCCCATAAAGACCTCTGATATTCACTTGGGGTTCAGAGGCGATAAATGTAAGTTAACACCAGGATAAATATCAGATTTGAGGTTTTGAAAGGGGGGGGGGCGTGTTAAGGTAGGGAATATTGATTGAGTGTATAATATAGTCCACGTGTAATGATTCTGGACTACGGAACAAATGGACCTGGTTGAATTCCCCAAGAAAACGTTCTGAACTTCAATTGTTTTGGGGAGATTTAGTTAAAGCTCTCTCGACCCATTTGGTTCGGTCGTATCGGAGATGGACGTGAAATTCAGAAATCCCACCTCCAAAACAATCTTACAGTGTTGAGAGGGGCTTTTAACCTATAGAATGACGAGACTACCATAGCGTTGCTTTGAGCAGTCCTCAGCGAACGCCAGACTCGAACTTCCACAGACTTCCACAAAGCATAACAAGTACACTAGAAGCACGACGCATGACCTTCTGTAAACAAGATACCGCTTTAGGAACAAAGTCCAAATAACTTCGTAGGACAAAACATGATCCCTCGCACAAACGATTAAACCTTCCGTTCCCAACTCACACACAAACGCCAGCACACGAGAGTACAACAGCATCGATACCGTGGCATCGCCTCTCTCCCGTCCCACTTGGCCATCCTGTGAAAATGTTGGTTTACCCGTGTGTTTGTTTTCCCCGTGTCCTTCCGTTCTGGTTAATTTGTTCGCACAGTTTGTTCGTGCGGGCCCCGACATTCCCAGGCGTCGTGGACATAACAGACGTAAATAGTTCCTCCTTCTTCTTCTCCGCGGGGTAATTTGTCAAGTCTGTCTGTCATTCTTCCTCAAAGGAGAAAAATCATTCGGTTCTCATAACCGAAACATTAACACCAGAGCTGATATTGCTTCGAAAATAATCTTTTTTTTCGGTGACCCTGTATCATATCCATATGATTAATTTCTCAGGTTTTTGTCAGTTGTTGTATTTTTGCAGTTGCTGTTGCTGTGGTGGTTGTTGTTGTTGTTGTTGTTGTTGTTGTTGTTGTTGTTGTTGTTTGTTGTTGTTGTTTGTTGTTGTTGTTGTTATTATTGTAGTAGTTGTTGTTGTTGTTGTTGTTGTTGCTGTTGTTATATTATTCTAGTGGAGCTACAAGTCTACGATATATTTTTAAGAGAAGAATTAGCATAATGACATACCCCCCCCCCCAAACCACCCGCGCCCTTTTTTTCAATTCCTATTAAAAAGTTCAATTTTGGGACAGCAAATGGTCTGGTAGAAGACACATAAACATCACAATAAGTAGTTCGTTTCGATTAACCTGAACCTTCAGGAAGGATAGCAGAACTATCAGAATGTGCTTACTATACCTAGGGTGGAAGATGCCGTATTTCTCGACATATAGAAGCCATGTAGGCTACTGCACTATTATAGTTAGATGGACTGTGAAAAACTTATGAGCACAAACAAGTTAATCGTTTTTGGAGCTCAGAATCGTGAACCACCAAGCTGCCATTAATTGTCGCTAAAGTATCCTATTAATGGGGGTGGCGGTGGGTGGAAAAAGTGATTGGAAAGTGGAGAGAGAGAGAGAAGGG
>NW_004797292.1:583766-592149 GCF_000002075.1 Aplysia californica | reverse complement strand
CTTCATTTTAGAAAGAAATAGAGTGCCCCGAGCGGAATGGGGCGCGCAGGTAAGGGGATGGAGGAAGGGTGTGGAAAGAGGGGGGAGGGAGGGGAGGAGGAAGAGGAGGAGTGAGGATGGGGGAGGGAAGGGAGGGGTGCTACATTCCAGAGAGAAGTAGAGGACGCAGGGAGGGGTAGGGTAAGGAGATGGAGGGGGAGGGGGATGCTTCTGCATTTCAGAAAGAAGTATAAAACGCAGAGAGAAGTAGGGTGGAGTGGGTGAGTGTGTGTGTGTGTGTGTGTGTGTGTGTGTGTGTGTGTGTGTGTGTGTGTGTGTGTGTGTGTGTGTGTGTGTATGTGTGTGTGTGTGTGTGTGTCGAAGGAAGGTCTTCGCACAAAACGCCAAAAGTAATGTTCTTGAGTTGAGCCGTTTCTACAAGCTATTTGTGATTATAGTAGGGGGGGGGGGACTCTTGCAGCCTAGAGGTTCAGGTATTCGCCTCTCATTTAAAGGGCAGCGACGAAAAAAAAAATTCTTTAAAATTGTGTACTTTCTCCTCCTTCCTCTCTAGCAATGTTCTGTCGTCCGCTTTAGTCTCCACTTTCTGACCTCATCCTTTGCCCCCTCCTCTGGGCTCCTGACTCTGCAGCCTTTTTACTGCAACTCCAAGGCTCCTTCTTGCTGCTGTCTTTCAGCCACACCCCTAACCTTCTGGTAGGAAAAATCTTCACCTAGTCTTCTTAGACAAGGGCAAAAAATCTCCGAGTGCAATTTGCGCACGTTAAAGATCCCTTGGGGATCTAAAGTCGATAAGAATAGGCTTCGGCCGTCACCTGGGCGAAATTCAAAATGTACTACCACCTGAAAGTGTTTAATGTGTCCCGAGCGCTCACATGACCTTACGCAGTTGCGAGCGCCATAAAACACTTACCAAAAAAAAACAACCAAAAAAGATTGTAGTAGAATAAAGTACAGCATTCAGTTATATGGTATGGTATGGTCCGGTATGGTATTTTTTTTTTAAATGTTACGCCCCTGTCGACAAAATGTAGGTATTTTAGAAGGCAGGCTTCTGGCCCTGCCTTTCAAGGGCAACCCGGGCTAAGAGGGATGCACCCAAGCAGAAAGACCAAGATACACGACAAAAATGTTCTCCCCTCTCAGGAATCGAACTCGGGTCTCCTGATTGGGACAGTGAAGCATCTGACCGCTACACCACAGACGCATGTAGGCATGGTGTGGCGTGGCTTGGCGTGGCCTGGGATTGGATTAAAAGGAGTGGTGAGATATAATGGTGTGGTTTGGTGTGGTATGGTGTGTTGTATGGTATGATAATATGGTAAAATATAATATAATCAATATAATATAGCGCAGTGTTGTGTTGTGTTATAGTGCGGCGAATAGTTTTCTAGAGTGCGGTATAGAACTGAGGTTACCTTAATTAATAGAAACCATGCAATATTTAGTATCTTTTTGAAAGTCATGGGCGTAGCACTAGTTACTAGTGCTTGGCGAGTGAGTGAGATGGCTCATAAAAATGGGAGAAGAGGGGACGCAGGCCGAGGTGTCACCAATCCATAAACATAAAGTACGCTTAAATTAAAAGCAACATTAATTTTCAAAATGGCAGTGTTTGGTTTGGTTTCGTTGTTCTTGTTGGGGGTTTTTTGTCGCGTCTTTTGCGGAGCATTCTTCCTCCTGGGGTCTTCTCCCTTATCAAAGAAGGCTCAAATGTCTGCACAGTGTTGCAAGATTCTAAACATTGATAATAGAAGAAACAACCCCCACCCCTCACCCTCCTATACAGAACAAGGATACATATGTACGAGTGATCCCGATATATTTAACGTTGTCAGATCAGCTCCAAAATAAAACAAACTAACTTGACAACACATGCAAACAACATAATGTGAATGAGGCAATACTGACTTTACTCATTTTTTATTCATTTCGATAAAAAAGTGACAACTCATACAAACACGTTTCGTACCAAAGAAATGAAGAACGGAACCAGGTCAAGCGTGACATCTTTGACTATAACTTTCTTGTCCCGACGAAGAACTCAACAATTATTCAACATCAATTCATGAAACGTAAAAGTTTATAATTAATTTAATTACATTAAAGGTAAACAATGAAATAAGTTTGGCTTTTCGAACAACTTTTTAAAAAATTGTCTTCTTAGTTCTTACCGTTCAAAAAGTTTATTTTTGTTGTTCTAGTATCTTCTTGTCTTTGCAGACATGAAACGTTGGAGAGAATATGTAAAGGCTGAGTAACACAATTAAATAGGACGGATGGTTCAATGCAATAATTATTTATTTACTACAATTAAGAAATATTGACGCAAGCACGTGCGTGTGAGGGATGTAAGCGTGTTCTTTCTAGTCAACGGTAGCGATAATAGAAATATTATCTCCCTTCCCACAACGTTGTTAGTCCTTTCTAAGCACTTTATTATGTAAATGTACGCCTGAAATTGTAAATGTTTCACGCCCCAATGGAAACAAATGTGTCCTTTCCGTCGTGCAAAACTGATTAACCTGTCTTGTTACACATAGCTTTCGGCCTTTATCTTTGCTGTTATTAGCTAGCGAGATAAAGAAGTCTAATAGAAACCAAATGTTCAGTACTCCGATCGGTACCTTGGTCGTGCTTTGCTTCAAACTGAACAACACAATAACATTTTTCACTAGCTCTGTTGACTCATGTGCCAACAAAACCTCTTTACCTACATGACTGATGCAATTACATGACGTATTAACTGAACTGCAAAAAATGGAATTGACAATACGACGTATCAATTATATTATGGAGTAGCAAGAAACTGCTTTATTAGTTAATAGCTTGTTATTATCAAAACTTCATTATTGTTACTCTATGTTATCAGAAATTATCTGAAGAATGTAAAGAGACTTCACATAGTTCAAAACAATATTGTGTATACAGTTTTAACAGAAAAAGCAACACTCTGCGGCTACACATCTTTTGCGGACACCGCAGTGACTTCGTGACGAGAAAAGAATAAAGTACAAGGTTGCCACTCTGTTAGTCTGTATCACATTCCAGCTCACAGTTTAAGGCCATCAGCTAACAAAAATAAAATCACTATTACCATCAACATAACTAAAGGACAAGAGTATTTGCATTTCACGGTCTCGACATCTGGAACACTGCTTGGTAATTTGAGAGATGTCAAAATCAGCAATATTTTTAGAATTAAAAAAAAGAGTTGGCCTGTTCTTTCAATCACATGGTAAGGCATAGCGCTGTCGATTCATGGACAGCCTCGCCGGGTCTGTAAAAAAAAAAATACATGTTGGACGCGTAAGTGGTCAGACAGTGGAGAACTAATTATAGTGTTTTCGTTACAACTACATTCCAACCTTCTCTAATGGACACCTGTCCAAGACAATGATCTGTACAAACGACCACTTCCCACTTCCCCCTTGTTAAACTTTTAATATAACGACAATGTCCACGAAGTCCAACTGTTTAAGATAACCACTTCTCTAGTCGACATTGGGGGGTCGTCTTGGTTAATTTCAACTGTAGATCTTGTTCATCTCAGCCCACCATGCAGTCTAACAAAAAAAATATGCACAAGAAAGGTGTCGCAGTTGAGGTAGATCTATACGCAAACTGGAATTGCTATGACATTTAAAGACTTCCCTATGCTCCCAACTATACTAATGCTGTATATATCTCAATAATTATTTCTTGATGTATCACAAACATGACAAATTTAAACTCTCTGGGACCAGCATGACATTTATTCTTTAATGTAACTGTACAAAAGGCACACATGTGCATACAGCCAACTCACAAGAAATACATTATCCAATTAACTTGCCCTGTGTCAGCGAGAAAATATCTCACCGGAAAGCCCTCAAAGTAAATTCATAACATGAAAATGTAAAAGTAAAAGTTGTCTCCCATTTCGAGAATACTACTTGACCTGTGCACTCTGCACAACATCAGGGGTCAGAATGGGGGTCACAGTGGGGTTATAACTGAGTTTTACAGGAACAGGAAACAATGGACTGTGATCGTCGTTGTCCTTATAAATGTAGTCTGTTGGCAGGATCGGTTCAGTTTGGTTCGGTTCTGTCGGTTTGGTGGCATGCGTGAGTGTATGTGAGGGGGGGTGGTCTTCTTGGATTTTCCTCCATGATTGGGGCAAAACCGATGATGACCTTCAATAGCAAATGCATATAATTTGTTTTCAAGGTCGCCATTTTGGAGATCAGTTTGGGCTGTTGATCTAGATCTACTTATAGTGTGTACTGAAGCTGCCAGAAAACAAACCAAACCAAACAAAACCGAATCCAACCGATCCCCCAATGAGCATCACCTATTAAAGACATGGGAGGGTTATACGTTACTTTAACTTTCATCGAAGAGTATAATTTTGATAAAACAGCGCAAGCATAAGCATAACATTGTGGTGCTCCTGAGAACTTTTTAAAAAAGTGCATTTGACGAGCAACATGGGCATGATATGAATTATAATACAGATGTATGCATATTGTTGAATCTTACAACAAAACGAAAGTATGGAATGTCATTATATTTAATATATTAGTCATAGATATGTCAAGCACCCATCAACACAATTCACGCAAATTAGAAAGCTGTTTACTTCAAGTCTGCTTGTAATAGCCAACCCGAATTGACTAAATAGTCGGGTGTACGGGATGAAACTGACTTCCCCATTTGGGGAAAGCAAGGCGAAAGGTCTAAGCAATACACTGCAAATGCACATCAAGACAATAATTGGTCGCTTTTAAGCTCAAGGGGGCTATCTCGAAAAATATTGTTTTGAGAAAATAGAAGTTTTTGCCCCTTGTTCAGTTTCTTTAAAAGGAGAGTTTTCGCTATAACCAAGCACAATATACACACCAATGAAACCAAACTTCTCATATAGGTAGGGCAATGCCCACTTTTTGTGTAGGTCAAGATTTCTGAACACCCCCGAAATCTGGGTTTGCTCGCTCGTCCTTAAAAGCGACCAATTTGATTTTTGGACTAGATACTTCACATACAAATTATTCGTACGTAATCAACACAAAACAATAAATAAACTTATTGATTTTAGAATAGAAAATGCATAAAATATCAATATTGTATATTATATGATTTGCGTAAAATATACTCAAAAATAAATGAACAACTCTACAAAAGGCACACGTCTCAGAAAATGAAGAAAATTGATGAAACACAAATAATGCTATCTTTTCACACCATAAATTTTACACACAAAAAAAACAACAACAACGAATGATTTGTTTTCAGTTAGAAACATAATATCCTTATCAGACAGGTGAGTTTGAGAGTAACGGTTCTGTCATGAGATAAAGATAGCACACTCTGAAATTGTAATGAACGGTCAATGGGTAATAATAATAATGATTGCATTTATGTAATGCATATCCACGCTGTACAGCATGCTCTATGCCTTTGACAACTATTATTACCCTAGCAGACCCTAGAACTCTAAGAAACATTTCGTGTGAAGTGCCTTTCCCAACACAACGTCGGGCCTTTGACAGGACTAGAACCCACGACGTTTCAGTTATAAGTTTGAGAGCCTAATTACTTAGCTACCGACGCTAGGTCTATGGGCCCAGACTTAGGCTAGAGTACATAATTTGTAAACTGTTGAAACTGAGAATTAAGAGCTGTCAAGTTCAAATAAAGAGAAACACATCAACACAATTGCAACCATCTGGAGCAAGAGAAAAGCTTCGTTTTAGCTTTAGTTAGAGTTTTATTGCACTTGCAACATAAGATATATAAGAGCTGCAGGTGAGAGGTATTATTAGACAGTATTTCATGGCCTACAAAGAAAAGGAGGAGGGGAGATTAGAATGATAGACGTTAGGAAAGAAGGGGCAAAACCACAACAAAAAGGCTGCCAACCATCCACCAAGAGAAAACCAAAACAGATAGACAAAAATAGCAACAGGAACAGAAGAGAAAGACCTACCGGTGTCACCCTTAACAACCCACTTGTTGTAAGAAAATTGAGTCAGTTCTCCTAAATCAAAACAACATTTTTTTTAATCCCTTCATTTTGTGAAGTCTCTTTAAACTTTGGTAGTCTTACTCGTTTGTTTGTTTTTTCTTTTTCTCTATATACTTCGCAGTAAGTTTTGAATATCATAAATTCTTCACTTGATCATTGTCAAATAGTTGGCATTTGAAAGATTTTCATATTTTAATGACCTTACAGTGTGAGAGAAGAAAAAAAAACGTGGCATAATTTTTTTCCAACAAAGACCGAACTACATCCCATCCACTCGTAACATCCCCCAAACAAAAATATCTCACCTCATACCTATATTATGTTTAGCAGTTATTCGTAACTTTAAAGCGTATCCCAACTCCACAGAATAGAGTCTGACAAGTAAATATATCTTTTTATATTCACACACCATAGAACAGCAAATAATGTACGCGTTTGAATGTCATGACTTACAAGTCTAATAAAAATTACAAGGACTTACACGTGGTATTCTAGAAACGTTTATAGTCAGTCAATTGCTTGACTACCAATAGCTCGCAAGTACGAGGGGTAGTCAAAAAGTAATGCAAGTTGTCCGCTATTTTGCACAGTTTTGTATCAAATTTAGTTGAATTCAACTCACAAGTACTTGATCATGTACGCGTGAACACAAAGTATTAAAATTTAAGTTTCTTTACTTTTGGATCGAATTATGTCACATCAAAATGGCTACCCTCTTGGGGGTCCGTCAGAGGTAAAGAGTAGTGATTGAATTTCTTGTTTTAGAAGGTAAATCCACCAGTAACATTCAAAAGAAACTTCAAAATGTTTACAAAGACCAAGCTCTAGATTTTGGAACTGTATATAGGTGGCTTATACGTTTCAGCAAAGAACCGGAAGAAGAGGAAGAAGTGTTCATAAGCTTGTCAGACAAGCATCGTCCCGAGAAGGCAGCTGGAAAAATCATGGCAATTGCGTGTTTTGGGATGTAGCGTGCTCTCACATATTTTTTTACCATGATGAAAAACTGTCAGTTCTGAACCCTACTTTGAAACACTGAAACGACTGAAAGCGAGAATTCGACGAGTCAGACCATATTTGAACATGGAAAGAGTGGAGGGTTTTTTTCACCTAGGAAATGCCCGCCTGCATTCAAGTACCAGAACAAGGGAGACAATCACCCCGTTTATGTGGGAAACACTCCCACACTCAGCTTATTCTCCTGATTTGGCTCATTCAGACTTCCACGTTTTCGGTTCTAGAAAAAGAACTATTGAGAGGTCAATACTAGGGAAGCAAGGAAAAAGCAAGATTGCTTTACCCATAAGACCACCCTGCTCAGTTTTACGAAGCTGGCACAGGTGGACTTAGTCAAAGTGGACAGTGGCTACTGAACGAAATGGAGACTATGTTGAGAAATAAAAGTTGGATCCTCAGATGCTCCTCTTCAATTTTAGGTATAATAGTTTCAAGTGTGTTCTTTTTTCTTTAAGTTATGAACGAACTTGCATTACTTTTAGACTCACCCTGGTAATCTATACTTACTTTTGCCCTGGATATTTTTTTGTAAATTATCATAAACAAACTTGAATAAAAAGGCATAACTACAATGAGAAGATACAAAGCAAACCAGAAAACAATTTCCTCTTGGGGCATGATGGTAATAGTTATTTGACATAAAACTGAGCCAATCATATCTCTTTATATGTGGGAAACAGAAACATTAGTAGCACCAACAAATAATCGTCACACAACTCTCTCTCTTTGTTAAGTATAAACTCTTTAGTTCCCCCTTTCCCACCAATGATTCTAGATTTAATTAATAACAAACTGTCTCTATCTCTCTCACGCAGTCTCTCTCTCTCTCTCTCTCTCTCTCTCTCTCTCTCTCTCTCTCTCTCTCTCTCTCTCTCTCTCTCTCTCTCTCCCTCTCTCTGTTTCTCTTTGTGTGTGTGTTTCTCTGTACTTCTCTGTCCTTTTCCCTCCCGCTTTCCCTCTCTCTTTCTCCCTCCCCGCTCTCTCCCTCTCTGTTTCTCCCTCCTTCTCCCTTCTTCTTCCTTCCTCTTTCCCTATCTCTTTTTCTCTCTCTCTCTCTCTCTCTGTCTTTATCTCCTCTCTCTCCCTCTATCTCTGTGTTTCTCCTTCTTTCACACTCCTTCTTCCTCCCTCTCCCTCCCCCCTCTCTCTCTCTCTCCCCCCCTCTCTCTCTCTCTCTCTCTCTCTCTCTATCTCTCTCTCTCTCTCTCCCTCTTCTCTATCTCCCTCCTCTTTGTCTGTCTGGCAGTTTCTCTCTGTCTCTCTCTGTCGCTCCTTCTCTTTCTCTCTGTCTCTCTGTCTCTCACACACAGACACACACACACACACACACACACACACACACACACACACACACAC
>NW_004797292.1:576266-578766 GCF_000002075.1 Aplysia californica | reverse complement strand
ATACCGCTGTGTGTTATGAGTAATAGGCCTTTACGACTGAAAGTAATCTGTCTAATAGAAAACCCAACAGGGGCCTCAAATTTCGAATGGTGTTTAGTCAGGTCTGAACAATCGATTTTTTTACTATTCGTTTTCTCAAATTAATGAGTCTTTGATGACGCTCGTATAAAGTAGACAAAAGCGGATAAAATAATTCACAATCGGCTTTGTTAAAGGTGCGTTTGACTCACTCACCACTTAACCCTATGTCGAGAAAAAGCCGATCGGTACCGCACAAACGGGAAGTTTCTTTTTCAACAAAGGGTCGGTCACAGAATGAACTTCGAGTTTGGGTAAAGAGAAGCTCATTGACACAATAACGGTCATATGGTGAGACTGATAGACAGAACCAAACAAAACCACCTACGCCCTCTATCACTCGCATAGACTATACAGTCTGACATCTTCAAATCTTGTTTGTTTGAAGCACATCGACAAAATGATGGTCATTTATTGCTGTGAAAAAGTAAGACAGACAGAAACAACAGAGGAAAAGTACAGAAGTAGGACCTACCAGTGATGCCCTCAGTGGCGCCCCCCAAACACCCGCCTTCAAACCTCGACCCCTGTTGTTATATTAAGATTATATCAAGTATAACAAGCACAATCGAGCCTCTCCAAGGCTACCGCCCATTGTTAATGAGTAAAATAGTCATCTCAGAGAAGTGGTATTCTTAGACAATGTCTTTATAACATTTTTATTTTTGTTTGATTTTTCTTTGTTTTATGTTAGGTTGTTTTTGTTTTGTTTTGTTTTTTGGTTGTTTGTTTGTTTGTTTGTTTGTTGTTGTTGGGGTTTGTTGGTTTTTTTTGGGGGGGGGAGGGGGGCAACAGAAGTATTCTTTCTGAATTCTTCTGTGGAAGGCCAAAAACACAACAAGGTGTGGTTGAACAGAATTCCAAAACTTAATTTTAAAAATAAAGCTTACTGAAAGAACTTTAGAATAGAAGGAACTTTAATATGTTAGTAATTCTGTCTGTTGAGGATTTATTAACATCATTAATTTTCCAATCAACGCGACGGACAATTCAATAAGATGGTCTGGAACTTATCGCTTCTTCTCCTCCTTTTTAGGTGCAGTCTCTCTGTCAGCCTCAGAATAACAGGGACTTTTCCATCGATTATTAACGCTCATTAGTTTGAGTTCGTAGTCTTGATATAATTTATTTTCCGTTCTGGTTTTTTAAAATCATTTCTGCCAAGCAACAAGTGATCGAAAAATATAACATTCAAGCATGGAGTGTACACCGTGGGTAGTTGGAAGGTGTCACTGGTAGGTCCTACTTCTTTACTTTCCCTCTGTTATTTCTGTCTGTCTGTCCTACTTCCTCCCAGCACTAAATGACCATTATTGTGACGATGTGCTTCTCCCTATTCAAACAAACAAACAAACAAACAAATAAATGAACAAGCAAAGGTACACGGTTCTCTCTGAATATGTGGGTGGTTGGCGGGTGCTCTGGTGTGGTTCTCCTTCTTTCCTATCAAATATCTATCGTCCTTATCTCCCCTTCTTCTTTTTTATGTTTGTTACCTTCTTTTAACACCTAAATGACCTTATGCCGTTGCGAGCGCAGTAAAACCCCTACTAAAACTAATTAACTAAACTCTCTGAATACCAGTGGCACATATGCATATGGTTGCCTCGTGATTCACGCTCTCGTCCAATTACGTTTTTGTCTGTCAGTCTGTCTGTCAGTCTGTCTGTCAGTCCATCTGTCTATCTCTTCACCTGAACAGTTTAACTTGGATTTTGTAAGCGTTTCATGGAGCCTGCAACACAAATAAATCTTGTTATACGTTCCAAAGGTGTTTCTATGGAAATCTATACAAATAAAATAAGGAGGAGGGAAAATACGAAGATACAATGTTTGATAGGAAAGAAAGAGCAAACCACATCAGAGCATCCGCCACCCATCCGCACGTCTGACCATCGATTTGTTTGTTACACGTTTGAAACAGTGATGGCGCTAGTTTATCACACGTATTTGAACTCGCTGTTTTGGTCGTGGCGCAAATTGTCGGTAGCACAACGACCACCATAACAGGAGCTTGAACAGAGCAAATTTCAAAAGAGAATAAGTCGTAGCTTTCCTAGAAACATCAACCGCAGCAGCAGCAGCAACACGACAGTGATACCAACAACAAAAACAACAACAACAACAGCAACAGCCAGGACAGTAACAGCAACAGGAACAACAGAAACAATTTCAACAGCAAATACAACAGCAGTAGCAACAACAACAAGAGCAATAACAACAACAATAACAACAACAACGACAGCAATTAGAAAAGACGACAGCAATAAGAAAAGACAGAAATGTTCGTTCGTTTTGACTCCCTCTATTGGGAAATCTCTCCGTAGAGTAAACACTTTAAAGTTTAACCTCGCACCCGTTTTCCCCTTCTCAGAACACACATACAAACGCACACACACACACGCACACACACACACACACA
>NW_004797292.1:564874-574456 GCF_000002075.1 Aplysia californica | reverse complement strand
TATTATTACTAAATAGAGATAATTGTTGTAATAGAGGAAAATAAAACAAATATAATTTAGTCTCCCTGTATTCTTATTTCAGTCAGTGCGCGCGCACCGTATATTTTTCGGCTTTTTTTTTTTCAAAACCTGTTTACATCCCGGCGAGACCTAGTATAAGGATACTGTCGTTATAAACATCAACATGTATAACTGTTCCGAATATTCATATATACATGTATCTATATAAATCTACAAAGGCATTTGATAAATTCCTGCATGTGATAGAAAGGCGCATCTGATGTGATATTTGTATTATTGTCAGCAATACTTTTCTCTTCATATTGAATTTTAATTAAATATATAATTTATTTTCTTAGTATACCTGCACGGTGTTTTTACTCTCATGTAAAGCCAAGAAAAATCCCCCCCCCCCCCTGGGAAAATAAGCATTATCTTAAGCTTATCTTATCTTATTCAAACCTGTTTAGAAAACCTTAACAAATGGGTAACGGGGAAAGATCAGGGTAACATAGCTCTTTTAAGAGCAACCGAGCAAAGGAATGAATGGAGAACCATTGGCACTTAAGTAGACAAATCTGACGGACTTTGGAGCTCTCAAACCCGGTTGTTGTTGTTTTTAAACCCCGATAAATGTGATGTCCAAGGAAATTTTTAGTTTTCACTATTTAGCTGAATGTGTGAAATCTTTTTACTCATGTTTAAAATCTGTACCGCATTTCTCTCTAAAGTCTGGACCATTTATCTCTTAGTCTAAAATCTTCAACACCACGTTTTGTCTTTGTCGAAATTCTTCATCCAGTATCGCTCTGTCATAAATCTTTACCATTTATCTTTTTACAATATTCATAACCAAGCAAAAAACATCTTTGGCATTTATCTTACTTAACCCCTTAAATCTTCATTATTTATCACTTTAAAATATCCACCTTTTATCTCTAGGTTCCATAATGTTCACTTTTATCTTTTCCAAATCTACACTATTTATCTCTTTATCAATCTGAATCATGTATCTTTATTTATAATATCTCCATTTAATTAAATTTCATCTCTCTAAAATCTTCGCCATTTACCTATTTGTCTAAAATCTCAGCCCTTTATTTGTAAGGCAAAAACCGTTACTAATTAGCTGTATGTTTATACTGCATCATTTACTTAAACTTATCAGTCTCAAATCTTCTACATTTATCTTAAGTTATATTTACAACTGAGCTCTCTCTATTTCTTCAAAATTTGACTTAATAGTCCATGTCTAAAATTTTCACTATGTGCAAAATGTTCATAGTGTAGCATTTAGCTTTAATTTTAGTAAGAGTTTTACGGCACTTGCAATACAATAAGGTCAAATACGTGCCGAAGAATAGGTGTTTTACAAGAGAGTAATATACCCAAAAAAGAAGGAGAGATAATGACGATTGACGTTTGATAGGAAAGAAGGAGCAAATCATACCAGAGCACCTGCCAACCACCCATCAGTGTAGTTTTATGAATAAAACGACTCACAAACCTTAATCTCAGTGATCAGTTGTAGTCGCCTGTTGTAATCATAGCAGTTGCTGGACATCCAGGCGGAGAAGCGATTGTTTTCCCGCGCCCAGTTGACCTTGGCAGACTTGTTGAGCTTAAGGCTAGGGGGTTGTGGGTAACTGGTGTAGCCGCCATATCCCACAGGGACGTCAGAATCTCTGGGGAGGGAATTTAATTGAAGCTGTTGTTGTTGTTGTTGTTGATGATGGTGGTGGTGGTGGCAAAGAAAGAGGTGATTTATTGAATCTGAGAGTAGGGGGTTGTGGGGTCTGGTGTAGCCGCCGTATCCCACGTCAGAATCTCTGGGGAGGGATTATTGATGAAGTTGTTGTTGCTGTTGTTCATGGTGGTGATGGTTGGGGGGGGGGGAGTGATGGTGATGAAGGAAGTGATTTTTTAAATCTGGGAGTAGGGGGTTTGGGGCATCTAGTGTAGCCGCCATTTCCTACAGGGGTGTCAGAATCTCGGGGGTGATTATATTCAAGTCGTTATTGATGTTGTTGCTGTTGTTGCTACTAGTAGTGGCGGTGGTGGTGGTGGTGGTGGTGGTGGTGATGGTCGGGTGTTTTTGGGGGTTTTTTTGTTGACTTTTTGAATCTGAGAGTATGGGATTTGGGGTATCTGGTACTGCCGCCGTATCCCACAGAGACGTCAGGGTCTCTGGGGAGGGAATATGCCGTGCATAAAATTCGTTCATTTTTCAGGTGATCTGAGCTTTCAGCACACTTTGTGGTCTGATGGAGCATTTTTTTTTATCGTAGTACAGAAGTTGTCAAAGTTAAGATGCCCCACACCAGGGCAGTGCTACTGACTGAAGGTGTCTTTAGGCCATTCCTAAAGGGGGGATATTAATCTGTTCTTATGCACAGTAGAATTGTAAATGGTCTGATTTATCAATGTCATGCTCATACTGTGTCGGAACAAAATTGGGGGAACTTCAGCTTTTTCTTTCCTCATCCTTGCTATCGTAATTTTTCCTCTACTTCTATTGTCTGTTTGTCACTCTCTTGCGAACTGCTATTTCCAGGGTGCCATGATAGTTGAAGCAGACTTCGTGGTGTTGTGGCTAGAGAGGTGAGCAGAGAAAGCCTGATTCCCCGTTTGGACTTCTCTGTTGACATCCACCCCTTGGCGCTCATATGACCCCATGCACTTGCGAGCGCCGTAAAAACTTTACTAAAACAAAACAGAAGTTAAGATTCCCCGTCAGAAGAAAAATTGCGTAGACAGATTCAGTGTCACTGCTGCCTAATCCGCTTATATTTGAGATGCAGCCTCGCTTAAACAATTTTGCCACTTGTCGGCGAACACTCCATTGAATTAAAAATGTGTGCTCTAGCGTGCTTTTAAGAAAGCATGAGAGCCTTCTGAGACTTGGTATTCCTACCTGTTGGTCCCGCAAACTTTAGCATCACAGAAATTTTTGACGGCTACAAAAGTAATTTAAAAAAAAAGAAAATGTGTATGTAATTTGTAAGAAAACAAAAATCATGGTACCTGCCTTTGGTTCCTTTTCAATGTGGGTAGGTTCAAACTGCGCACACTGAAGAAAGGCTTTTTGGTATATACTGATGTCTGTCCACAATGTTGAAGGTTTTATTCCGCTTGCTATTTTTCCCCAGAAATCTAACACCGAGCAGCAGTACTTTCGAGTTTTTCATCAACCGCTTTACTACGCCATTATTTGCTTATACTTTTCTGTCTTTATTCGGGTCATCGCGGGTATTGAAAATAATATGTCATTAAAAGCATTTAAGAAACAACGTTTACAACATGAGCAGGTAGTTTATTTGGGGTAATTTCAACAATAAAATACGGTGAAAATATGAAATTGATGTAAGTTGAAACTTGATTTTAAAAAGTCAATCAATACTTAATGGTTTACTGGACTGTATCTTGGTTCAAGGCTGTGAGTCTTCCGCCCAGTTTTTTCCAGGCCGCTGCCCACAAAAAAAAACGGAATTCTGTATTTGTGATCCGTCCGGTGTCTTGTTAAGGCTGCAGAAAATTCAGGTCTTTTTTTTTTTTTTGCAAGTGTATTACGACGCTCGCAACTGTATACGGTCATATGAGCGCACGGGACACATTAACATTAATTTCAGTTTGGCAAGAATTAATTTTGAATTTTGCCCGGGTGGCACCGAAGCCGACTTTTATCAATTTTAGGACAACAAAGGGATTTTGAACGTGCGCAACTTGCACTCGGGACCTCCGATTTCTTTTCGCCCTTATCCGAGAAGACTAGGGGTGTGATGTTACCTACCCTAAGAACAGGGGAGCTGCTGAAAGACACCAGTAAGAAGGAGCCAGGAGTAGCAGTAGAAAAGGGTCAGGAGCTCAGAAAAAAGGAGAAAGGGGGGGGGGCACAAAGTGGAGATTAAAGAAGATGAAGGAACATGAGTAGAGCTCAAAAAGGTGGAAAAGGAGCAAATTTAAGAGAAGAAGATTTTCCGTCGCTGCAAGGTTCCGAACCCGAGACCTGCGGAATGAAACACGAACACCTGACCTCAAGACCACGAGAGCCCCTATTCCAGACTGGAAGCATGGAATTTTAAAGGTAAAAATATGTGTGATATGGTATGGGTTTAATGCGCTTATCAACACTATTGCATTATTTGTAGGTTTGATTAACGTCCATCTCCGAAAGGACCGAGCCAAATCCAAAATTTGTGTAACTTGCCTTTTTCAAAGACACAATGCCGGACTGAGCTGAGGCTCGAACTTTATTATGACTTACTATTGGCGCCCCCCTCCCCCCCCACCCCCCCCCCCTTTCCCTGAAGATCTCACAATTAATAGATATAGCGAAAGAAAAAAAAACCCGAGATAGTGCTAGCTCTCACATAACACGATCAATTGTCCTGCAAGGATCGTTTTACTCTGACTAGTTCAAAAGAAGGTCGGGGCGGGGGGTATAAAAGCGGACAGACCGTTCAGCATGGAACAGTGATGGGGACAATCAATCATCCTTCAGTCCGTTTCATTATCTGCCGGTTGGTTTCGTTTCATAGCTTTGTTAGCGTAAACATGTGATTCCTCATTTATTTTTATCATTTCCGACTTTCCAGTCTGTTTTGAGTTTGAGTGGGTTTTTTTTTTTATAGATCAAAAGATCCACTTACAATTGATCTCCCGAGTGTTTTTTCGCAATTGATTGGTTTTTCCTCAGAACTCGAACATTTCAGCGTCTTTGCTGCTGCTGTTGCTGCTGCTGTTATCGATTGAACTGTTTCTGTTGCTACTTTATGTTTAGAAAGAAGGTAAAAGAGGAACGGGGGAGACCTATAGGAAAAGGACATAGAAACCTGACTTGGAACCAGAACCAAAACAACCCAGGCAGGTAGAAGGCAGGAGTTTTTTGTTGCAGAAAAGTCCGAAAAGCAAAGTCCAACTACTAGAACAGCTAAAAGCAATAAGAAGACATTTCTTGTTTAAAATATAGGCATTTGATGGGACCAGCATCTGTGGTGCAGAGGTGGGATTTTTTCATCAAAGCACACAAAAGACACGAGTTTGATTCCCGCGTGAAAATAATTCATTTTATCCAGTGTCTCTGTTTTGTTGGGGGGGGGGGGGGGGGGGTTGTTGACAATTCAGGGATCGAAAGACGAGCAAACTCTGGTGTGGTTTGCTCCTTCTTTCCTACCAAACATCTATCGTCCTTATCTCTCTCCTCCTTTTTTTGTGTTTGTTACTCTCTTGTAACACCTCTAATCTTCGGCACTTATATGACCTTATTGTGTTGCAAGTGCCGTAAAACTCTTACTAATACTAAAACTAAACTCTGGACACATGACAGAAGCAAACTCAGGACACATGACAGAATCAAACACTAGACTTTTACAAGGCCGTTACAGCAGATGAAACTGGAAACCGGCAACTGATATTTTGCTTTCTTATTGTGGTTGCATTTAATTAGAATCTACCAGCTCCTGTAGTTCTTTTTTTTTAGGGTGGGGGGAGGGGGTGATAGAGGGGGTAAAAATTAACTTTTCTACCCTAATTTCCTGAAAGGTATTTTTGCAAAGATGAAGCCACACGCCTTTGTTAAAGTTTCTGGTCTCTATCAATGTCAAAGATAGCTCGGATCGCTGGTGCCAGAACATTAGGTTGAAGAGAAATCAAAGCCAAGGACAATTAGAACAAAAACAGCGTCATAACACTACAAAAAGGTTATATTAAATTATTGTTCTGGTCTCACGTGCCCCCCCCCCCCTCCCCCCACCCACCCCATCCAATGTAGATTTTTTTTTCGAATATTAGAACATAAAAATCAACAGCCTGCTCTACAGACACTCAAGTAGATGTTATCGGTTTGTCTTAATGGCGTCGCTTTTAGAAAACTGTCGTTAGCAGCCTGGCTTCCTGGACCTTGACCTAATTCTCAGATTTCGAAAGAGAAAACTAAGCCATTACGCCCGATCGCAGGTCTGTCATGGGGAGAAAGAGAGAAAAGGTGAGAATGGGGAAACGACGGGTAGGCTGAGTGGTGTGGAGCGAGGAGGCGGGGCGGAAGGGGGGGGGGGAGGTGGCGTAAAGTGCAATTTTTGTATTAGTACTATACTCACATAGACACGGAAGACATTACTTCTAGTCTAACACAGAGGGATAGCTTTACCCCATCCCCGCCCCCACTCTTCTAAAAGCAGACAGACAAGAAACGACGAGGGGAAAGCAAAGGATACCGGGGATCGAATTCACACCGGTGTATAAATAAATTACAGTATAATGTTATAACATCAGTTTTCGAGTAGGTGATTGAGACGGTCGTTTTCTTGTCCTTTGCTCGTTTGTTAAAAGTGTACATTTACGTGTGTAGGAAGGTTCTTAGCTGTTGTTCTTTTAGAGTTGTTGCTAATGTTGATGTCGTTAACGTTGTTGGGTTTTTTTAATTATTATTGTAGTTGTTGTTGTTGTTGTTGTCGTTGTTGTCGTTGTTGTTATTGTTGCCATTGTCGTAGTTATTATTGTTGTTGTTGTTGTTGTTGTTGTTGTTGTTGTTGTTGTTGTTGTTGTTACTGCTGCGGATGCTACTGTGTTTGAATTTTTTGGGTGTATTGCCTGGAGGGGTGGGGATCGTTTGAGATTATTTCTGTTGGTGCTATCGGTGTTGTTTTATGTTGATGCTGGGCTGGATAAATAGAAAAGGGTGGAATGAAAAAAGGGGAAGGTATGGGGAGGGGGAGTTGATATTACTTAAAAGTAAGACAAATAAGATAAGATAGATAAGGTAAGATAATACTTTATTATCCCAGAGGGAAATTTTTCTTGGCTGTACAGGACCGTAAAAACACATGCACGTATACATTGAAAAAATTAAATTAAATATTATTCTCATTAAAAATCAATATGAAAAGAGAAGTATAGCGGATATAATATATATTCACATCAAATGCATTATTCAACCATATGCAGAAATTTAAATACAAGACCTTTGGAGTTATATATATAGAGAGATAAATACTCTAAGAGCAACACATATCTATGCTCATTCTGACAAAAGTGTTATGCTAGGTCGTAAAAAACTTCTTTTATATCTTTCTTTCTTTGTTTTGGATGTACATATCTGCCGCTGCGTTGCCTTACAATTTGTGTTGAAAGGGAGTGTGATGGGTCGTTTATAATGCTTTTTATCTTTTTTATGCGTGTGGTGACATCTCATCCATACTATTAAAATCACATCGAAAGGATGAAATGTATAACACCACACAGATTTTTAAAAAAAAGAAATTTTTTTAAAAATAGTGACCCTCTCGGTCTGTACAGGGCAGTCCTGAGCGTTTGTTTGTTTTGTTTAGGTAAGTATTTATTTAACAGCGCTCACAACTGCATAAGGTCATATGAGCGCGCAGAACACATTAAACTTTTAAAGTTTGGTAGGAACTAATTTTGAATTTGCCTTGGTGGCGGCCGAACATATCCTGATCGATTTAGGACCATCAAAAGATCTTTAATGAGCGCAACTTGCACACGGTACCTCTGAGATTTTCACACTTATCCCAGAAGGCTAGGTGTTTTATCTTACCTACCCTAAGATCAGGGGTGTGGCTGAAAGACAGTAGTATGAAAGAGCCAAGGAGTTACTGTAGAAAGGCTGCAGAAAGAGTCAGGAGCCCAAAAGAGGGGACAAAGCAGGGAGGGGGAGAGGGGTGCAATAAGTCTATAAGCATAAGAGGGAAGAGGGAGCGAGATTTTTAAATTAGTTTTTAAATCACTGCTGTCCAGATAACTTCACTCACCATCTGTATTGGGCAGTCCAGTTTGATACTCCGGAAAAAGTAGGGGTAGGGGGAGATAATGTCACGCACCATCTCTACCAAGCGGTCTAGTTTAATACTCCGCAAAGGGGGAGAGGGAAGAGGGGAGAGGGGAGAGATAGCGTTACTGCAGTCCAGTTTATTACTTTGTAAAGAGACGAGAGGAGAAAACGGAGAGAAAATGTCACTGAAGGGGGTCCATTTAAATACTCGGACAAAGAAGGGGTGGAGAAAAGATAATGTCACAGTAATCTAGTTAAACACTGCAGTAAAGAGGATATCATGAGGTGAGATAATAGTAACACACGCACTCCAGTTAAAAACTTCGACAAAGAAGGGGCGGAGGAGAGAGCACTCATCGTCTACATTGGGCATTCCAGTCAAAATCTCCGGATAGATAGATAGATAGATAGATAGATAGATAGATAGATAGATAGATAGATAGATAGTGTAACTCAGCTTCTGTACCAATCAGTCCAGTCAAACACTCCGGATAGATAGATAGATAGATAGATAGATAGTTAGATAGATAGATAGATAGATAGATAGATAGATAGACAGATAGATAGATAGATAGATAGATAGATAGATGGATAGATAGATAGTGTAACTCACCTTCTGTACCAGGCAGTCCAGTTGAACACCCCGGCATAGGCGGCCAGGTTGAGGGGGACACGGGGAGGGGGTTCAACGTTGTGGAGGATCCACACCTGATGGGAGACAAACATAATTTGCTATGTTGTTTGTAGGTATTTTGTTCGTTCATTTGTTGGTTGGTTCATTTGTCTGTCCGTCTGTCTGTCCGTCTGTTTGCTTTGTTTGCTTGGTCGTTTGCTTGTTTGGTATCATCATCATCATCATCATCATCATCATCATCATCATCATCATCATCATCATCATCATCATCATCATCATCGTTCACCCTGGGATTCAGTTTAGAACGCCAAGGAAGACTCTTCTACCTATCTCTGTTCTCAGACCTGATGAGGAACAAGACAGCTCGTCTGCTTTGTTTGTTTGTTTGCAGGCTTTGTTTGTTTGTTTATTTGGTGCCATCATCATTATTCGACTCTTTCACCCAGGTATTGGGTATAGGCCGCCAAGAGGGACTCTCTACTTGTCTCTGTACTGGCGATCTTCTCCACCTCCACCCAGCTGAGATCTGCCTCTAGATGTTGCTCCCATGTGGATCTTGGCATTCCTCTCTTTCTCCTCCCCTGGCCCTGGGGGTTCTATGGTAGGCTTTGTCCTGTCTCATTCGGAGTATGTTTATTTTTATTTATTTGTACAATTATGTGTTTGTTTGCTTGTAGTTTGTGCTTGTCTTGTGTCGACCTTATTTTGTTAATTGTTCGTTTGCCTGTTGGGTCTTGACTGTTTGTGTGTCCGTCTGTATTCTTGTCTTGTTTGTTTGCTAGTTTCTTTGTCTGATTTATTTGTATTATTTGCTTTTAGATGATTTTTTGGTCTGATTTGTCTGTTCGGTGAGTGGCCCCTATGGTGTTTTGTACTTAAGCAAAATACGTTAACCCAAGTTTAAATATAACAACAGGGCAAGGCACTGAGACGACCAGAAAGAAATGAGATCGGGTTGTCTATGTCCTGATATTATCACATACACCACAGAGAGAGAGAGAGAGAGAGAGAGAGAGAGAGAGAGAGAGAGAGAGAGACAGAGAGAGACAGACAGACAGACAGACAGACAGACAGACAGACAGACAAACAGAGAGACGCACACACACACACTCAAACTCTTCCTTTCTCTTTCTCCCTCTTTCTCCCTCTTTCTCCCTCTTTC
>NW_004797292.1:563683-564774 GCF_000002075.1 Aplysia californica | reverse complement strand
GCGCTAGTTTGAGTTTGAGTGAAGAGATGTAGGCAAGTAGTCAGAAGGCGCCACTGCTGGGTCCTACTTGTGTGTTTATTTTCCCTCTATTTTTAGTTTTAGTAAGAGTTTTACGGCATTTGCGAAACAATACGGCCAGATAAGTGAAGAGGAACAGGCCTAGAGGTGTTGTGTTTGTCTGTCTGTCTTACTTGTTTTCCCAACGTTATATGATACTTTTTGTTTCGATGTGGTCCTACTTACTCAAACAAACACAAAGATACACATCGACACGATAACGGTTATAGCAGTGAAGTTTTGTTTGTTTGTTTGTTTGTTTGTTTGTTAGAGTAAAGAAAAGCACTCTGAGACAAAAATGGTCATTTAGTGTTTGGGAAAAAAGTGAGAAAAACAGACAGAAACAACAGAGAGGAAAGTAAAGAAGTAAAACCTACCAGTGGCGCCCTCCACCCCAAACAAATAGGGGGAAAAAACAACAACTAAAAATAGTTTTGAGTGAGACTCAACATTAACTACCGGCCTGAGGCAAAGGGAAAAGGGAAGAAAGAAAGAAAAAAGAAAAAAACAAATACCGAAAACCGCTTAACCAGCATTTATAAAATTGCTTTAAATTGTGTTTTCATTAACAAATAATTATTTAGAAAAACCAAATCATTCATATGGAACCCTGAGAATTAGATCTAACACGAGACAAGACCAAAAAGGAAAAAAAAAAATTAAAACCCGCAAATTGAAACAGCTCCCACATTAAAAAGCCCCAAAAATAAATCGCTTTCGCGGACAGAGCCAACAGACAGACAGACATTGTGGCTGTTGAATTTTAAGCTCTACAACGAGAGAGGCGTATTTACAAATAAACGGGTTTAAGTTGACGAGTACCTTAAGTGCTTCACTTAGAGACAACTTCGTTACCACAGACTGTTTTAACAACAGGAAAACTCGCTGCAGACACAGACGGCACATTCAATATAGCACTAACAAGGAGCGTATTCAAAGACGAAAAGGAGATACTGAAGGTTTAAAAACGGTTGACAGAATCGAGGATTTGGGGAGAGAAAGAGAGAGAGAGAGAGAGAAAGAGAGAGAGAGAG
>NW_004797292.1:560419-563382 GCF_000002075.1 Aplysia californica | reverse complement strand
TACCTAACGAAAACTTTTGTTCCAATGATCGACAATGATTATACCCCTTCAACAGACTTCAATTAAGAAAAAGGTCCACCGTCCGCTCTCTAATAGGCCACCCTGGACTTTCAAGCGACAGTGCAATAGATGGGAAAATGCGATAAATAAAGATTTTTCGTCATTCATAAGGTCAAAATAACCTTTGCTATTTTTGCCTTCAGAAATCGAATCCACTCTGATATCTTTTCATTTGTGTGTCCTGTGTTGGTTGGCTAGACAGACAGACCGACAGACCGACAGACCGACAGACCGACAGACCGCTAGTTGTGCACGTTAAAGACGCTTTAGTGGTCCTAAGATCGATTAGAATAGGCTTCGGCCGCCACCCGGGCAAAAAATAAAAAATTTCCTACCAACTGAAAAATGCCTAATGTACATATTGTGTCCCGCGCGCTCATATGACTTTACGCAGTTGCGAACGCCTTAAAAGACTTACCACAAAAAAAACTGTCCAAGATGACCGCTTATATATAATAACCTCTTGTTTCTCGGCAATGAGTGTTCGTCTTGGGCAGGTTAAGCTGTACGTAATATTATTTGTCTCTAGCCATAAGGGTCGTTGCTTTTATTTAAATTCTCGTCAGCCAAGTTTGCACGTGACCCGTTGCACCTGTCTCCTCAGTGAAGGTAGCTTCATGCATGGGGCACAACATTGATTAGTGTGTGTATTGGTTAACGTTACGATAAGGGTTAGACAGAAAGGAGGGCGTGTGGAGGTGGGTGTGAATGGCGCAAGGGGGTGGGGGTATGGCCAACGCCAGGTATGACGGATGGCGTGGGGGAGAATATGGGGGTGGGGCTAGACGATCAGAGGGGCAACGTTGGGGTGGGGGTGGATGGCGAGAGTGGAGGGTGAGGGGGAGACGGTGGGGGTGGGGAAAGTGACTTGGGGGCGGAGGGGTGGCCTGGGAGGGGGTAGTGTGAGGGCGGGGAGGTGGGGAGGGTCAGAGCACGCGCACCTGAGTCCGTGTGATTGAGGAGTGAGGCATTCTGTGGTGTCAGATCCGGCTGAAAGGACGTGTAACAGTATTGATAGCCTGCAAGGCGGGGGCGGGGGAGTAAGATCGTCTGTTTGTTTGTTTGGTTTGTTTGTTTGTTTGGGGGGGGGGGTTGTTACTGTTAACATTTCAATGAAATGAAATTTTGTCAGTATTAGGGAAAAAGGGGGGGTGGGGGGACTAAGAGATAGACCAGATAAAACTGCCACAGGGGGGGGGGCAGATAGGGAGAGAAAGAGTGTGTGTGCCTGTGTGTGTGAGAAAAAGATAGAGAGAGGGGAGAGAGAGAGTGAGAGAGAGAGAGAGAGAGAGAGAGAGAGAGAGAGAGAGAGAAGAGAGAGAGAGAGACGGTATGAGTGAGCGATGGTGTAAACGGCGAGAGAGCAAGAGGGAGTGCACATCAGAGAACATGAACGTGTGACAGGAAAAGCGGGGCGCAACATGGAGAAGGGGGGAGGGGGACAAGAGAAAATCTTCAACGAACATTATTTCAGGATTTTACACAAGAGTATCTCAACTAAAGCCAGGCAAGGCGGCTCTCGTGGCCTAGGGATTAAGGTGTTCGCCTCTCACTCAAAGGTTCCGGGTTCGAATCCTGGTAGCAACGAAAATGTTTTCTCTAAAATTGTCTGCTTTCACCGTCTTTCCTGCTCTCTTGAAATGTTGTGTTGCCTGCTTTCGTCTCCACTTTCTGCCCCCATCCCCTAACCTCCTGTGCCCCCTCCTCTGGGCTTCTGGCTCTTTCTGCAGCTTTTCTACTGCTTCTCCTTGGCTCCTTGTTACTGCTGTCTTTCAACCACACCCCTGATCTTCTGGGAGGGCGAAAAATCTCGGAGGTCCCGTGTGCGAGTTGCGCACGTTAAAGATCCCTTGATGGTCTAAACTCGATAAGAGTAGGCTCCGGGCGATACACGGGCAAAACTTTAAGTCCTACAAACTGAAAATGTTTAGTGTGTTCCGGCGCTAAAATGACTTTATATATATACAATTACGAGTGTAGTAAAACACATACAAAAAAAATAATTTAAAAAAAATAAAAAATTAAAGTAAAACAGGCAAAGAACTATCACCAAAAACTATCATGTACCGTTCTGTTTGTAAAAAAAAAAAAAAAAAAAAAAACCCAGCGAAACTAAAACAAGCAAAGATTGGTTTACCGTCATCAAAAACATAATATATCAGTTGACGCAAAACCAGCCTTAATAAAGCGTGTAGAAACTACATAAAGTCACGTGATTCACTCATGTGCACACGTCATAACATCATAACATGAACCAACAAAGAAATTGAACCCCAAGAGATCTTTTTAGCTGCTTTAGGAGCACTTCAGACGGCCGTAATACATGTTCGATATTACAAGTCTATCTCTCCCTAATGTACCATCTTATCTCTTAGTTGCGTGTATTGAGAAATCAGATTGAAATCCAGAACCCAGTCTAATTAAAGCAACGCGATCCTAGCTCTCTGGTGCCTAGCCTAGCGGTAGATCGTTTTACATGGGGATTAAAAAGGTTAAACGTATTATAAATCTAGGCCAGAGAAATTTAATAACGGTCTTAACGATCAGGTGGAATAGACAGCTGAGTCTGGCTGGCATTCATTGCAAAAATCTACCCTAACCCCCCCCCTACTTTCGGAATGACTCGAGTTTATTGAGTCGAGGAAGATCAATAACTCCTAAGAACCACAAATCCCTCTCTCTCTCTCTCTCCCTCTCTGTGTGTATGTGTGTGTGTGTGTATGTGTGTGTGTGTGTGTATGTGTGTGTGTGACTGTGTGTGTATATCTGGTTCTTCCCTATCCCTCCCTCCCCTCTCCCCCCTCTCTCTCTTCCCCCATCCCTCTCTCTTTGAGCTACATCATACTAATCCACATGCACATAATGATAACGGACAGTGCACTATTGTTCTGACCACAAGGACA
>NW_004797292.1:550242-560319 GCF_000002075.1 Aplysia californica | reverse complement strand
TGTCTCTTTCTTTCTATCTCTCATTGTATGTGCGTTTGTGTGTATGCGAGGGTGTGTGTGTGTGTGTGTGTGTGTGTGTGTGTGTGTGTGTGTGTGTGTGTGTTTATGTGAGTGTGTTTATATGTCTATGGCTGTCTCTCTCTTTCGTTCAATATTATCTATATCTTTGTCCCTGTCTTTTTTCTCTCTTTCTCTCTCTTTCGCTGTCTATCTGCCTGTTTGCCTTTACGTCCTCTCTCTCTCTTTCTTTCTCTCTCTCTCTCTCTCTCTCTCTATCTATCTATCTATCTCTCTCTCTGCCCACTCTCTCTTTCTCCTACTCTCTCTCTCCCTCCTACTATCTCGCTCCTTTGCTCTCTCACTCACTTCGATTTTTTGTTAAAGGAATCGTAACATTTCTTCCCCATAAAAATAAACTACTTTACCCCCTAAAACGTCATGATATTTACCGGATGAGTTCGTGGCAAATATTTCCCGTTACCGTCAATCAGCTTGGCCTTAGTGGAGTTTTTGTTGTTGTTTTTTTAGGGGGGGGGGGGTTGTACTTGTTGTTGGGGTGTAGTGGACTGGGTGGGGGCGGGAGGAATAGACGCTTGATCTATGTCGCGGGATAATGTAAATGTAAGATTCGCGGTGTATGTCATGGGGTAATGCAAGATTCGTGATCTATGTCATGGGGTAATGTAATAATTATGAGGTACATGGGTGTTGCACTATTTTATGTTGTTGGGGTATGATAGAATGGGTCGGGTGGAGAGGGGGGTGAGGGTAGGGGGGGGGGGAAGGGGTCCGTTTTATAGGGTCACATGATTACATTTATTTAGTTGTGTGAGTGTGCATGTGTGCGTGTGGGGGGTGGGGGTGGGGTCGCAACTTTTGTTGGGACAAGAGGGGACTGACCATAATTCACAACGTCAATCAAAACATCCAATAGTCCGTCAACAACTAACTAATACCCCAAACCTCGAGTACCAACAAGCCAACAAGCAAGAATGCACGTCACTCTACGGTCATCGCGCCCCATCCAAAAAAAAAAAAAAAAAATCCCCAATATTTAAAATGGAAATTCCCGCAAAGATTATGCATGAGTGCGCGTCATAACAGCAGATCATGTTGATCGCCAAGAGTATATAATGTATGATATTCTCTTCTGCTTCCATGGCAAAAGGCAATAGATGTTTGGCCTATGTCGTATCGATATTGTGCACGAGCCGTGCGTGGGGTGAGAGGTAGGGGAGGGTGGGCTTGTCTGGATGCGGGCAGACAGTGTAAGACAGTGCAAGACAGTGTAAGACAGTTTAAGACAGAGCCAGGCTTATGGGGCTTGTTCTGTAGATGGAGTCTACATGTAAATGTGTAGAGCTTTACATTCCCCCCGGGATGACGTTTCCTTCTCGTATTTTGTCGGCACTCTTGTTCGTGTTGTACGTTTTTCTTTTTTTTCTCTTTTTTTTCGGTTCTTTTCTTTCTTTCTTTCCTTTATTTTGGAGGGGTGTTTTGTTTTGTTTGTTTTTGTGGGGCTTTTTGTGCGTTTCTTTTCTCTATATAGCACTTTGATTCTTTTTATGCATCTTTCTGAAAATCAGAGAAATTTCAAGCGAAAAGAGGCACCAAAAGAAGCAATATTTTGTCTCCTTTCTCTGCAAACACAGTACTCACGCACACACAAAGACTAACCCAGTGAATTTTCAAAGCAGCATATTATTTTTAAAAGAGAGCTTTTCGATACAATTTCATATTTAAACAGGAGATCTTGCGACTGAAAGGAAGGACATAGACGGACAGATGCTCAGACACACATTAAGACAGATAGAAAGAGAGAGAGAGAGAGAGAGAGAGAGAGAGAGAGAGAGAGAGAGAGAGAGAGGGAGACAGACTGACAGACAAACTGACAGACAGATTGAAAGAGAGACAAACAGACACAAAAACAGAACAACAGGTCCGCACAGAAGTTAGATTAACAGCTAGACTAATAAGCAGACAGATAAGTAAACAGACAGCTAGACAGAAAACTAAACAGACAAGTAGACAGAAAAGAAGACAGACTAGTAGACTGGCAAGCAGACAGACAGCTAGACAGACAAGCAGACAGGCAAAAAGACAGCTGAGAAGACGAACAGCCAAAGAGACAGCTAGACAGAAAAGAAAACAGACAAACAGACAAACAGTTAGAGGAAAGCTCGGGTTGTCTTACCTTGCCCAGAACTAGATCCAACAGCAGTAAAGATCCAAACAAGTGTCAGCAGTAGTCTCCTCTGCCCGAGAGGTCGCGTCCATAGCAACGACCCCGTCATGCTTCATGCTCGGCTCTCATTGGTGGAATGTGTAATCCAGGCAGACGTCACCGCCGGCCGACACAGACTCCGATGGTTCTGAAAAGATAAAAAAAAAATCAAAGATCAAGATTATTATTATTATTATTATCTTTTGCTAATCAGAGTGTAAGTCATAATTCAAAAACGTATATTCTTTCCGACAATTTTTAAATATTATTTTGCTCGTTATAGTTGTGGATTTGTTTGTTTGGTGGGGTTTTTTTTGTTGTTGTTTTTGTTTTTTGTTTTTTTAGTTTGTTTGTTGGGTTGTTTGGGTCTTTTTTTTCTTTTTGAGTGTGTCTTTTTTGTTTTAACACAAAAGTAAGGTACAGTAGCAAGCTGCTTGTTTATGTAACAACACGCCTTCTAAGGATAACCGCCGAAGGTATAAATATCTGGGAAAAATGATTTATACACACAAAAATAAACGTGTAGATAAATAATATGAAATCTGATACACAAGTCGTGCCATACAAATATAAGACTCAAGAGGCCACGTTCACTGTGCCGTAAACACAAGACACTTTGACACCTGAATGGAGCACGGTGCTGTAAACAAACTATTAAATAGGCTAAAACGAAAGAGAGAGAGAGAGAGAGAGAGAGAGAGAGAGAGAGAGAGAGAGAGAAAGAGAGAGAGAGAGAAATAGAGAGAAATGGTGAAACGGTACAGGTTTAAGGCCCCTATCAACACTATTAGGTCATTTAGGAGGCGGGCCTCTGAATTTAACGACCATCGCCGAAAGGACCGGGCCAATTGGGAATTTCAAGTCCAGTCCCCTTCCCAAGGACATCACGTCGGACGAGATGAGGCTCGAATCCCCGAATTCGCAATCTCATTATTACAAGTCAGGTAGCCTAACCCCTTGGCTACTGACGCCACAGAGAGAGAGACAGAGAGAGAGGGAGAGAGAGACAGAGAGAGAGACAGAGACAGAGAGAGAGAGAGAGAGACACAGAGAGACAGACAGAGAGACAGACAGACAGACACACACACACACACACACACACACACACACACAGACAGACAGACACACAGACAGACAGAGACAGAGACAAAGATAGGGAAATTGAGAAACAGAAAGATGGAGGAAGGGGGGGGGGGAGAAAGACAAAGAGTACTATTTTCTGTGATGTATCGCCAAGCTGTGATCCTGTGAGGACAAACTAGGACAACGTCCCCACAGTGTCCTCGCTTCCATCGACTGGTAATCCGCACCGGATCACAACACGGCCGCTTTTGGTAGCATGTTAAGAACTGGAAAACAACCAAGAAAACATTCAGGAAAACTGTTTTCTTTCTCTGGCGACCATCGACTAAACCTAATTTAAGTCAGCGCAAACAACACCGTCGATTTTGGCGCTGTTGGTAACAGCTCTGAAGGCAAACACAGAAATTTAAGGTTCAAAACGGAGTGAGGTCCGAATTGTTCTCGTGCTTTCAGAAATACACCTTCTCGGTTATAGTGTACCCTATCAGCGAGTCAAAAATGCAATAAAAAGCCTCCCAGCTTGAGGACTGAACTCAAGTCTTCTGTATACGACAGCGAAGAGCTTAACCATTACACCACAGACTGGTGATATACATATATAAGTATTTCAGTTCAACTAAAGAGCAGTCACTTTCTAATGTTGGAATAGAGAACATTTCCAAATAGTCACTCCAATAGAAACATAACAATCCAGTAAGGTAGATAATCACTAATAATAATAAACTGTAGTATTATTCCTTACAATGTCAACTTGTCTTCACAGTTGTGAATACAGAAAATTTATCAAAGATAATGAAAACAAACTTGAAGAAACAGAATGTGGTAACCCCCCTCCCCCAAACACACACACACACACCTTTTTTTCTACTCACGACACACAGTTACCCACCACCAACAACTCACCTGATGCGCGTGCCGTCTACTGGGCAGGCTCGCACCCCTCCAGAAGTTCCACAGCGCCCCCACGTGGAACAGTACGGCATCGCTCTGGTCTAGCAGGGCGCGGTCGTTGGTCATGGTGCACTTGTTGACCTGTGGACACACCATAAACGTCAGGGCTACACGTCTCAGTCTAATGGGTTAACATCTTTGTCTTATGGCAGTATGCAGCAGAAATAATATTATTTCATTTGTTGGATTTAAGAAGTGAAAATTATACGTGCAGGTGTTTTTGTATGTCTCCATCGACACAATTTAGATAATCTAGGAGGCTGTCTTCCAACCTGCTCGGGCTGAAATAGATACAACGTCCAAGCAGACAAAATGAGTACCTCGATCAAAATTCGTCCAACATTGGAATTGAACTGATGTCTCCTGCACGCTGACAGACAGACAGGCAGGCAGGCAGGCAGGCAGGCAGGCAGGCAGGCAGGCAGGCAGACACACAGGCAGACAGGCAGCTATTGAACTCATAATAATATCTCCTAGCCGCTACGCCGCTACGCCACAGACGCCAGTCGGAATGAAAAGTATGCTCAGCGTTATCTCTCACCTTGCAGGGCTGGAAGTAAGAGTCATCTGTCTCCTCCCAGGACAAGTCCTCGAAGAAGCCAGTCCACCTGAGTATCCTCTTAACGTCGGAGTTCGGCCTCCTGTGTCTGTAAGGGTGAGTGATGACGTAGGGGCTGGCTTGACCGCCAGTGACCTTGCCACAGCCTTCCGGCGGGCACGTCTGCTCGGCAGACGCGATGAGGAGGAGGAGGAAAAAGACGACGATGATGAAGGCGAGGAAGTATTTGACGATTTTTTTCACCTTCCTGCGGAATATCTGGGTCCGGACGAAGGAAAATCGCCACTGCATCTTGGGAATGTGGTCCTCCTGGCTTGTCCCGATAAAATTTGGTCAATTTGAGGCTATAAATAGAATCCTCATTATCGTCACGTGACCTTCTTCTGGTGATGAATCATCTGGCTCTGGGGAGAAAAAACCCAGCAGACGTTGACATAGTGCGATAACAAATAAGGGCTGGTGAGTTCACCGTGTGGGGGGGGGGGGTGAAACAAAGAGAAAGAGAGACAGACAGACAGACAGACTGGTGAGTACACAGTGAAAGTGTGCGTACGCGTATGTGTGTTTATCGGTGTGTGTCTGTGTGAATGTTTGGGATTAAGGTTGGTGAATACACCATGAGTTTGTGTATTTGTGTGTGTGTTTGTTTATTTCTTCGGATGTGAGACAGAGATAAGGGCTGATGAGGAAACAGCCATTGTGTATGGGAATAAATACGTCTTTGTACAAGTCAATACATTCTTTTGTTAAAAATAACTGAAAAGTCAAGAATTGTGAGTTTCCATTTGGCGAGACAACTGCCTCTCTTCATGTCGCCATGTGGCAGCACATGTAATTACATGTACTTGTGTTAATGCCGTATCGTCTATTGTACTTGTAAGGGCACAAGAGACGTGCAATGTGTTTTGAAAAGATCACCGCACGCTACCTCAGATGAGAACCCCCCTTCCCACCCCACCCCACACACACACATTAAAAAAAATTCTGGGAAAGTGAAAAGTCGGTAGGCGGGAAATAAAGAGGCAGGAGTGACAGATTGGAGAGAAAAAAAAATAAAAGTGGTAAATGAGAAAAAGGATCTGGCATTATTTCTATAGGATATCTCTAGGTTTATTTTAGCTTTTTTTATGTACGTAGTTTACGCCCCCATTGACATAATTAAAATCGTTTAGTTAGGACGCAAGCTTCGATCCCGTCTATCCGTGCCAACCCGGGCTGAGAGAGATACAACGTCCCATAAAAAAACGATGAGATAATCGATAAAAATTCTTCCCAACCAGGAGTCGAACTCAGATCTTCTGTACGCGACGGCAAAGCGACCGACCGCAACACCACAGACGCCGGAGATTTTCAGAGTAGGCCTACATTTCTAGGAACATTTGTGCATTTGTGTTTAACGCCGACACAAATGGTCGCATTTAAGGACAAACGTGCTTACCCAGATTTCGGCGGTTTCCAGAAATCTTGACCTTCCCCAAAAATGGGCATTACCCTACCTATAGGAGAAGTTTGGTTTCATTGGTGTGTATACAGTGTTTGTTTGGTTATAGAGAAAATTCTCCTTGTCTTTTACAGAAACTAAACTCGGGGCAAACTTTCACCTTCGATTTTCTCAAAACGACATTTTTAGGGATAGCTTCCTTGTGTTTAAAAGTGACCAAATGTGAGGGGGCATCGGGGTGAAATCAGGCGCTCGCCAAAGTGATGAAATCGAAGAAACCAGCGTTTTTCTGCTTTTTGGCAATTTTTATCATTTTTATTTTCGTTTTTAGGCCCAGAACCATTTAGGCCCATTTCAAAAGAAACTGCTGTGTGGATTTTACAAACATTGCTTAAAGGCATTTTATAAATGTAATTTTGCAGTTTCCAAGAACTTTCAAGCTTTGGAAGTCCCCTAACTTTGGCGGCCATTTCCCGGTAAATTTTACTTCTAAAATCGGGCAACCCCAACCTCCTTCAATTGAAATATCTCAGCTTCTATTTAAGACAGATGAGTTGTTGGGTTTGTTTGTTTTTTCATTGAAAGTAAGACAAATTAACAAGCTTTAAGATTATACTTGATACGTCCAAAAATTGACGAGTGCCTGATTCCACCGCATCGTGTCACAGATTATTGGTTTTTAGGAGGAGTGCTCCACCATGAGAGGTTGTCAGGTGCATCTCTTTGTGCAAGATCGGACGTTTAGTGGTCATACTGGTTAGACAGAAAACTGAACAGAAATCAAGCAATTCCCTAGATCAGTTGAAGTGAAAGAACAGTTCTCAACATAAATTGATTTTTCCTTATTTCTGCTGCTGGTGGGTGGGGGGGGGGGTGTGGGGGGGGTGTGGGGGGGGGGGGAGGGAGTCAGTAGGAAAACGAATTCTTGATATGTCATGTCCCACTTGATCCTTAATCCAAGGTTCGAATCTTCTGACTCCACTGCATTTCAATTTCGACAACCCATAATTCAGATTAGTTCTAGTTTTAGTAAGAGTTTAACGGTACTAGCAACAGAGGCAGATCTTAAAAGTGCCGGAGATTAGAGGTATTACTGTGTACAAAGAAAAGAAGGTCGAGAGATAATGACAATAGACGTTTGATAGGAAAGAAGGAGCAAAGCTCACCAGAGCGCACTCCAAGCAGCCACGCTCACAATTCAAAATGTAATAATGCTCTTCAGCATTCATCCCCAAGCCCCTATCCATCATCACCCATGTACGCAAATTTCTCATACTTACAAAGCCACCTTTGTTCAGTTCAGTAAACGACAGCTTTCACTCCTACTACAAAGACTACTTATCGTAAATTGCCACGTAGAATAATTTGAAATCACTACCAAAAAAATATCTGTTCGTACGCCTCTCTGACCCCGCTAAAACAATTAGTTCCTCCGGCACCAGCTAGATTATTATGGTTCTGTGAGGAACGCCTTTAATTGTCCCTGCTTGGGTTAATTATCTTCAGCATCTTTGGACTATTATTCTTTCAGAAAATTGTCGTCTGTTGACATTTGGAACAGAAAATGGACACGTGTTGGAACAGCTGTTTTTTTTGTCTCTTCACTGAGCTCCTCAACCGTCCCTTTTGCCTTTGCTGATGAGGGAAAAAAACCTCCTCTACCTCCCCACCCCCTCCCTTTTTTCTCCTCCTTAAACACACATGATTCAACCCCAATGTGAATTTGTTGAAGTCAAAGACTGGTTTCCGTCCCCATCACGCCTAGCTAACCACTAAACCTTCTTCAAGTCTCAGAACTGAAACAGACATGGGAACAGCATAGTTTGGCACTCATTTCTCTACACGGATGCTCTCCAAAAATCGATATTACCCTGGTCTTTTTCCATTCCGTTACTCATCTGTTCAGGTTTTCTAAATGAGTTATTTTTGGTCTACTTCTACCTTAATTGCTTTATATTTTTCCAATGAGAGTAACATGTGCTAGGCTTTTATGCCGATTCAAGTGTCCTAGAAACTGCTTTTGTCTCTTTTTCAGTGTTTTCATCTGTGACGTTGGCTTCTTAAACATTCCATCGATGCGCTTTTTTCCCTTCCTCTCCTTCGCCAACAAAAATTTAAAGTAATAAGATTCAATCCACTAAGGATCACCGACTCTCTCCATACTCTATATATTATATGACGCAAAGAATACGTCACCAGTGCAGATAAATACGAACCATGCGCCTTGCCTTTTCACATAGCGTATAATTTTTCCTCCGAGTTTTATTCCTGAATCGAAAAGTGTTCCTCTATAAACCAACCTTCAAATCCACCCCCCCCCCCTTCCGCCCCCAACCCCCGTATGAAGACACCGAAATCTCAAATAATTTCTGAAGCTGTCGCAAAACGCTGCAACATTTTCATTATCTGATTTATTTTTTAATGATGTACTACATGCCAGGCTATTATAAGTGAAGAAAAAGTGTTACATCATCACTAGTGATTGGTTGACTGTACTGTAACCGTTTTATGCCCCCTTTTTACATTATGGAGATCTTTTAGGAGGCCGTCCACCACGGCTTGAAAAAAAATGTTCCAGGCTGTTCCAAAAAGTTTTGATAGCCACTCGGATTAAAATCCTAGCCTTCAGGCAGTCGGTCACAACAAGTGGCTAAGAACAGGGTTAAACAATTTATATCTTATCGAATATCTCCGTCTGTCTGCAAAGATTCAACATCCCACTCAACCTGTATTGGTCCTAACAGGCAGGGCAGAACAATTCTACCCACAAAATGATCTAAAGTGTGACCATGGGAGCGTTGAAAAAGACCGTTTACAATTTTAACACTGTCGATGTATAAAAACGCGGGGTGCAGAGCAACATAAGCCAAAGGGTCGAGGTTGGGTTAATACTTGCTAGAAAATAACATAAGTCACTCAAGTAAAGTTTTATAATAAGTCAATTGAAGACAATCATTTTTTTGGAGAGGCTATTTTGAGAAACTGTCCATATGAAAACAGGATAGCAAACCAGCATAGTCCAAAGAGTCGAAGCAGCATCAATATTTGCCAGAAAATAATTTACACCCCTCGTTAAGTTTCAAAGTAGATCTATATCAATGGCAGGCAATCATTTTGTGTAGAAGCTATGTTGGGAAAATGTCGATGCCAAAACAAGGGGTGCAAATCTACATAAGCCAAAGGGTCGAAGTTGTGTCAATATTTGCCAGAAAAATAAAATACGCTTCTCTCGTAATTTTTTATAATACAATATCAATGGCAGGCAATCATTTTTTGGAGAGGTTGTTTTGACAAATTGTCGATATGAAAACAGGGGGAGCAAACCTACATCAGCCAAAGGGTTAATGTTGCGACAATATTTGCCAGAAAATAACACGTCTTTCACGTAAGGTTTTACAATTAGTCAATTGCAGCTATGAAAGAGGCTTCTGCTTACAAATCAAATGCACAACATTTATTGGCTTGTTAAAGACATACCTTTAAAATAATAGTAGACATCATCAAAGTTAGATTGGCAGAACTTCTTCTTTCAAAATGTCACGGTTGCGAAGGAAAAGAAATAAACCCCTGACATTTTCAAATGATGAGGTGATTAAAGTACGCGAGACAATGGGTTCTACTTAAATACTACAGGATTGTTTCTAAACAATAACCTCAGCGTCTTTGAACTTGATCTTCTATTTGTGAGTTTCTCAGTGGATATATAGTTGGCGCGCACCCACACACATACGCACCCACACACACACTCACTCACACACACACACACACACACACACACACACACACTCACTCACACACACTCTCTCTCTCTCTCTCTCT
>NW_004797292.1:547472-549745 GCF_000002075.1 Aplysia californica | reverse complement strand
GTGTGTGTGTGTGAGTGTGTGTGTGTGTATGTATGAACAAGACAGAAAGACAGACAAGATAGGGAGAGAGACTAAGAGAGAGACAGAGAGACAGGTGAGAGACTGAGAGACAGAGAGAGACAGAGAGAGACAGAGAGAGATAGAGAGAGAGATAGAGACTGAGGAAGAGAGATTGTAAGGGGGAGACGGGTGAGAGTGAGAAAACTCTTGATAGTAGGGAGATAGAGGCATGGAGAGCGGGAGAGTTACGTTAAAAATGACAATTACTTCGCACAGCTTGTGTGGAGGTATTGATTTCCTTAGAGAAGACTTAACTGCTACTGCATTCAGATCCGATAAATTGGAACTGGAACAATCAGAGACAAAGGACTCTTGGGTGTGGGGAATTTTCACATGATAAAAGAGAATTCACCACCAGTATGAAGTTTGAGCAGTTCGCTTCGAGTGTGAGCGATAAGATAACCAAGCCACATACGGAATTCAAGCATTAATCTCTACCAAATTAATTAATGAGTTACAAAATAGCTGGGTCAAGCATTAAATACTTTTTTCTTCTATTTACATTATTAATTTTTAAAACATTTATTTACTTATCTATTCATTTATTTATTTATGTATGCAATGTTTTATTTATCTAATTATTTATCTATCTATTTCTTATTTTATTATTTATTTACTTATTGACTACCTATATAATTATTTATTTATTTGTTTATTTACTTACTTATTTATTTTTAAATTGTTCTTTGTCCATAATCTAGCAACACATAGTCACGCGTTTCTATGCCCTTGTAGCGTATTATGAAGAGTTTATACCAGGCAATGACGAGAACTGGCTGTAAATGTTTGTTTTACGTGCCCATTGACACAATTAGATCATTTAGTGAGTGGAACGTTTTCACCCTACCCGTGGGAGCCCTGAGAAGGATGGTCTTCAACACCCCTGGAGACGGACGAGAATACTCAGCAACAAAGAAACAAAATAAAAAATAACAATAAAACAACAAACAAAAAACAACTTTTAAAAAACCCTTCCCCGCTCGAAAACGTGCGTATTTCTCGCATTGTAATGGCTAAGAGACTGAACATTACACCACAGGCTTCAGTTAAGAACTGGATTATATTTTCGTGTGCGTAACTTTTCAAACTGTAGAGGGCAAAATACATCTAAAACACCTGCTCCACGCAATGAATATTTACATTTTATATCGATGGTACTGAACCCTTTTGTCTAGGGCAACAGGTTTAGCTGCACAAAGTCAACTGTCAATACGATTATCCATGGTCAGTCTTTCAAACAATTTCTCTGCCGTATTTGAAGGAGTGCACAGTCGGCGTCTGAGATGTAGCAGTTAGGCGCTTTGTCGTTGCACGCAGAAGACCCGAGTTCAATTCCCATGGGGGGGGGATTTGTATCAGGTGTCTTTGTCTTTCTTCTGGGACGCTGTAAACTAGATAGCCCGGGTTGGCCCTGACAAGCGAGGTCGACGCCTGTGTCGTAAGTTTAAATACCTATATTCAAACCAAAAAAAAAGAAAGACAGACAGACAGGAAGAAAGAAAGACAGAAAGAAAGAAAGACTGACAGAAAGAAAGACAGAAAGAAAGACAGAAAGAAAGACAGAAAGAAAGACAGAAAGAAAGACAGAAAGAAAGAAAGGGGGGGAAAGAATTAAAGAAAGGGGGAAAAGAAAAAAAGAAAAACGTACAATAACCACACAAAAATTGTACCATCCTTCCATTTTTTTTTGCGCTTCAAAGAGAGTTCACCAGTTCAGTACGGCTTGTGAGAGATATTCAGGCCGCAGCAAGTCAACAACAATATTTAAATAGTTTTAATAAAACTGCATCCAGCTGTCAGCACATTCAAGGGAAAGAAAGCACGGGGCCGTTGCGAGGATAAAGTTGAGTAAACACTGACGCAATCGATACATGACACTGATTTACAAATTGGTGAGTACAAATTTGGCAGCAGTGCTAGAAAACGCATTATCCAAGAGAGATCACTAGCTAATAAAAAGTGAATTGATATAAAGCTTACTTGTCAAAAGGGGAAAACAGGATGACATGGGGGGAAGGTGGAAGTGAGTAGTGAGGTTTTTGTTATAATTAAAATCTGATTTATTTTGTGTGACGCAAGAGACACCCACGACTTTCCACGGTGATGCATTTTAAAAATGGACATAACAACTATAGGTGGGTCGTGTTGCTAAAATAATCACAAGTTTTAAAAAATACAATTAATGCAAAGCAGAGTGAAAGTAAAGTATACCC
>NW_004797292.1:539764-543682 GCF_000002075.1 Aplysia californica | reverse complement strand
TCACTCACTCACTCACTCACTCACTCACTCACTCACTCACTCACTCACTCACTCATTCACCATTCACCCTCGTGCATGGTAAGAATCAGATCATGTACGCCAACATGAAAACACAAACGGACACATTCACATCATCACGTTTTTCAAACTGGGTCTTCAAACTCAAACTGGAAACCATCTAGAAATGTCAGCCACGGAGTTACCAACATTAACATCCCAACAGAAACGTCTTCGACAGCACTTTACGTATTGATCTCGGCGTCTAGAGTTCACAACCGCTACACAGCTTAAACGCACAAGTACGTAATAATAATAAAAATAATAATAATAGTATCAATATCATTTGTATAGCGCATATCCCCGCTTGGCAGCAAGCTCTCTATGCACTTTATAGGGGGTGCCCACTAGTGGGAGCGGATCGGGCCTGATTGGGTCGTCGGGTCTGGTCGTTTTTGGGTGGTTTCAGTGCACACTACAACCTCTCCGCGATTGTACCCAGCGACCTGGAAGTAAAAGCAGAGAAACCTTTAACCTCAATGACTTTCAGGGCTCCTTTCCGCAGTTCCCTGTTGCAGTGCTGCGGCAGCCGGGTATACCATAAACATGGGTTACAATAGTTACATCGATGACTTTCTGTTATCAAAGATAGATCATAACAAGGTAGTTCACTTGTTCATAAAAGTGTCCGAAGAAGTCCGTGCATTGGTTGAGATGGTGCTGCAGTCTTGGTATTGAAGCTCTTTTTCGTTTCTCCAGAAGAAGAATAGGGATGGCACAGTATGTTTGTTTCGCTTTTATTGTTTTTCCACACAAGCAGGGTAACTGCTCCCAGAGTCCGCACTTTTTCAAAGAGGGCGTCTCCGGATTTTGAATATCAACATGAACACGTGACTCTGCCTTGTTGAGATTGGCTGCAAACCCCCTAATAGCGCGATTCGCAGGCCTAAAAATAAACTCGTTTGCTTTTGCAGGTCACAGACCGAGTCGATCGGTTTGTGCCACGATGGCCGCTTTGCGCCCTCAATTTGGCTAGCCCCGACTTTCAAATAGACTCGACGCGACCCGACCAGACCCGATCGCGCGCTAGGGGGCAATCCCTATTACACTATATTATTACCCCCAGAAGACCATTATCATAACTCTCCAAAACATTCTCAGATTCCCAGGAAGCATGCACTGCAAGCAGCTGGTTAAGCGCTCAAACACTAACAAACTGACAAGATCTTTCACCGACTATAGCTGGGTACCCATTCCCACCTCGACGAAGTAAGGAAAATTCATGTTAAGTGCATTTCCCAAGGACACAATGGTCGGGCCCCAAACAGGATTCGAATCCACGACATTAGGGCTTAGGGATGCGAGTCTGAGAGCCTAACCACTAGGCCACGGACGTAAACAGCGAGTAACCTGAGATCGTACGTTAGATGTAGGTTGGAGAAAAAACCCACAGCCGTTATTATTTTTTTTAATGCAGGTTTCCCCCCCCCCCCCCACCCCAAAAAGACACAATTTAGATCATATAAATATTAGAGGCGGGCTTCGGCCGTGCCAAACAGGGCCCATCTCGGCTGAAAGTGTTACAACGTCCTAGCACTAGCAGGAAGCCCGAAATAATAATCATAATAATAATTCTTTTTTTTTTTATTATCCACGCTCTCCAGCACGCTCTATGCGCTTTACAAATAATAATATACATGGATATACTCAATTAAAACCCTCCCTAATCAGGTATCGAGCTCGGGTCTTCTGCGTGCAACGGTGAACAACGTTACTACCACACCACATATAGCACCTGCTGACGTTCAGGACAAAAACGTTTTAAGTCTGCCACGAAATGACGAGACGATGTTGGAACATTTTTTCATACTTTATCTCTTCAGCTTCAAAGTTTTCTTGTTTGACCTTTCGGTTTGATATCGAGAGAAACGTTCATTTTTAACAGACTATCGTTTTGTTTTATTTCTGATGATTTTGTTTCGAAGAAGGAGAAGTGGGTGTACCAGGTGTCAGGGTATTTTGGGCGTTCTTGTTTCGATTGTTTCGAGGGGGGTGGGGTTGGGTGGAGACTTTTTTGTGTGTAAGTGCGAGTGTGCGGAAAGGAGGGTGGGGGGGCTATCTTTCCTCTTGGTAGATTTTTTTTCCTTTTTCTGTCCTCGTTGTTTTATGCACACCGCATAATTTAACAAAATTTGATCATTTTTGCATAATTTCTGATTATTTCCTTTATCATTCTTTGTTAAAATTAACATAATCGCATAATTTCATATTTTTGGGGTTAGTTTGCGCAATTTCAGAATTTCTTTTGCATAAAACCGCGGAGACAGCTTTTTATGGGAATTTGGGGGGGGGGGGAATGGGAGGTCCTTATATTTTTCTTAATTGTTTGGAGTTTTAAAAAATATTGTCCGTGCTTGTTTTGTTATCATTGTTGTGTTGTTGGCCTTTTCCTGGTGGGGAGGGGGAGGTAAGAAAAAAAATGATGAAATGAGTCACCAAAAAGTATTATGAAACCTTAATAGAAGATAACTGGAAGTCTGAGATGAGGAATTTAGTGTCTTTGTGCACAAATTCAGTCGAACCTGCTCTATCAGCCATCTGTCCAAGACGACCACCTTTTTTATAGTCACTTATCACTTCCACTCGTTCTTTTTTGTTTTAGCCTCTCTTTGTTTAGTCTTAGTAAGAGTTTTCAGGCACTTGCAACACGACAAGACCTTACATATAAGTGCCTACGTTCTTTCGTAAATGTTACTATGACACTGTTCAGGACGTCCATCTAGGCAACCCCTGTTCTGTACGACAAGAGATATATAATGTAGCCATCTTGGACAATTTCGACTATGTTGAAAATGTTCTAGAAGCATAACGTTCATGGCAGATATTTTTCTCGACCCGTGGCACAAAATGTAAAGGGTAGAAATTGCCTTGGATCCACTAATTGTAGAATATTACTGAGACTTTTTTCTCGTAACATATTAACAATTACACGGTATATTTCTGTTGCAAATGTTCAATCAATGAAACAGAACACACAGAGCTTAGTGGAAAGATCTCATTGTGGAAGAACCGTCTGGGATATGTTGATGAGATTTATAAATTGTGAGGCAGTGTGGTGAAATCAGGCGCTCGTCAAAATAACGAAATCGGAGAAATAGGTAGGCCTATTTCCCGCTAGTTTCTTTTTTTTTTTAATCGAATTTAATTTTCTTAACCTCTTATATGGTTATATGAAAAGACATTTCCATGCGAATTTTACTGAAAAACATTGATTAAAGACACAATATGTCATTTTCAGTTTTCAAAGACTCTTCAGCTATTGGAGTAACAAATCTTTGGCGGTCATTTTCTGTCTAATATTTCACTAATGAAACCAGGTGACGCAGATATCTTGAGTTCATTTCAAGATAAAAAGATATTTATTTCATTGGAAGCAAAGCAAATAGATCAGCTTTCAGATTATATCAATAACTCGGAAAGTCCAAAAACCAACGAGCGCCTGATTCCACCAAGTTGTGACAAAATTACTAGCAAAGGTTTATCGCATTAGCCAAGAAAAGATTCACTAACAAAGGTTTAACACATTAGTCAAGAATAGATTTAGTAACAAAGTTTCATTACGCTAGTTAGCAAAGACGTAATAAAGACGTGTTACATTAAGCTTAGTTAGAACATTTATTAACCCCTCTTCATTACTCAGACGCCTCCATCTACGGGATTTAAAGGGGAGGGGGGAGGGGGTCGGTAAATGTTTTACGGGTTTGCAACTGCATAATGCTTTGTTTGTTTTTGCAAAGTGTTTTACGGCGCTCGCAACTGCATAGGTCATATGAGCGCGCGGGACACACCTAATATTTTCAGTTGGTAGGAAATTTTGAATTTTGCCCGGGTGGCGGCCGAAGCCTACTCTTATCGATTTTA
>NW_004797292.1:537384-538438 GCF_000002075.1 Aplysia californica | reverse complement strand
TTTCGGTAGTAGTAGTAGTAGTAGTAGTAGTAGTAGTAGTAGTAGTAGTAGTAGTAGTAGTAGTAGTAGTAGTAGTAGTAGTAGTAGTAGTAGTAGTATCCTTATTTGTTCATCGAACTGAAAAACGACCTACTGAACACTGTGGTATGAGTTCAGAGCCCCTAAGCCTATAATTTATTGTAACTATGATATGGAGAACCTCTGATGTCACGTCCATCTACAATAGGACGGAGTTAAGAGGTCTAACAGCTTTGAAAACTCCCCTAGCAACCAGAATTCAAGAATGGCCTGTTGGGAGATTCCAACAAGGCTTACCAAAAGTACCATAGGCACCGGCGTCTGAGGCGTAACAGTTAGGTGCATCTTCGTCGCACGCACAAGACCCGCGTTCGAATCTCATGTTGGAAAAATACATTTTTTATCGAGTATTTCTTTTTTCTACTTGGCCGTTGTATCCTTCTCTGACCGGGTTAATCCTTACAGGCAGGTTCGAAGCCTACCGCCTAAATGATTTCAAATCATGTTGATGTCGGCGTAAAAACGCATACATGATAAAGACAGAACAAAACAAAACCACCACTGGCAATCAATTGGTCTCACACTTAGCGTTTTTATTTTTCCACGGAGTACAAAGAAAACAGCTCGTAACTATTTAGAGCACATTTAAATCATCTTGATGATGTATTAATTTTCCCTGAAACCTGATGCCAAGGACTTGGACGAAGGAAAATCCATGTAAGCTGGCTCTTTCGACCTTGACCTTCAGGTACAGCTTTGTTATTCGTCATGTCCTAGGAGATCTAGAACTGTGCGACTGACCCGGTCAAAGGATCATGATCTTTGCATCGTCGGACTGGACACACGAACGATTAGTGTGAGTTTATAGCCCACGACCTGATAAAAGCTCTCCAGTGCATCAGAGGTACGTTAATGGAAAATCAGCCTTTTGATTTCCGTCCCTATGTCTCTCCCTGTCTGTCTGTCCATCTATTTATATATCTAACTGTATATCATCTCATCTCTCTCTCTCTCTCTCTCTCTCTCTCTCTCTCTC
>NW_004797292.1:536274-537284 GCF_000002075.1 Aplysia californica | reverse complement strand
GGGGGTATCAGGAATAACAAAACGTCGTTTTTTTAAAAATTGATGATCTGAAATCGATAAGTAAAAAATAGAATGTTTTATTTTACTCTATCATACAGACTCAGTCACGACGTCATAAATGATTAAATTATTCATTCGTCCTAATTTCAAAGAGGGGTATTAATATAACTCATAGATATTATTATCTATTCTATGCTTCAGGGGGACTTTCCTGATCGGCAGGCCGTGTTTATTTTCTTCAAATTTTATTCTGACCAAATGAGAGCGAGTGGTTGGAGCCGACAACTGGTAGATGTTATCCTTCTTTCCGTTCCCAGTGTTGTTTCTGTCTGCATTTCTCGAATTTCAGAGCAGTATAATAATGGCCATTAGTGTGTCGATATGCTTCTCTTTACTTTAACGAACAGTTTAACAAACGAAATAACTGGCTCACATACACGCAAACACACACACACACACACACACGCAAACACACACACACACAAACACTTAATTAGCTCGCATAGCATATTATGCATGAAAGCGTACACACACAAACAAACTCATCTGTATGCAAGCATACCTCGTCAGTCCAACGACCTCCACTTCACTCTTCTCTCTCTCTCTCTCTCTCTCTCTCTCTCTCTCTCTCTCTCTCTCTCTCTCTCTCTCGCTCGCTCGCTCGCTCGCTCGCTCGCTTTCTCTCCTCCCACCCCCCCAACCCCAATACTTCGATGGCAGAAATCGGTGACAACACTGACCAAACGTAAGGCTTTCTTTCCACGGACTAAGTTACTGAGTGCTAGTCGAGGTGTGAACGGATGGACAAAATATTGACAGGGAAAGAGAGACAGAAAGAGACAGGGCGAAAAAGAGTGGGGGGGGGAGAAAGAGAGACAGGGGTAGAGAGAGAGGGAGGATAGAGAGAGACAGAGAAACAGAGAGAAACGGAGAGAGAGAGGAGATGGCGAAAGAGGGGAAATGGAAAAAGGAGGAAGGAGAAAGGAGGGATGATGACATAAGGAGAGAGA
>NW_004797292.1:533126-535873 GCF_000002075.1 Aplysia californica | reverse complement strand
GGGGGATTTGGGGGATTTGACAGTTAAGTTTGGGGAGGAGGAAGGGGGGGTATTCACCAGAACCCAGGTGGTCGTTGCCGAAGCGCTGCTGCTGTTCTGGTAGCGAGATTATTATCGTAACTGTCAGTATTTTGCAGAGACGAAGACAAAGCCTGGCAGAAAAGGTGAGGGAAAATGACACAGTGAGAGATAGAGAAAGAAAGGGAGAAAGAAAGAGAGGGGGAGAGAGAGAACGAAAGAGAGAGAACGAAAGAGATAGGGGGAGGGGCTCGATTGAAAACTAGAGATTCAGACAAAGACAGACAGTGAAATAGAAAGAGAGCGAGAGAGGAAAGAGAGGCAATAAGAGAAAGAGAGAGAGACAGAGAGAGAGAGAGAGAGAGAGAGAGAGGATGGGAGAGAGAGAGAGAAAATGAAAGAGAGAAAGGTAGAAGGGGAAAGAGAGTGGGCCAGACTGAGATGTACTTAGAAATATAGGATACATCTGATTGCTCTTGAGTATGCATTTTTCAGATTTTCAAATGTTTGTGTGTATTTGTATGCGTTTGTTTGTTTTTGTGTGTTTGCGTCTGCGTAGGTTTGTTTGTTTGTGTATGGGTTTGTTTTTTGTGTGTTTTTGTGTGTGTGCGTGTGCGTGCGCGCACGTTCATGTTTGTGAGCATGCATGTACACATGCGTAGTATTCATTCAGGTGTCACTACAAGAACAAAAAACGTTCGCCAAATGGTCAACGACCAGGAATGGTTCGATTGGTCCTGCTCTTCTAGTCCCCAAAGTGATGGACACGTGAGTGAAAACCAAAGATCGTACATAAGTTATACCTAGCCAACACTGCCAACCAATTTGGATTCATTTGATTGCCTATGTTGGACATTGCAGTAAAACCAGGCGCTCGACAAAATATTTAATCGACGAAACAGGCATTTTTCCACCACTCTGGCAATTTTTATTGATTTTCGTTTTTTGGCTGAAAACTTTTTTGTATATATAAAACATATTTCTGTGTGAATTGTGCTGAAAAACGTTAGTTAACGGCCCAAAATATGTAAATTTTCGGTTTTTAAGCTCAAACTATTGAAGTTATCAGACCTAAGCGGCCATTTTCTTGTTAATTTTGTTTCTGAAACCAGGCGACCTCTACCCCCTTCAATTATTATATATTTCGATTTCTATTCAAGATAGATGAGAATTTTTTTTTTATTGAAACCAAGGCAAATAATAAGATGATAATAATATCAAGAACTCCATATCCCCCAAAAAATGACGAGCGCCTGATTCCACTGCGTCGTGACACATTTTATAGACAGCAGACGACGAGTCGGGGGCAGCCAGATTTTCTTTCTCTGATGAGGAAAAAGCTAGCTACCATTTCAGCACAACACGACCGAATTCAACTCAATTCGACTATGACCTTTAAAATCAAATACGTTTTATTGGTTTTTCAAAGGTCGCGAGTTGAATCCGGTCGTAGTATACCAAAATGGTAGCTTCTGCTCCTCCATAAAGGACAATCAGGCTGGCCCCGACGGAACCCAAATGTATGAATCCGATTGGGGGTATGCATGGGGTATTACGCCTCCATCGACATAATTTAGATAATTAAGGAGGCAGGCTGCTTTGAAACTGTTTGAGGGGGTAAGGGGGGGGGGGGTCTCTCGTGTTAAAGAGTTTATGGTGTTCGCCTCTCATGCAATAGGTCCTGCCTCGAAACCTGACAGCGACGGAAATATTTCTTCTATAAAAATTTTCACCCCCTTTCCAGCTCTCTGACCAAGTTCTGTCGTCTGCTTTCGTCTCCACTTTCTGCCCCCACCCCCTCACCTCCTTTGCCCCCTCCTCTGGGTTCCTGACTCTTACTGCAACCTTTCTACTGCTACTCCTTAGCTCCTCCTTACTGCTATCTTTCAGCCACACTCCTGTTCTTAGAGTAAGTAAAATCTAACAGCTAACCTTCTCGGATAAGAGCTAAAAATCTCGGAGGTCCCGTGTGCAAGTTGCGAACGTTAAATATCGCTGTGTGGTCTAAAATCGGTAAGATTAGACTTCGGTCGCTTCCCGGGCAAAATTCAAAATTAATTCTTAACAAACAGAAAATATTTAATGAGTCCCAAGTGCTCTAATGACCTTGTTATGCACAAACAGAGAGACAGAGCCACTCGATAAAACAAATCTCCACACTGGGAAATCGAACTCACTTCCTCAACGTGCAACAGTGTTGCAACAGACACCACTGTTGTCTCTTGGCGACCAAAACAACGTACGTATTCTTACTATTAGTACAATTACACCTGCAGCTGTAGGGTAGCTACTGGTTAGGTGCTTTGTTGTTAAGCAACATAAGACGTGAATTCGATTCTCGTTTGGGGACCTACAAATTTTTCGTCGAGCATCTTCATCTTTCTGCAAGAACGTTGTATCCCTCTCAGCCCATTCTCACCGTGCCTGACAGTTGACAGGGCCGAAGCAGAAAGCCTTCTAAATGAGCTAAAACTGTCTCGTGAAACATTTAATATATTTTACTATCAGTATTTACTAAGTGCATAGATCTAGTGTTTAAAGAAGATGTACACACATGAACCCCTTTGCCATGCCCCTGCATATTTTTACACAAAATAAGAAAAAAATCCCCCCCCCCCAAAAAAAAACACTACAAACATGCACACACAAATAATGCTTTTACACACACACAAGCATACACACGCATGCCCGCTCGCGCTCGCATGTACACACACACACACACACACACA
>NW_004797292.1:525746-531575 GCF_000002075.1 Aplysia californica | reverse complement strand
CTACTACTACTACTACTACTACTACTACTACTACTACTACTACTACTACTACTCCTGCTGCTGCTGCAATAACGGTGTCGCTAGTCTAGTTTCCATGCTTGGAAAAGATATGAATTCCACTCTCTCATGGGGAACATTTCGTCTATGCTCTCTTCTTTCTACTAGCATTTTTTCTTTGGCACTTGCAACACAAATAGGGAACATTTTTTAATGATATCTTTGTGTCGTGATCGTTGAATTTTGAAGTTTTGAAACTGAGAAAAACTAGATCTAGACTCTACTCCGTTCCTCTATTCAGGGAGAGCCTACTGTTTTTGAAGTTGTTGTGTCATATCTAAAGGCGTTTCTCATTGTGAAGGAGAACCCTTTCCCGCCTTACGAACGACAGCCACAAAAATAAACTGCATTCGCCTACAGCACAATCTTACTACTTACTACTGTCTACTCAGTATTCAGTCTGTTTAGTTTACACGAAAATGCGTTTCCTGGTCCAAGGCCTTTGACAAAGCTTGCAACAGGAACAAAAAGTCGTCGGTGCAGTGGTTTCTTTTCCTCTAAACATTCAACCAAAATACTTAAGCTTTGTTAACACCCCTCTCCCCTCCCTTCACCCCCCCCCCCACACACACACACACACACACACACACACCCCCCACCACACACACACACACACAGACACCTAAACCCCATCTTCAACTCGCTGTCCCTCACCTCTGTCGCTCACTGTCACGCATGCACACATTTCCTGGTCTGTTTCTTACAGCCGGTTTTTGTCAAGTCAGGAGGAACAATGGTCTTTGCCTCTAACGTAGCATCGCAACAAGTGGACGAATACAGCAGTGAAAGGACTAAACACATTCCAAACGTTTAAAAACTAGTGTGTCAAAATGCGGCCATTCAGACGTGATCTGTTTTCTTTTCTTTTCTTTTTTTTTAAATCCAAAATTCACCGAGACAATAATTTTAATCCTGCTCTTGCTTATGACATTGTGTATGACCTTTGTGGTTGTCGCTCAGAACAAAGGCTTTTTAACTTCGCCAATTCAGTTAATTCATATTTCACATCTGGCTCATGGTTCAAGTTGGAAAATCAATATTATTGCGAATCAGCTGAATTTTTTAATAACTTTTTTAAAGTAGCAAAGACAAAGACAAAGTAAGTTCTCCTTTCGTGGTAGGATCATGGCCATTGTGTGCGAGTGTGTGTGTGTGTGTGTGTGTCTGTGTGTGTATGTGTGTGTGTGTGTGTGTTTGTGTGTGTGAATGTGTGTGAGTGCGTGTGTGTGTGTGTTTGTGTGTGTGTGTGTGTGTGTGTGTGTTTGTGTGTGTGAATGTGTGTGAGTGCGTGTGTGTGTGTGTGTGTCTGTGGGTGAGAGTGTGTGTGTATGCGCGTGTGAGTATGTATCTTTTTTTCAAAAGACAGAACAGATATTATATTTCTATTGAAGGTTGGAATGGCTTGATGAGACCTAATTATGTTTTACCGATTCTAAACATTATGTAACATAGTCCCCCCCCCCCTCCCCATGACTCAATTGAACCTCACAAAGACAACGATCAATATAAATAACATGATAGAAGTAAAGATAATCTCATTCGCGTTCGATTTTTGGGGTTAGAAGAGTGTGTTTTGGTCAAAAGTCGCCAGACTTAACTTTTTTAATCAACCCAAACCAAGATTATATTTGTATCGCAGTGGTACAATACATACATCTATTACTTCTTTGTGATTTTGTGTTTCCTTCGGTTCTGTTTGTTTGTTTGTTTTGGTAAATGTTTTACGGCGCTCGTAACTGCATAGGGCATATGAGAACGTGGGACACATTAAATATTTTCTGCTGGGTAGGAATTAATTTTGAATTTTGCCCCGGTGGCGGCCGAAGCCTACTCTAATCGATTTTGGAACACCAAGGGCTCTTTAACATGCGCAACTTGCACTCAGGGCCTTCGCGATTTTTCGCCCTCATTCGAGAACGTTAGGTTGTAGATCTTACCAACGTTGAGGTCAGGGATGTGGCTAAAAGACGGCAGGAAGAAGAAGCCAAGGAGTAGCAGTAGAAAGGCTGCAGAAAGAGTCAGGAGCCCATAGGAGAGCGCAAAGGAGGTGGGGTGGGGACAGAAAGTGGAGACAAAAGCAGACAACATAATATGGTTAAAGAGCAGGAAAGGAGGTAAAAAGAAAACAATTTTAGAGAAGAAAATGTTCCTTCGCTGTCAGGTTTCGAACCCGGGACATAGGGACCTATTGAATGAGAGGCCGTAACCTCTAGACCATGAGCGCCCCCTTCCTTCCGTTTGAGGCATTGTGCCACTGAGAAACGGTAGTGCCACAATACGGCATGGTAAATATTAAATATTTGGCATCTTCAGAACGGTTCCAAAAGAAGGCAAATTAGACAGACACCTTTTTCTCCCTCTTCATTTCTTTTTTAACACCAAAAAGAAAACGTTGGAAAGGCGATGTTCATTCTGGGAACAGAGACAAAAACAAGGGCACATTGGAAGAATTAGTCACTGGCATGTGTGCTGTCATTGAGATATTATTCATAATCATGTGAAGTCCTTGAAATGCATGGACGTTTTGTTTTTCATGTCATCGTTGATTCCAACCTCTCTCACAAGCCACTTGTACAATATTACACTCAGTTTGAAGCGTCATGGTTTTATCGCAATTGTTATGCCAGAAGTACACTAAGACAAGGGGGGTGATTAGCGGGTGCTCTGGTGTGGTTTGCTCCTTCTTCCATGTCAAACACCTATCTTTCCTATCTCTCCTTCTTTTTTGTGTTTGCCACTCTCTTGTAACACCTCTAATCTTCAGCACTTAAAATGAATTAATTGTGTCACAAGTGCCCTAAAACGGTCACTAAAACAACAAAAGCTATGACAGTACAAGCCGGTGGGAAGAAAAACAATTTGCCATAGAATAACAATGTGATGAGCGCATTGATGAACCAGCTGGGAGGCTGGCGCTTGGTCTAGTAAGGTGGAAAAAAGGTAACCTACCCGTCGTCCACTTGACGGTTTGCCACGATGTTTTTGAGCTACTTGACGGCGTATCACAACAACAGTCGACAAAATTGTTTCACTTAACAGTCTACTAATCTACTACAATCAACAACCTGAAACCTGAACTTTACCGTAACCTTATATCCCTTATCCTAGTCCAAACCATAGCCCTTTACTCTAACCCCTAACTGACTGACACAAGAACACAAAAGATAGGCTGTGATCAGTCGAGTAGATCAGATCGTCAAATGGAGTGGCACCAGAAAAGATAAATTTACGACAGGGTAATACGCTCGTATATGATACGCACAATGAATCAGATGGGAAGTTGTTAGTGGGTTGAAAAAAAATCTTCGACAGTAGTGATATATGCTCATAATTAATCGGGTGAAAAGTTAGTGGGTAGAGAAAGAAATCTTCGACAGATTAAAATATTAAGCTCGTTATGAATCGGGTAAAAGGTTATTGGGTAGGAGGAAAAAACATCGACAGATATGATTAAACTCATAACAAATCAAGTGAAAGGTTAGTGGGTAGGGAAAATATTATGTTCAACAGATATGATTTATATAAGCCAAGCTCATAATGAATCAAGTGGGGAGGAGGATAGTGCCGACCTATATTATTTTGTCAAATCTCCCACGCCCTCTCTCATCATAACGATCCCAGCCTACAGTTCCCTGATCATGAAAGGCATAGATCTAGGATCAAACCAAGGAAGGTCCTTGCATCAAACCCACTGTATGACCCATGTGATGTAACTCCCTAGGTCAAGAGGTTTGAAATGGGGAAAAGGAGCGGTGGGAGGGGGGGGGGGTGTACTGTCTTCTCGAACCCCGTCTTCCTACAAGAACATTGCTAAGATAAGTTGTCTCCTGTTATTTTATCTGAATAGCAAGTCGTTCATCGGTGCAACTGTGGCATGGTCAGAAAATCAAATTATAACACCAGCTAGACTACTTCCAGTTAGCAATTAATTGTACGCTTCTTTGATACCTATTACATATTTAATGTGTATTAATGTAGGAAGCAACACACAAAATGATAGAGAGAAAGAGAGAACGAGAATAAAGGAACGAGAGCAGAAAGAGAGAGAGAGAGAGAGAGAGAGAGAGAGAGAGAGAGAGAGAGAGAGAGAGAGAGAGAAGGGGGAGGGGCAGAGAGGGGGGATGCAGAAAGAGAAACAAAGATAGGGAAAGAAAGAGGGGTGAGATAAGGGGACTAGGGAACGTGAGAGTGGAGAGAGGGAATGCTGACCAAAGGCGTTTAAACACACACTCACACACACATACCACACAAACACAGACACATACACAGGCACAGACACACATACAAACACAAACACCTATAATTGGCCCATAAACACACACACACACACACACACACACACACACACACACACACACACACACACTCACACACGCACATATATACATGTATATACATACACTCACACACACACACACACACACACACACACACACACACTCACATATATACATACATACACACATGCACACAAACGCACACACATACACACAAACGTAAACCCACTCACATTATGCACATACAATCAAAGCAGCATGCTTATATAAGTTATAGCTTACCTCTACTGTGAACTTACTCTGTCAAGTATCTCCCACAAAGATTCATCAGCATTAATCCACACCAAAACAAAACCTTTCTCTTTCCACAAAAAAACTATAATGCACCACCAGGCAGTGACGGACAAAATCAGAAAACCGGACAGTCATAGTCATCATAAATCATTGCTTCCAAGAATTATATAATACGAGTGTATAATAATATGTGTCCACACTCTGCCTTGACCATTGTTTGCAAAGTTTTCAGAAGTAAAGCAAAGAATGAGGAAAAATTCTCCCCTCCCCCTTGGTCACATGATGTGTGCTTAAAATTAAATTTGAATGAAGTCTAAGTTGTTTTTCCACTGTTCACAGAGATTAGGTTATATTGACGGATTTCAAACTAAGAGAATTGTGTGAGAAGTCTGTAGAGATACGATACAAGAGAGCAAGTCCGCTTGGACAAGACTGCGGACTATTCTATCTGCAACTACGCGCTACACTTTTCCGTCTTCGTCTGCCGTGTTTGTGTTTATAGTGGAAACTGGAAGCCTGATGTTTTGTACATGATCATGTACATGATCCTCTGAGTAAGCGCGCGGCGCGCGGTGAACAGCGCGCGGAGGTAGATCACATGACACCAGAGAGCGGGCACAACAGCGAAGGGCGAGGTGGGCATCAATCCGCGCGCTCGCTCACCATTAAGCTACGTATACACACTCATGAGACTTCAATCTGTAAACGTTCATTTTGAACAGTCGTTTGATCACCATTAAGCTGTGTTCAAGTACATTGTGCACAACCGGTTGGTCACCCTTAAGCTACGTTTACACTCATGAGACCTCACTGAATAAAAGTAAGATGAAATATGGACGCTCGTTTTATCACAATTACGCTGCTTTTACATTCACGTTGCCTTTCTCTGTAGTTTAGTTTGGCCACCATTAAGAGGTGTTTACATCCGTGTAGCCCTACTTTGTACGAACGTTTGATCACCATCCAGCTTTATTTACTCTAATGTGGTCTACCACTGAAGTCTCGTTTTACCACCATATTGTGTTTACAATCATGCGTCCCGTTTCTGTACTGTGGCAAAGCTAAGGTCGTATAGATTCTTTGTTTGTGAGTATATTGTGCTTTTATAAATATTCTTTAAGTGTGCCTGTTTATGTATGCGTATGTGTGTTTGTGTTTGTGTGTGTGCTTGACAGAGAGAGAGAGAGAGAGAGAGAGAGAG
>NW_004797292.1:522754-525646 GCF_000002075.1 Aplysia californica | reverse complement strand
TTGTGTGTTTGCATCAGCTCACCACCACTTTGTCCAGAGCCATGTACTTTGAGAGCCTCATCTCCACGTCAGGGAGGGTCAGTTTGAGGTCCTGACACACTTCTCCCATGAAGCTGTACTCGCAGATGTCCAGGCGGATGAGTTCCTCTCTCAGCTCCACCACCCGGCCGGTGACGCCCTCCAGTAGTTTGCCTAGGTAATACACACGCTCATTTTGTGGGTTATTTTATCACTTTACCCACCCCTAATTAACATTTGAATCTAAGAAGACCCATTCCTCCTTTTGTATTTCAAACACATCCCGTTAATTTGTACAGAATAAACCAGCACTGACACCCACATAAAGCTAACAGGTAGAGTAAAGTGGAAAGTTTAAGTGTATTGGTTTACCATTTCCTTTAAACACTGTTAGGTTATTTAAGATGCAGGACCTTAGAAATTCCAGTCTGTCACCAATAGGACCGAGCCAAATGGGTTGACCGTCTTGAAATATTGACAAAACAACCCGAATTGAATAACGCCCAAAGCAGGATTTGAACCAGAGGCATCCGTTCCGTTGTCATGCAGGATACCTACAGGGCTAACAGAGCACCCTAATAGGATGAGAACCTTCTTAAAACCTTCGAATTGTGATACAGGAATGCACAGTACCTACAGTGGTAAATGAGGGCGGGGGGTGGGCTTTTTAAGGGGAAGAGGGGGTTCTTTAGTAAAGAGAAGTAAATCAACACTATAAAGATTAAAAAGTATAAAGAAACAGCAAAAAGGACAAATAGAAACAACAGAGAGAATAGGACCTGCCATTAGCGCCCTCATACCACCAGCGAATGAGGAGGAAGGGGGGAGGGGGGGGATAGCACTGCATTCATCCTTGACTGAGGAAACTATATCTTAACAATGTGTTAAGTATGTGGATATAAGCGTGGTGCGTCGATTTGGTTTTTTACCTATACTTAAAAGACTCGAGTTCGATTCACACTCTGGGAATGGGACTGTGCCTTTTATCGAGTTTCTATCTTTACGCTAGAATACATCCCACACAGCAGAAATTAATCTAAACATACAGAGTCTAATTATAAGCAGCCAGCCTCCTATATGAAATAAGTTGTGTCAATGAGCACGTAAAGCCCAACCCTTTACAGACTAAGCATGTTTTAAAATTACTATACAGGCTCTAGAACGTTATCATAGTCAATCATTCATGCATATAAGCAATGTATTGAGCGCACACTGATATTGTTACGCTAAATTTTCTCTTAAATGAAGACGTTTATATTATGACCTAGACTGATCGTGTTGTAAGTACCGTAAAACTCCTACTAAAACAAAAACTAAATGATGACGCGGCGTTAGAAAGCGGATTTCTTATGCAGAAAAGTAAGGGGGAGGGGTTGTTGTTGTTGTTGTTGTTGTTGTTGTTGTTGTTGTTGTTGTTGTTGTTGTTGTTGTTGTTGTTGTTGTTGTTGTCTTTTCTTTTGTTTCGCATGTCCGTAGCCACATGAATGGAAACACTGCTTAAGTCTCTAGCAATCTTTTCTCACTTATTTCTCACCTGCGAGATGACGTCACAATCAGCGTGGCTCACCACTGCGTCACTTGTGTCTCTGGTGCTACTGGTGCGGATTGCTGCTGCCTTCACCTGGCGGCAGATACTGACAGACAGACCATTCCGATTAGAATGGTAAAGAGAGCGTGGTCGGTAGGCCTGCGTGTGAATTTGCATTCAGGGGGCTTACAAGTGGATTCTACATGCGAGAAGAAAAGAAGCTCTTTGTTTGTTTGTTTGTTTGTTTGTGTGTTTGTGTGTTTGTTTGTTTGTTTGTTTGTTCGTTCGTTCGTTCGTTCGTTTCGTAACTGCGTTACAGCGCTCGCAACGGCATAAGGTCACATCAGCGCCCGAGACACATTAATGCATTTTCACTTTGGGTAGGAATTAATTTTAAATTTTACTCTGATGGCAGCCGAGGCATACTCTAATCGATTTTAGGACCACCAAAGGATCTTTAAAGTGCGCAACTTGCACATAGGGCTTCCGAGATTTTTTTCGCCCTTATCTGAGAAGGCTAGGTGTTAGCTCATACCTACATTAAGATCAGGGTTGTGGATCAAAGACAACAATAAGAAAAAGCCTGGACTAGCTGTAGAAAGAGTCAGGAACCCAGTGTGTGTGTGTGTGAGGGGGGGGGTGGATATGAAATCAGAAAAGACTGACCACGATTAGTAGAAAGCAGGAAATGAGATGTAGGGAGATCATGAAGATTTTAGAGAAGATAATTAATTTTACATCGCTGTCAGGTTTCAGACCCCGAACCTATTGAATGAGAGGCGAACACTGTACACCTAGACCACGAGAGCACACGATCAGGGTTTGGAAGGACGATGTCAACTCCAAAACGGGGGTGAGGGGGGATATAAGTGCGAGTCAGAATTCGGTCATGTGATGAATTGTGATCACCATCATCAGCTAAAAGGTAATCACATCAACGATTCTATTTTTGCAAAAAGCAATCGAGGAACACGATGACATAATATGTAAGGAGAAAAAAAGTAAGGGGGTCGGGGAGGGTGGGCTCTGACAGCCGTCCCCAAATGATGTAAATTGTGTCAATTCTTTTCTTTTTTTTTTTTTGGGGGGGGGGGGGTTGAAAGGCAGTCAGCCAGCCGCGAATATAATTGATAGATCTGTAGAGTCGAGGAGATTTATGACTAACCGCAGCTCTGTCACTGACAGATTATTAATAACTGGGCATTTTGTACGCTTGGGTAACACTCTCACTCATCTGCAGTTACGTAGCTGTAGTAGTATGTAAACATACGGTGTACTTTTACGATTTGCTCACTTCTTCTTCTTCTTCTTCTTCTTCTTCTTCTTCTTCTTCTTCTTCTTCTTCT
>NW_004797292.1:518466-521643 GCF_000002075.1 Aplysia californica | reverse complement strand
GAGAGAGAGAGAGAGAGAGAGAGAAAGAGAGAGAGAAAGTCAGAGAGAGACGGACAGACAGACAGACAGAGAGGGATAGAGAAAGAGAAACAGAGGTGGAGAGAGTGGCTGGGAAAAGAGAGACCAAATAAAGGTGGGCGACTGGGTCAACTCTCTGAGTCAATGTCTCACGCCCAGTTTGTAATGCAGGGGAGATAACATATGAAATGAAACATTAGCTCCATTTTTTTATTTTTTTTTGCATTGCAAATCTCCATACCGGCATAGTAATATTATTATATTAATGATACACGTATATTATGATACTAACTGGGCCCCCTTTCGATGAAAGGAATGATCGCTGCATTAACATTGTCATTGGCCTACTATATTTTTACACTCTACTGGAATGAAGCAATAAATCTTGGGAGATGCAAAAAATTAGAATGTCTAGATTTAGATCTAGATATCTAGATCTATACTCTAAAAACAAAATGCGCCTCGCAAAATATCTCTTCCGCACCAGATTTTCTAAAAATTACAGAGACAGAAGCGTCGGCCTACAAAAGCGATCGACGAAATAAAGAAATTTAGCTTTTTGCAGCAAAACTGTCTCAAAACTGAAAAAAACGAAGGGCGTCATGATCTGGAGAATATTTTAAAGAATCTTTTGGTGAAAACCGCATGTCGATCGATGCAGCCATTAAAAAGCCTTTTGAATAGCAACATTCGGCCTCCACAAATAGATAATAGATTAATATACAGTCGGCTCCGCTTATTTTGAAGTCGCTTTGGTTGTTCTTCGGTTCTAATTGATCTTTTTCTCGGGTGCCAGCATCTCTTCTACTTTACAGGTTAAGTTGAACATAGAGTGAGTTGATCTTTTCTTCACTCCTCCGACGGAATCAACTCATGTGTATAACATAATAGTCGCTGTTAAGGACAAGCGGGCTACCCCAGATTTCGGGGGTTTCCAGAAATCGACCTACACCAAAAGTGGGCATTATCCTACCAATAGGAGAAGCTTGGTTTCATACGTGTGTATATTTGTTTGATTATAGAGAAAACTCTCCTCCTTGTCTTTTAAAAAAAACTGAACAAAAGGCAAAAACTTTACCTTCAATTTTCTCAAACAGCTTTTCTTCGGGATAGCCCCCTTGTGCTTAAAAGCGACCAATAATAGAATTATGTAGTGTAGTAGCTATAGGCACTATGCCGTTGCACCCAGAAGTCGTGTGTTCTATTCACGAGAGCAAAAATTGTTTGTTTTTAAATCGAGTATAACTGTCCGACTGATTGAATGTTGTATCCCATTCAGCCTGGATGCACCTGCACAGATCGAGTAGAGCAGCCCTCCTCTCAAATTATGGTCACAATTGTGTTCACGTGGGCGTAAAACGTTTACAGTACAAAGGCAATATTGTCAAAAGCATCGTTTTATCAAAGCCGCAACAGAAATACTCGTTTGAATGGAGTACTCTTCTTTCTCCATTACATCCATTAAGTTTATCTTTTTTTAAATATATAATACCACATCTGTCTACAATAAGACAGCACAGGAAGTGGAACAGTTACGTCCTTCACCGTTGCTCATATACAACGTGAGTTCTTTTTTTTTCTTTTTTGGTACGTTTCAGTGAAGCACATCCACAAGATAACGGCTATTTTGGTGTAGGGAATGAGTACGAATGAGAGGCAGAAACAATTATAGAAGAAAGCAAAAGTAAGGGCCTACCAGTGACACCCTCCTAACACCCATTGATTTCAGTTTGATTCCTACGGAAAGAAGCATTTTCCATCAGATATTTCCGTCTTTCTATTTGATTGTTGTATCCCTCTCAGTCCAGATTGGTACTACACATAGTACACGTGACAAACAGCGTCGAAGCAATCCGTGTATCAACCGTGATGTAGAGTAGGGACGTGAGTGCGTGAACTTCGATTACTTGCTTGCTGGTGTCTCTTCCAGTTATTTGTGGTGTCCCTGCTTAAGTATCGATGTGCTGTTATTGATTAGATGAAAAGCCATCATCATCATCACCATCATCATTATCATCATCATCATCATCATCATCATCATCATCATCATCATCATCATCATCATCATCATCATCACCACCATCATCACCATCATCACCATCATCATCATCATCACCATCATCATTATCATCATCATCATCATCATCATCATCATCATCATCATCATCATCATCATCATCATCATCATCATCATTATCACCATCATCATTATCAGAGCCTCCCTATTGGTTGTGGCTGTCTTCGTTGCCCCACAATGAAGGGCACGGCTTGCCACTTTGAGTACCTCAGTGCAAAGAGGCACTTCTATTCGCCTTTTTTGGACGAGTGGGGGTGCCTCTGAGTATAATGACAACGGAGCCGCGAAGGAGTCCACCAGACTCATTAAAGAAACAAACAAAAAATCAGCAGCAGCAGCAACATCAGTCAAGCCAAATTTTAGCTTAGTTTGTGTTATCTTCCTTGAAAATGTACCTGCGTCTGTGGTGTAGCCAAGGAGGCTATACAGTAAAGTTTTTGAAAGGTCTTTGGGTGTAGCCATCTCCCGCAGAGGACCTGGGTTCGATCGATTCCCGCGTGGGAAGAAGTGTTATCGAGTACCGTACCTCGGTGCTTCTAACGAGACGTTGTATCACTCTCAGCCCGAGTTGGCCCTGGCAAGTAGGGTCACAAAGTCTATATTTTTATTTTCAGTGATCTAAACTGTGTACATGGGGTCGTAAAAACACCTACTTTTAAAAAAAAATAGAATTTTTCTTTTTTTTCCACAATTACCAAATCGTCTTACTGCCTTCACACTGTACAGTTGTAAACCCTGTTGTATGACGGCTCCCCTCTGGAATCCAGATCACGAACCGTACGGATTATCGGTTTTAGGGGGAAAAAAGAGTTCTGGATAAAGCAGTAACAAAGACCACACAAGATATAATAAGACATAAGATATAATTTTGCTTTACTAAGACTATGCAAAAAAGTGTGCAACAATACATTGTAAAAATGCCGTAACACTTCATGCATTGATCTATATATATATAGTATATATGATATATCAATCATTATAATGAAAAATTAAAGCCGCCCTTCACTCAACCCACATTTTGCTTCCATCTGTCTGTCTGTCTGTCTGTCTGTCTGTCTGTCTGTCTGTCTGTCTGTCTGTCT
>NW_004797292.1:516614-518130 GCF_000002075.1 Aplysia californica | reverse complement strand
TTTCTACCTATCTCTCTTGCTCTCCTTCTATGTTTCTCTCGCCCCCTCTCTGTATTTCTCTCTCCCTATCTCTATCCCCTACCTCCCCTCTCTCTATCGCTCTCTATCTCTCTCTCTCTCTCTCTCTCTCTCTCTCTGTCTCTGTCTCTCACGCGCACACTCACACACACACACACACACACACACACACACACACACACACACACAAACACACGCACTCTCTCTCTCTGTAATTCTCTCTCTCTTTCTCTCTCTCTCTCTTTCTCTCTATGTCGCTTTGCACGGCTAAATACAAAATGTAATTGTGTAAGAAAAGAGATATATAAAGTTACGGTCGTGAAAAAAACCCAAACACTGAGGAACTGAAGCCCGCAATATTGTGAAGAGGCTTTGGTATACATGTACAACGAAGAAAGAAAAGTCTGGGGAGGGGGAGGCGGGGGGGGGGCTGTTGCCCGATGCACTGAAAAGGCAAAAAAAAATAGGGATATAGATAGGGAGAGCAGTGAACAGGGGGAGGAGGGTTGTTAAAGTAAGGTACACATTGTGATAGCGTAAGCAGCTTTCAGTAATGAAAACAACTTTACCAGCGTAAACACATGTTCATATTATTATTATTATAATATATACCATTGACTAAAGAAAGATACTGGGTCAAGGCGTGGTATCATAATACGGAACACGTCATGGTGTGTGGTTTGATTAAGGAGCTCCTTGGGTTTGATACGTTACAACAGACCTACAGACCAACAAATGCGAGGCAGGGTAGTGAAATCAGGCGCTCGTCAAAATAATTAAAGTCAAGAAACTGGCTTTTAGGTTTGGGAAATTTTATCGAATTTTTTTTTTCCGCTCATCACCTCTCTTGCAAGTTTAAGAACACATTTCAGTGCGGATTTTTACTTAAAACGTTGATTAAAAGCATAAAAGATGTAAATTTTCAGTTTCTACGAACTCTCAAACTAAGGAAATAACTCAAAGGCGGACATTTTCTCGCTAATTTTGCCTCTGAAACAAGGCGACTCCCATCTCCTTCTATCTCAAATACCTTGACTTGTATCCGAGTTAAAAGGATATTTTTAAGTACAAATTATGTACAACACTGGCAACATTTCACACATACAAAACACGTACACCGGGGTACTCTCACAAAGGGAAAAACAGAAAAGGTGGCTGTACCAATCTTCATGGGAAAAAAAGACTGTGATAACAGCATGTAGCAAATAAATATAATACAGAAACGATAATTTATGGAGCTATATATATTTTAAAACACGAACAGTCATCGAACTCGCCCCCTCCCCCCTCCTCTTTCCTTCCTCCGGCGTTCTTTCTTTCTTTCTTTCTTTTTTCGTTTTTCGTTTTTTTTTTTTCGTTTTTTTTTTATATGAGAAGAAAAGCTCGATATAATAATAATAATAATAATAATAGATAGCATTTGTATAGCGCATATCCCCGCTCATCAGCAGGCTCTATGCGCTTTACACTATATTATTACCCCAGCAGACCACAGAAC
>NW_004797292.1:513397-515268 GCF_000002075.1 Aplysia californica | reverse complement strand
CATGAGAGAGTTAGTGAGAGAGTGTATGTAAAACAAAGAGATGGGCAAAGGAGGGTGGAAGGGAGAGAGAGAAGGGTGAGAGAAATAGAGAGATAAGCGATAAAAGAGAGACATAGACAGAGAGAGAGAGAGAGAGAGAGAGAGAGAGAGAGAGAGAGGGAGAGAGAGAGGGGGGGTGAGAGAGAGGGTAGGAAATGGGAAAGGTGGAGATGAGAGAAAGCTCATAAAATAAAGTTGCCGATAAATGAAAATATGAAAACTCATCGTCAACGCTTTAAATTCTTTATATACTGGTAAAAACAAGTGAAAGAAAAGAGAGAAAAAACATAACAGAAAGGAAAACAGAAAAATTGAAATGAAAATGAAAAGTGAACGACATGAGAAAATGAAATAGAAGGAAAGAGGCATGAAAAGAAAAAATAATGCAAAATGGCATAAATGAAAAAAACATGATAATATGTGGAGAAAAAGAAGAAAAAGACAAAAATTAAGAAAGGAAAATGAACAGTGGAAAAAAGGTAAGAGACAAAAAGGACTTGCAAAAAAGAAAAATCCAAATAATTCAACACAAAAGTATTGTTTAGTAAGCAACAGTACTGACCTTGATACAGGGCCGACAACACCAGATGGTACAGCATGCTAGAAGGGCGAAGTAGATTCCCCAGAAAACGGAGAGAGGAACAGCACAGAGCAGTGTGCTGATACGGTAACACCACAGCTTCGTGTTGGTGAACACCTGTGAAGGAGACATGGGTCGAAAAATAATAATTCTGATATCGATAGATTATGTTACGGCGTTTTCAACTTTACAAGTACATGTATATAGATGTGATAAATAAGTTGGATACCAACATCATAAGTTCATACCAACATTAACATACCAGTGCCAAACATGGTCTCTAAACAAGGCACAAGAAAGAAAAATCAATGCATGCTAAATGAGGAATCTCCGCAAAACCATCAACGTCACAAGAAGAGACCGCATAAGAAACGAAACCATACGTCTACAAACCCGAATACCACCAGTAATAAAATTCATAGAGCGTCAAAGTGTCAAAAGATTTGGACACTGACCAGAAGGCCCAAGAAAAAACGAGCTTATAACACCCGAGAATCCGGCTTTAAATCAAGAGGAAGACAAAGAAAGACCTGGCTGGATGGGGTTAAAAAGTTCCAGGAACAACATAACTATATCTATCCCAGACGCTACACACCTAGCACAGGATCGAAAGCTGCATCTCCCCTCGACATCCTAAGGATACCAGAGGAAGGAAAAAGTAAAGTAATGTAAGTAAATACGTCGAAAAATGGTAAGGTGAACAGACCAGGGTGCTGATACGGTAACACCAAAGCTTCGTGTTTGTAAACAACTGTGAAGCGGGCACGGGTCGATGAATTGTGATATCAGTAGATTATGTTGTAGTGGCGTGTTGGAAAGAGTTGGAATTAAAGATATCAGCACAACCATAAAAATTAGAAATTGGTGATATCTAGGACATGTTCTAAGAATACCGAAGACAAGATTGCCCTGTCAGACATGGTATTGGAAACCAACTGGAAAAAGAAAACGAGGAAAACCAACTGGAAGCTATAGAGGCGCAATACGGGAGGAAGTAATCATCCAGAGCCTGGATTTGCTGAAATTGGAATACGTGACCAGGGACAGACAAGCGTGGCGTTAACTGCTCTCCTCCTTTTGTGCCTGACGGTATAAGGAGAGAGTAAGTAAGTAAGTTTTCGACTTTACAAGCATATGTATAATATAGATGAGATAAATAAGTTGGAAAACGGTAAGATGCAAAGAGCAGGGTGTTGATTTGGTAACACCATCGCTTCGTGTTGGTGAACACCCGTAAAAGGGAGACGTGTCG
>NW_004797292.1:511901-513086 GCF_000002075.1 Aplysia californica | reverse complement strand
CACACACACACACACACACACACACACACACACACACATACACACACACACACACACACACACACACACATACACACACACAGGTCTATGAATTGTGATGGCATTATACAGTAGTCGGACATGCTCTAACGTCCACCTTATAAAACAATCGCCTATACAAACGGCCACTTCCTATTTCATCCCTTGCGTATGTTTACATTATAATGACTTTGTGTAAGACCCCCACCAACATAAGACGGCCACTGTTTTCCTCGACAGTGGCGGGCCGGTTTTAGGCAGTTTCAACACGGTTGTGTTACGGCGTTTTCGACTTAGTAGGTAGACGTGATAAATAAGTAGGAAAATGGTATACAAAGAGCAGGGTGTTGATTCGGCAACTCCACAGCTTCGTGTTGGTGAAATCTGTGAAGGGGACACGGGTCGATGAATAGCCATATCAGTAGATTATGTGAATCACGAAAGAATAAGGCGCTCTTCGGTTTTTTGGTATAATAATATGGAGGGGGGGGGTTTTCATCTCGCTTTTGATGGAAAAATACCCATTTATCTTGAATAGAAGTCGAGACATTTGCCATTGAAGGAGGTGGGGGTCGCCTGGTTTCAGAGGTAAATTTGTTGAGTGAATTGCTGCCAAGTAATCTATCAAACTCTCCCACACTCTAACTCATATACGAGTACTTTCACTTTCTATACTTAGAGTATGCCAGACCAACGGAGCAAAAAAAAAACAACAACCCAAAACATAATTAACATTTATATTATTTAGTATGTTAGAATTCTACAAACATAAAATTTTCGCATGGGTGAGTCAATAGAGCCTACCCTAGTTTTCGGATTTTTGTCATGAAGAAAGAAGCGCGATCTAACGAGTCCTCGAAATGTGAACCGCGGTATGGCGAAGGAATGCCGTACACTATGTAATGTAGATGTGTTAAAAGAAGATATAACGTTATGGTACACAGCAGGGTGCTGATGAGGTAATGTCAAAAACCTTGGGTGTTGGTGAATGTATGTGAAGGGATCACTGAAAGATTAACTATTGTCATAGCATTAAGTGTGAAGGGGTTTTGAACTTAACGTGGGCAGTATGAACTCCAATTTGGCAGGCAAATGAGCCTGGGTTGCTCTTAACAGGCAGGGACAAAACTACCTGACCCCCTCCCCCCACCCCCTTCAACCCACACA
>NW_004797292.1:509240-510792 GCF_000002075.1 Aplysia californica | reverse complement strand
TCTCTCTCACACACACACACACACACACACACACACACACACACACACTCACACTCTCTCCCTCCCTCTCTCTCTGTCTATCTATCTATCTATCTCTATCTCTCTCTCTCTCTCTCTCTCTCTCTCTCTCTCTCTCTCTCTCAGCCTTCCCACACAACCAAACAATTGTATGTTTCCCTCCCACATTGACATAGTTTACATAGTGTAGGAGGCGGGCTTCTCCCGCTCTGCCTGTCAAGGTCAACCTGGGATGAGAACGAAGCATTCCATAACATAGACTGAGATACTGGACGGATTATCTGTCCTCGTGTGGGGATTGAACTCCTGTCATCAGCCAGGAACAGTAAATACCCTGATCACTACATCACAGACTTCGGAAACGTCAATTTCGAGGAATATTATAATCTCAGTCTTTGAAAGTCAAGAAATGTGATTTCCGACAGTTTAGTGGGTGGCATTTTTGGGTTGTCGTTGATTTTAATACCGGGTGCCTATTGCGGGTGGGATCGGGTCGGGTCGGGTCGGTCGCCCGACTCTTCGCTTGAAAACAAACGCGTTTGTTTTTGAGGCTACGTGTCGGGCGCGATCGGCTTGTACCACGATAGACGCTTTGCGTCCCCAATCTGGCTTGCAAACCGACCCGACCCGACCCGATCCCCCATGGGGCACCCCGAATAAGCTACACCCGTCACTGACCCTTGCGTTTTCGACATTACTCTGTAACAGTGTTTCTCTGACTTCCTCCCCTACGAACCCCTGAGGATGACAGAGGTCTCTTCGGACACCCAACTCTTTGAGATGAAAAAAACTTTCAACAAAAAGTAGCCTCGATTGGACTTTGAGAAAATTCTCCCAAAACCCTGACACGGACTTACGCACCCCCAAGACCAGGGGGTGGAGGAAAGAGGGTTCATGAAAGAGGAGAACTGCTGCTCTTCATTGAAATGAGGTGGCCACTATCTACACTATTAGACTATTTAAGAGGCGGGTCTCTTCACTGACCAGTAACGATGTTTAATTAGTTTGAATTAACAAATAAGAGCAATCGTGTGTAGCGAACACTCGTGCATGTACAACACTACTAGGGCTAATTATAGAGGTCTGTTAATTGTCTTTTGGACATTGCCTCTCGACTGCCGCAATTTTTTCTTTCTTTTTTTTTTACTTCTTCTACTTAAGAACTAACTCTAAAAATGACACACCTTATAAGTGATGGAGTAACTTACCTTGTAACTGGTGGTCCAGACACCGTCGAAAGAGTACACAGTAGGGTGAGGTTCGGCGAATATCTCCTCAAATGTCACCTAGAGAAGGAAATAGATACAGTAGTTATGACTTAGTTCAACACATAATAATAAGTTTGTTTATATATCTTGTGTCCTTGTTTATTTACAATGCCCATAATGGAGCATAGTGTGTGTGTGTGTGTGTGTGTGTGTGTGTGTGTGTGTATGTGTGTGTATGTGTGTGAGCTTGTGTGTGTGTGTGTGTGTGTGTGTGCGAGAGAGAGAGAGAGAGAGAGAGAGAGAGAGAGAGAGAGAGAGAGAGAGAG
>NW_004797292.1:507532-509140 GCF_000002075.1 Aplysia californica | reverse complement strand
TGGAAAAATATTGAGGAGGGAGGGGGGTGGGGGTGAAAGGGGTTAAGGAGTGATGAGAGGGGATGGGGCAGGGTTGTGAGAAGACATCTGTTTATGATTTAAAGTAACCGGTAAAGATGCATGACGAAACATGGGGAAAATTCAACACGGGAGGGCAAGACAGTCGGTCGTGGCTTGTGGGAGGGAATCTGTTGTGGAGCAAGTGAGAGAAACAGAGAAAGGGAGAGAGGAACAGCGAAAGAGAGAGAGAGAGAGAGAGAGAGAGAGAGAGAGAGAGAGAGAGATGGAAGTTGAGACATACGTATTCATGTTCATCACCGATAAAACGTGTAAGAGGACAGAAAAGAAAAGTGAAAAACACTTTTTAAAACAACAAAAGATTGTACTTTCCAGTATTTAATACTTTCTAGACCAACAAAAATGTAAAAAGCACTTTCAAGAACAGCAAAGAGATAATAGTCCGTTCAATCGCAACAACGGAGAGGCCTGGAGCTGAACGACGCACTAAGAGAATCGCAACAGGGATTTTAAAGACCCTACATTGCCTCTATCTCTTTTGAAGAGAACAAAAACAAGCCAGATCTATAATGTTATATCTATACCCGGAAACAAGCAAATAAACACCCACACACGTGCACGTGTGCACACACACACACACACACACACAAACACACGTACGCAAACGCATATATACACACAAACACACACACACACATACACATACACACTGCGCGCGCGCACGCACACGGATACATATACACATACGCACACATATGCTCATGACTAGTCGTGACCCCCCCCCCCTCCCCTGTCCCCATTTACACACATACGTACATTACAGACATAAACACACACACACACACACACACACACACACACACACACAAACACACACACACACACACACATACACACATACTTGTGCACATAAGAATTACAACACACGTAGATCTACCCATATGAGAGTTTTTAAAAACAAACGGCTTCGACTGACACAGAGCAAAGAAGAAAGAAGGAAAAGAGAGAAATCGGATACGGGTTGTACACATTTTATCACCGACAGAGATTGGATGAAACCGGAAACCATCCTACACTTAGGACTATAAGAGATGAACGATCCATGCCTTCGGTCTCTCGCCTCGGACAGCGATAAGCTTAGGTTCGTGGTCTAAGATATCACTCTTCGGACACAGCTAAGATAGGACTATAAAACAGTTAAGACAGCTAAGACGGCGTTACAACCCGATGCAGTAATTTGACATTGCCATCAGTTTGAGCACATTTGCAAGTTATTGAGATTTCCCGTGGGTCCAGACTCTCGACACCCCATATATTTCATTGATGGTTTGATGGCGGGTGTGTGTGTGGTGAGGGAGGGGGTCACGCACTGCTGACCTCTTCGCAAAGCTTCTGGAGAGCTTTTTTTTCTCCTCAATGGGGCAGAATCGGGAGAGTGTGTCTCAGATTGTTTACCAAGAATGGTGCCCTTGAATACCTCAAAATCCCGATTCCCAGGGGGCGGGGCGGGGCTGGGGTGGGTACGGTAGTCGCTTGTGAGTGGATGGTGACAATTGCAAAACGTTCAGACACACACACACACACACACAC
>NW_004797292.1:500653-503884 GCF_000002075.1 Aplysia californica | reverse complement strand
ACACACACACACACACACACACACACACACACACACACACACACACACACAAGCACGCGCACGCGCGCAGTAAGATTAGTTAAGAAGCAGAACCTTGAAATCGAAAGTCCGTATCCGATAGAACCGAATTCAGTTTGAAGAGCCATAAAATCTCTGCAAAGAGTCCAGATGCAAGAAAAGTCATTTGGGGTTCCAATCAGGGGCTGTGCGCACCATATTTCAGAATTTGAGAGTCCCATATTGTAGAAAAGCACCAAAGATCTTATACTACATGTACAGTGCGGTAAAAAATGCGTGGTGCAACTTATCCTCAATAAATATCTCTTTGATAGAGGGATCAATCCCCCCCCCCCTACTTTGAACAGCAATTTTTATCGATTTATGTTAGTTTAATTATATTTTCCCCAAAAAAATGAGGCTAGAGTTTTAAAAACTGTTCTTCATAAATATATAAAATACTGTAAATCTCCGTCACACGGAAAAAAAGCAATTGTTCACTGCACTTCCCGCTTCACACATACATTTTGCATACCCATACAACCTACGTTACAGCTCACCGGTGACTTTTTATGTCAAAATTTGTTAAAAGAAATTAATTTTATTGTGGAATTTTTTACTTTTTTTGCACTAACGGTTTTCATAAACAAGCGTTCAATAAGCATAATGTGACAATTAGAAAGAAAAAAATTGCGGACGTGTATTTAAAAGGGATATTGTCCCATCTGTAAACCTTTAAAAATCTGTAGAGACCACCTACCGGGATTTTTAATCACTAGATTCTATTTATTAAAGATTTTTCTGGAATACAGCAAACATGATTTTACAAAAATATTGATCTGTTAAGGAAAATTGATACAAAGTCAGTGTGCAAAACCAGGAGACGTTTTGTTCAGTAGTAGAAGAAATATTTGACAATAAGTTGTGCCACGAATTTTTGACCACACTATAGTATAGGATATTTGAAAGTACATAACACTTAAACTAAACCATATGTGAGGCAGCGTGGTGGAATCAGGCTCTCGTCAAATTTTGGGCTTGTAGAGTTATTGGTATCATCTTAAAGATTGTTCACTTGTCTTTATTAGGATGAAAAAAATATCCATTTATCTTGAATACAAGTTGAGATATTAGCGAAAGAAGGAGGAGGGGGTCACCTGTTTTCAGAGGTAAAATTAGTGAGAAAATTGCCGCCCAAGATTAGTTATTTCCTTAGCTTAAGAGTCTGTTGTAATTTAAAATTTACTCTTTTGTGCCTTTAATCTAACCTTTTCAGAAAAATCCACACAGAATGAGTTCTTTAATGGGCATAAAAGGTGTTGAGCCAAAAAACAAAAATTTGATAAAAATTCACAAACCTGCGGAAAAATGCAAGTTTCTTCACTTTGATTATTTTGACGAGAGCCTGATTCCACCACGTCGCCTCACATATCATACCATACGACCTGCCTGACAATCTATAATTGTCTAGCCATCTGACTATCCTTCCATTCACCTCACAAAAATGCAACATTCAGGTCTAAATTCTTTCTATTTTCCAATGCAAGCTCTCTGGCAACTTAATGCAAGCAGACACAGCAAGTAGCAAGAAAATTGGGGCTTTGGATCTGTTGGTGTCAAGCTGGGCTATGGTGTTGGCAGTCCTATTTGAATTCTCAACAGCGCGTTCGTTCAACTTGGCTGGTTTTGGGTGAATTTTCAGGACGTTTCGGCGTCTTGGCTCTGTCATATTTTAGATGGATGATACAGTGGGAGGTCCCACCTTTTAGCTAATCTTTGCCATACCATACCATACCATATCAACCATACCATACCATACCATACCATACCATACCATACCATACCATACCATACCATACCATACCATACCATACCATACCATACCATACTTCTCTTCCCTGTCCTGCCATACCATACCATACCATACCAATCATACCAACCATACCATACCATACCATACCATACCATACCATACCATACCATACCATACCATACCATACCATACCATACCTTACCATACTTCTCTTCCCTGTCCTGCCATACCATACCATACCATACCAATCATACCAATCATACCATACCACACCATACCATACCATACCACACCATACCATACCAACCATACCAACCATACCAACCATACCAACCATACCAACCATACCAACCATACCATACCAACCATACCATACCATACCACACCATACCATACCAACCATACCAACCATACCAACCATACCAACCATACCAACCATACCAACCATACCATACCATACCATACCATACCATACCATACCATACCATACCATACCATACCATACCATACTTCCCTTCCCTTCCCTATCCTACCATACCATACCATACCATATCATATCATACCATGCCATACCATACCATACCATACCGTACCATATCATACTATACCATACCATACCTTACCATCGAAAAAGAAGGTCAAAACGATGTGTATGTTGTGATTAGAAATTACTCTTTTACTTTCTGGATGTTTTTTGGTTTGTCTTTTGTTTTTGTTTTTGTTTTTTATTTTGTTTCCCTGGGTTTTGTTGTTGTTGTTGGTATTTTGTGCTCGCATTTTTTTTGTCTATAGTGGGAAACAGTTCTTAAAGAGATTTCAGAAATAGTTCTTGGGGGGGGGGGAGGGGGTGTCAGAAACAATTCTGAAATCAATTTCTCGGTAGACATAGTTTCTCTACGATCTTTGCTATAAGGAAAGATGAAATTATGATCGTCTGTAATTCTGGTTTGAGATAATAACGTATTATCAGAACGATGTCCACTTACTAAAATGAAGTATGGTCAGATAACGACAATACTGTTTGGTCCTACCATGACTACAATCGATGCACTGAATACATGATTGTATCATCTACAATATGTGAGGCGTCGTGGCGAAATCAGACGCACGTCAAGATAGTGTAATCATAGAAACCGACATTTTTCCACCTATTTGGCAGTTTTTATCAACATTTTTTTTGTTTTATTGTGGGTTGAACATTTATTATGCTCACTTAAGGACCCATTCCTGCGTGGATTTTATTGAAAACATTAATCTAAGACAAACAAAAAATGTAAATTTGTAGTTTCCAAGGACACTGCACCTTGAGAGAGAGAGAGAGAGAGAGAGAGAGAGAGAGAGAAAAAGAGAGAGAGAGAGGGAGGGAGGGAGAGAAAGAGCGAGAGGGGAGAGAGAGAGAGAGAGAGAGAGAGAGACTGTGT
>NW_004797292.1:497588-498976 GCF_000002075.1 Aplysia californica | reverse complement strand
ATAGATAGATAGATAGATAGATAGATAGATAGATAGATAGATAGATAGATAGATAATGTGCTTGGCTATAGTGATAGTAACCCTTGTTGGAATCTTCAGTAGAATGTTCTTGAACGTGTGTCATATTGGGGGTTTTCTCAAGGCTCGCCACCCTCTTTACTCGATCCTATCGAAGATGTCCATTAAATTCTGATATTCCGCCTCTTACATAACAATCATTATGCGTTGAATGGGCTATCAAACGCATAAGCCATACCTTGCCTACACGTAGTACCAGGGTCACCAACCTTTTTTTTTTTTAAAGGAACCTAAGACCTGAGAGAATACCAAGGTGTGGCTGGATAACTATTTCAATCAATACAATAAATACATTGAAAAGAAAAGACAATAACCCGTTGAAGTATCGAGACATAACAATCAAAATGCGGTCGAAAATGTCTAAGATGGCCATACATTGTCAAGCAGAAAAGGATGTTGTTAAATACACTTGGCCGTCTTACACAGTGCTATTTCACTAAATAATGTTTTTTCAAAATAAATACATTTACGAGGGGGTCAAATAAGTCTTTTGCCTTAATACGAAGGAATAAAGATAGAGCTTTACAACTGGGCACTCATACTTTTATTTCTCTACATAGTCACCTTGCCGATTAACACATTTCTGCAACCTCTCTTTGGCCTTCAAAAGTCCTTGAGAGAAAATGACCCAGAATGGACCCCTAACCAGTCTTCAACAGTTTCAAATGGACGTCCTAGTTGTCATGAAAAAGACGTCCTTTGGGTGATTTTGTTTTAGATTAGGAAACAAAAAAAGTCTGAGGGGGCTAGGCCAGGTAAGTAAGCTGGGTGTGGCAGGTTTTCAAAGCCAAAATGTTCTGCTGTCTGGACAGCTTGTTGTGCCCTGTGCGCAGGGGCGTTGTCATGCAGTAGGAGGACCCTATTTTTTTGCACGCCTTTTTGTCAACAATTCGGACCGCAATTTTATCAAGAAAAAAGAATTATGGAAACACATTTAATTTGCTTTGTAGAATTCCATTAAATAAGTAAATAATATTGATGGCTTCGTCCTGAGCATAGTGGCATGGTATCAGGCCAGATAAACTGACCGCTCGCAGGCCGAATCTGCCCCGCGGGCCGTAATTTGATGACCTCCTGCCTTACCTAAAAGCAAAGCGAGTGAATGTAAATGTAACCCTTGGGATGGAGCTCCGCCCCTCCCTACCCTTGCTTACCCCGTGTTACAGTTTTTAACCTGTAACGCTTTCACCAATGTCAACCTAACCTTGGCATTGTGTCCATTCAGCGGGGATTTTTATCTCAGAGATTCATTCAGTAGATTAAAGAGGTAAAGAGGCTTTTTCTATCTTTTTTTCTTTTTTTTTGGGGGG
>NW_004797292.1:495857-496215 GCF_000002075.1 Aplysia californica | reverse complement strand
AGAGAGAGAGAGATAAGATAGAGAGTAGCGTAGCGAGAGTTGAGGAAAAAGATAAGTGTAGGACAGGCATGTAAAATTGACAACGGAACATTCTGTTTGTGAAGTAATCCAAACAATATTATAATATCTTACTTTGTCAGTCTGTCTGGGAAGCTGTTAAGTTTCAAAATATTTAATGTTGTCTTCAAAATTATAGCATGTTTGTCAACGAAGATCAATTAATGCGAGTTACATATTATATTTTAGCTACTTCGCAATTTCTCGTGTTTTCTACTTGCATTAAGTTATCTCTTTCTCTGACTCTTCTCTATAAATATCATTCTCCACCGCCTTCTCTCTCTCTCTCTCTCTCTCTCTC
>NW_004797292.1:442701-493644 GCF_000002075.1 Aplysia californica | reverse complement strand
CTCTGTCTCTCTCTCTCTCTCTCTCTCTCTCTCTCTCTCTCACTCTCTCTCTCCCTCTCACACCCACACTTCTCTGCCGGAGATATGAATGTCCCAATTAGCGAACTGCCTGTCTTGAACGGAGAGCTGCGAAAGAAAAATAATAGGGTATGAAACAACAAAGAATAATAGATTTATTCTTCGGGTGAGGAAAATTTAAGGAACTTCAAAGTAGTTTCAGAGCGAAGTGGAAAGTGAGGAAAGGTCATAGCAAAATATTTGAGTGTTGTGATTACTCACCTTTCGTATAGAAGACGAGTCAAGCTGCTACCTTTCTGACCGAAGTCATTTTTTACACTTTGGAGATGCTTGAAAAAATGCACTTAGATAGCCCAACATTTCCAGACCTAATTTATTTACCTTACCTTATAAGCACTAATACCTATTTTACAATATAAACCCAAGTTATGGTATGTGACTGACAAAGGCCATTTCGTGACTGTGGCCTCTGATTTGGGCCATTTTGCTAAATGACTTGAGCCATATTTTTTTTGTTTTCGCTTTTTCAATTCTGAATGACTTAGGCCATTTTGAAAAGAATTTGACTGTAAAGGACAGTTGGTAGTTAGAATCAAGACTGAGGGTAAGAAGCTTGCCCAGGTTTTGTCCTAAGTGTGACTTAGACTAAAATGAATGAGAGACGAATTGGTCTATGTCAGACTGAGGCCAAATTACTCGGGGAAATCAATGCCACTTTTGATTTAGGCCAAATGCATTTTTAAAAATTTTAAGAAATGGTTTGGAGTATATTTTAAATGTTTCGTCACTATATTAAGCAGATGTCAGGGAGTCCAGTGGTTCATCAAATGCATTGTAAAAAATTTTAAGAAATGGTTTGGAGTTTATTTTAAATGTTTCGTCACTATATTAAGCAGATGTCAGGGAGTCCAGTGGTTCATCAGTTGCATTTTGGGCTAAGTCTAACTTAGGCCAAAAAGGTAGCAGCTTGACGAGACGTGTGTTCGATTCCTGTATTGGGAAGCTTATAATGTCGTGTATTTCCATCTTTTTACTTGGTGGATGATGAATGCCACTCAACTTGAGTTGGTTCTGACTGTAAGGTTCGTTCGTTGCACTCCGCCTCGAAGAAGATCTAAATAATTGTGCCGCTGGGGATGCAGAACATTTACAACAGTGTGTGAGGCAGCGTGGTGAAATCAGACGCTCGTCAAAATAATCAAAGTTAATCAAATTGGCATTTCTCAGCAGGTTTGTGAATTTTTATCGAATTTTTGCTTTTTGGTTCAACACCTTTCATGCACATAAAAGAATACATTTATGAGTGGGTTTTGCTAAAAAAAACGTTGATTAAAAGTACCTTAAAAATGTTAATGTTCAGTTTCCACTGACTCTCAAGGAAAGGAAATTATAAATTTTGGCAGCCATGTTCTCACTAATTTTACCTCTGAAACCAAGTGACCCCCACCTTCTTCATTCGCAATTTTTTCATCCAAAGCAAGACAAATGAACAAGCTTTAAGATGATACCAATAATTCTACATGCTCTAAAATTGACGAGAGCCTAATTCCACCGCGTCGTGATTTGTAGAATTCAGGCAATATAATTATATAAGAGAAAATGACTGTACCTCCGTCAGGGATCGAAACCGTCAATCGGAACATCACCACAGAGAGTCATTGAACGCAGAGAGTGGATGGTATGAATGCGTTGACTTGTCGGTCAATCTTGACATTTGCACTCGAAAACGACATACACGACTCTCTCTCTCTCTCTCTCTCTCTCTCTCTCTCTCTCTCTCTCTCTCTCTCTCTCTCTCTCTCTCTCTCTCTCTTTCTCCCTCTTTCTCTCTCTCTCTCTCTCTCTCTCTCTCTCTCTCTCTCTCTCTTTCTCCCCCCCCCCCTCTTCCTCTCTTTCTTTCTTTCTTTGTTTCTTTCTTTCTCTCTCTATTTTATATATGCGTAGTTCGACAATCATAAACTGATAATAACCTTTCACTTTCCTTCGCTCACCCCCTCACTCACACACGCACTCTAGCGCGCGCACTCATTTGTTACATCTCCCTCTGTTCCTCTCTTTCTTTCTTTCTTTGTTTCTTTGTTTCTCTCTATATATACGTAGTTCGACAATCATAAACTGATAATAACCTTTCATTCGCTCACCCCCTCACTCACATACGCACTCATGCGCGCGCACTCATTTGTTACATCCCATGCCAAACGAGGTCGTATAGAAAAAAACCCCAGTTCAAACCCTAGTTTTTCTGCTCGGGTCACTGTCTGAAACACATTTCGGTTGACAACAATAAAAGAGCCCCTTCTATCTCATCTACTGATCGCGCGAACTGGGCCTTTGAAGCCACGGCTCTGACCATTAACACAAAATCTATTGAATGACCTTGGACGGATGTTGGTCATTTTGCCTAATTGAGCGTCCTGTCGTGTTGATCTTCAGTCAGTTAGCTCGTAGATGACCCACAGAGATAATAGAGCCAGATAATTAAGTTTCTCTCTAGGCCTACACTCTGTGAAAGGAATAGAAACTGGGGCTGGCAAGGCAGTCGGATTAGCATTGCGGGTGGTGGGCACTTTGAATTCATTATAGATGATTATCGTACTACCTTTAATGTGTGATACAGCTCACGTTTTATCTTTACAGTAAATACTATCTTTGACCCTGCCCGTACCTATCAAACATGGTGCTTTTATATTCAGTAGCTCCAACAAAATGTGCAATGTTTTAAATTTAAAACGTTAAACGTTAATGAAAAACAAACTGGAGAAAGGCAGTTGTAACCTCAGTGCTCACTCTCGATTGTCTGTCCCCATTCTAGCGTTCATTCCATTTTGACAAGGTGCATCATTCCATTTTGGGGGCATCCACTTTAAATTATGCGTTCATTCCATTTTGACAAGGGGCTTCCACTTTAATGCGTTCATTCCAGACTGACAATGATTATAAGTTCATTATAATAATCACTCTCTTGTTATGAAGAAAAATAAACCGTTCAGACCCAGGTTTGGGACAGAACGAATTAATTGTTCCTTTACGATTTAAACTTCTAGTTCCACACCACCATGAATGGGTCGGTGGAGTAGGTCAGTCAGATGACCACTGGTCCTGTGTAAGTCCACCTTGGGTCAGATACAAAACTATGTGAATCTCTAGCGCTATCTGACTGGCGTATCTGTGAACGCGCTTTCCTGCAGGCAGTTTGATAAACGTTATTTAAGTGACGGTTTCCGTGGTCGTGCTCGGCGTGGTTCTGAAAAGGAAAAGAGCAGTATACAATGGCTGTAGAGATACGTTCTTGATAACTACAGTCAGGTTGGTGAAAAATTATGTCGTGGTCATCTTTAAAACTTATTGTCACCAAAAGTGTGGATGCTCTCTCTCTCTCTCTCTCTCTCTCTCTCTCTCTCTCTCTCTCTCTCTCTCTCTCGCAGTAAGAAGCCAATAGTTTAGCCTGCGCCATTTTTTTCTTTCTTTTCTTTAACAATCGTCCAAAGTCCCAGCAGTCCGGGCGGGAACAGTAATATTGTGTGGTGTGTGTCCAAGGGAGAGCAGGAGATAAAAGAAATGGACTTTTTAAAATTCATTAAAGTATCAGTTGTCTCCCTTTAAATTTAAACAACTTTCTTATTGTTGTGGCTGCTCGTCGTTACTTAATTTTGACGTCTTGATTTCTAGATTAGAATCTTATAATTAAAGGGGTTAAAATCTAAAGGTGGTAAAGTACCATTCTTTTTTTTAAAGAATTGAGGTATTGGTGCCATTAGTGTCATCATGATCTTGACTCCAAATCTTTCGGATGAGATACTAGTGTTACAAGAAACCCCCTCAAATAAGCTAGAAACAACAAGATTTTATAACCCAGTTTCAGATATTATGGAGGGTGGTGAACGCCAAGCAAAGGAGATGCCTCTCGCCTATTTCGCGCTGAAGACAACTATCACGGCGGATGTGTGATTCCTTGTTCCGTGTGTAATGCATTTTCGTTTCTTTGTCAAAGAAATGCCGGAAAATTCAAGGGAAATACACTGAACTCTACCAAGCACACACTGTACAAAATGGCCAAATGCAAGCTTACGTATTGTTTGCCGAACAAGTTATGTTTCTGTGTATAGAGCCTAGTATACGGCAACGTTTGATTCCACAGTCAGGCGCACAATTCATTGCATAGAAATATGTGTCAAGATTAGCTTATTGCAATAGATCTATTGATCAGTAGCCGGTGTGTCTCATTTGTATCCCTATTGACGTTCCCGATAACTCAGAAGGTGACATGTTTCAGAATAATGACGATGATCCAAATGGCCCTGACTATGAATGATCTGCCTCAAGATTAAACGTTTACAACTGATGGTTCTGATATATTAATGGGACAACTAACAAGATAAGGATGCCTATCGATATGATCAATGATGAAAACGTTTAAGAAACCATATATCTTATGTCATTTCGTTATGATATGCTAGATGAATCAGCGACTGCAAATAAGAAGAATGTATTGTTCACACAATAGGTCAATGAGACCTTTCGTTAAATAATACTGGCTGTATAATCTTTTTTTCGGGTCACCTCATAATACAATGTAATAGGCCTAGGTACAATCTGGGACAGGTTGAACATTTCAATCAATGAAACATCTGACAACACTGAAAAATAATATTGAAAGGGGAAAATGAAGTCCAAAACTGTTGAATACCCAAAATGCTTTATGGGATAACAAAAGAGAAAAAAGAAGATCACAAAAGTGCAGGCTTTGTATTCGGCTTTCAGTAAGACTTTCCGACATCGATGATAATTACAAGTTGGGATATTTTCTATGCAGCAGTTATGGACGTATAATAGCGGAATTCTTAACCTGAGCAATTGCAGTTATATCATATAATATTTGGCCTGGATTCTCTCATCGTCGGGGTTGTAATGAAGCTGCAACTTGTCTGAATCACATTTCAGTTCTCTCTCACAGAGATGAAATTAAAACATATGACTGTTTAGTGATAGGTGCTCAGGACAGAACAAAAACAAAAGAGTAATGTATTTCCTTCTGTCTCTAGTTGAACAAAGGCGTTTTAGAATATAGACAGGCGCGGTTCGTCCATAGAGCACGGTCGTGCAGTGCCGCCCAAAATTTGTTAATGTTCTATTACGAAAAGTACCCACAAACATGAAATAAATGAAGTCAGAAACAAACACTAGCCAAAAATAATATCAAAACAAGGTTCTCGCTGGCTCTGTAGCTGTCATTTCTGTTTCAAAAGCGCCGAAAAACATCGACTATGCCATGCCAAAGTCCACGTGCTTTATCTAAGCGTAATAGAATATTCAACAGTGGCTATCTGACCAATAAATCGCTCTTTGGGATAACCCAAGCGATGACGACTCTCGTAGCGAGTTTGGCGGTACATTAATATTAACAAGACGGCACATCTCAAATATGCACCCACGAAACATAGCTCACTGTAGGCAGTCTAAAAATAAACACGATAGCCTGTACGCTATTCAATTCCAAAATTACGTGATCCCGGAGCAATCCAGCGGAGTGCTCAAGTGAATTGTGATTGGTTCATTGTCTTGACTATTTTAAGCGACTCTGTGACCGTGAACCTGAGGGAGGGGAACGTGACATACTTACCGCCTTATGAGTTGTGCCTTTGAATGGTTTTGTAGTGGAGTGGTGAACTTTATTACTCGAGCGTTCAGTTCCAATGCAAGATAAAGAAATTGATGTTAAGCTAACAAACACATTTAGTTCTAGAAATCAAAGCGACCAGTAAAACGAATGAACATAAAAGCCTAAGGTCCTCCTTCACGAACCCAAAGATCCTACCATCCCATTTACTATGCCCTTGACTATCTTCAACCTGCTGTTGCTTAATTGTGCACGCCCACTTTTTTCCCCAACGAGCCGCCCCTGTGAAGAACAGATGGTAACAAAATGTAAAGAAGACCCTTGAGAGTTTTACAAGAGAGCTAAAAGCATGAGAAAGGGCGAAAAATGTCGGAGGGCCCGTGTGCAAGTTGCGCACGTTAAAGATCCCTTGGTGGTCTAAAATCGATAAGAGTAGGCTTCGGCCGCCACCCGGGCAAAATTCAAAATTTCCTACCAACGAAAAAGTATTAGGTGTTTCCCGCTCGCTCACATGGCCTTATGCAGTTGCGAGCGCCGTAAAACTATATACTAAACAAACAAACAAACAAACAAACAAACAAAGCATGAGGATACGGGAAGAACCATTCAACCCAACTGAAAGAGTCAATGATGAGAACAGAAACCCTATTTTCAGAAAGCCAAAGATTAAGGAGAGATGGAAACGCTATTTCCAGGAGCTGCCGAATCCTACAGGAGAAACAACACCAAACAGCTTCTCACTGAAAGAAACCACTCCAGAACCATCAATACTGCTGAGTGAAACACAACATGTTATAAAGAAAAGCCCCACAAACAAAGCGATAGGCGTTGGAACATCACAGCAGAAGCGATCAAACTATGCGGCCATATCGGAGAACTCTGGCTATGGGGGATATTTAATCTGGCCTGGGCGACAAAAACAACTCCCGATGACTGGCAACGAGCTGTCATTGTACCGTTTTGGAAAAAGGAAGGAAACAAAAGAGACAGTGGAGCCTACAAAGGAACACCCCTTCTCAGCCATGTGAGTATAACGTTTGCCAATATACTGGAAATGAGAATGAGACCAACTGTAGAGACTCAACGCAATGAATCCCAGTTTGGCTTAAGAAAAGGCAGGGGATGTACTGACGCTTTTTACATTAGGATAGTTGTGTGAGACTCCCATTGGACATGACAAGACCTCAATATTGTCTTCGTGGACCACGAAAAGGCGTTCGACAGAGTAAATAGATGTCAACTTTGGGAAGTCTTAGAAGAATATGGTGTAACAGGACAATTGCTGGAGAACATCATGGCACTTTATAAAAACAGCCTACGCGCCGTAAGATCAACAGAAGGACAAACAGACTGTTTCCCCATCAGGTCTGGGGTGAGACAAGAGTGTGTTCTGTCTCCGCCGCTCTTCATCATTTACATTACATGGATAAGATCACGAAAGCAGCAAATGACAACATCAAGGAACTAAACGAGCTTCTATTTGCTGATGACCAGAGTACATTAAATACGGATGAAGGGGAATCACAAAAACACACCACAAAACTAATTAATGAGGAATGTAAACACTTAAACATGAAAATCTCAATTTCAAAAACAGAAGATATGAAGCCAAGAAGAATTCCAGGGAAACGCAATATCCTTATTGACGGAACAAAACTCCAACAAGTAGAGGAATTTAAATATTTGGGAAACATCTTCATACAAGATGGGCGTATGGTCAAAGAAAAAGAAACGAGAACTATGAAGGCAAATGCGGTGACCTACCAGCTAGCACCCCTTCTCAGTCACGAGAACATCCCAACTGAAGTGAAAACCCAGCTCATCAATAGAATCTTCATACGAACATTAACATACCAGTGCCAAACATGGTCTCCAAACAAGGCATGAGAAAGGAAAATCAATGCACGCGAAATTAGGTGTCTCCGCAAAACCACCAACGGCACCAGAGGAGATCGCATAAGGAACGAGACCATACGTCTACCAGTAGTAAATTTATTAGAGCGTCAAAGAGTCAAATGGTTCAGACATCTGACCAGAATGCCCCAGAAACAACTAACGGCTAGAGTTTACCACACCCGCGAATCCGGCTTTAAATCAAGAGGAAGACTAAGAAAGACCTGACTGGATGGTGTTAAAAAGGTCCCGGAACAACATAACTAATTAACATATCTATCACAGACGCCGAAACCTGCACCTCCCCTCGACGCAGCGACAAAAAAGAAAGAAAACCTGGATCGGTACTAACAATAGACCTAAGAAACTTTATAAAGCAAATAATAGCATATGATACTTTAATGGGTGCCTCAATTTAATTTTGACAGTGCTAACAACACGAATCCGGACTCTTCATAGATCTACTAGACTAGATCTAGATTCTAGGACCTACGCAATGAAAGGCTTTGGGCAGGGGAATAAAGGAGGGAGGGGGGAGCTCAGTGAAAAGGAAATACTTGGGTCTGAAAAGTCTCATTTTTTAAATACTATCAAATGAAATAAGGCACACAGTAAGGTCAGTGATTATAAAACCTCAACAAAATTGATTAACTTTTCAAACTAAGTTTAAAAATATCTCAGGGATGTATTTCTCTGCCTTGTACATTTCAAACAATGAAGAGAGGAAGCCAAAAGCTCAATGCGCAAAATGCATGACGTCACGGCGCACGCGATGTCACTGATGTCACGGTGGAAGGGTCCAGATAGGTTTTCGCGGATTTGGTTGATAAAAGGGTAAAAGTTCACTAGCTAAATTAAGACTTCTACGATAAACATTTAAACGTTTTCTGGAGGAACAAAGAATGGTTTATCAACAAGGGTAGTTTGAAAAAAAAAATGAGGAGAAAATTTATCAAAGACCAATGGTTAAAAATTGTCTATTTTTCAACGTGAAATATCTCGAGACTCATTAGACGTACATTGACCTGAAAAAAAAACCGTTTTGAAGGCCATCCAAAGGTCTATAAAGACATCCATCGGACTTGAATGTTGGTCCCTTAAATTAAACAAAAATATGGGCATTTTGAACCTACTGTCGCTATGAGACGTCATGTCCGGAAACAAAAAACCCAATGGGACTTTCAGAAGCCGAATCACGCAGTAGTGAGCCCGTTCGCTGAAGTGCCTACTTCACCGTGGACAAACACTAATTACATTTTTTTTTTTTAATCAGCGTCGTCAAATTATGGGAGCAACAAAGCAGAATTACAATTTCAGCAATATTTTAGGAATTCCGAGTTTTTTTAAATCCCCAAATAAATGCTTCATAAATACCAGCTGTGTTGTGGTGTAATTCTTTTCTTATATCTAGATCTAGGCTTTAGGCGCCCTCTATGTGGAGTCAGGCAGACACCTACTGGCGCCTGTCCGCGTCGATCTTCAACCGCTTAAGTTTCGCCCTTATACAACATCAAAGTCAGCAAAGAAAAGATCACAAATTTCTAATCAGAAACTTCCCATACCCTCCCACCCCCACCCCCCCCCCCCCAAAAAAAAAAAACCCACAAAAAAACCCAAACAAATATTAATAACAAAACAAAACAAAATATACAAAAAGACAAGAAATTTGAAAGACCAAAAAAAATGTTTTATTTGTTTTCTTCTTTTCCAGAAATACTAGATCTATATCTGTCAAGTAATCACCTAAAAATTAATTGAGACCACTCATAAAATTAATCAAGAATATCACAGTTCTTCATATTCTTTAGCAATCACAGAGTGATGAGCTGCAACTGTAAGATAACATAACAGTAAAAAAAAAAAAAAGCCATGGATCACTGGGTGGCTAGCAGCCTGTCATTCTCGTAAATGAAAAAAACTTAATCATCAAATGTTATTTGTTTATCATCATGTTTCGGCATCTGATAAAAGTAGACCAGCATATTTACCATTTGAAAAGATGGCATACTTTCTTGATTTTTAAGAACTGATAAAAAGGACACAAACATATTGCGATTTGAGAAGGTAACTTACGTATTATAGGTTATTAACATCTGATGAAAGTACACTTACATATTTACTATTTGAGAATATCACAGTAACTCCGGAAATAAGTATCACAGGAGGCAATTATCAACATATGTCACTGATTACAAAAGTTACTAGACATGAGCATTGTACCTAGCAGGGGTTCCTAACCAAGTTTCTTTGCAATAAAATTTTGCTTATCAAGGGGTTTAACGAAAAAGAATACATGAATATATTATTAGTTCAAGACTTCTAAGAATTAAAAAAAGATTAATTTAAAACAATGAGGCCTGAAGACAAGAACAGATTAAGCAGGCTTATAATAGGACCAATAAAGCTGGTGGTCAAATTAGTTGTCCTCTATGAACTATCAGTGCTCATTCTGTTAAGTACACGAGTTGTATCTTATTACAGTTTGACCAGAATTTTGTTCTTTTGTTACTGTCTTAACTGAGGTATAATTCCAGCCATGGGAAAAAGTCTAGGTAAAGACATGAAAGAAGTGGTAAAAAGGGGGGGGGGGGTCAAAGACAATAGTGAAATTAATCACTAGTCCAAATCATATGCGATCACGATGGCCCCATACTTGGGCTTACCACCAGCTTCTGTTCATAACTATGATAATCCACCTGCCTCAGGTTGTGGATTTGTTTTTTAAATTTATACTTCATTCATTTTCATCCAGCATTTTGTTAACTGTACGTACTGTTTACTGCATTGTATAGTGAACTTGTAAGGAAGGCTGTCCTCTAAAAAAAACTTTACTCTTCAAGTTATACAACAACAATGAGAGGGTGGAAGGGAGGGGGGTAATTTTCCATGAACAATTGCCATACAAAAGATATAGAGCAAAATAGGTTTAAATGTTATAAAGTGATGGGCATACATTCAACCAATGAGCAATAGCGTAAAGAAAAATTAAATGTTCCGCCTGTTACATAATCATCAAGGCCTTTCATAGATCTTAACTACTCTCCTAAATCTTCTTGGACATGCTGTAAAACTACTTGCACAAAGTCCTCAATGTCTTCTAGGGGCACTTCACTTATTGCATGTAAATGGGCTATCACCTGCAAAAGAAAAATAAAACACAAAAAAACAAAAAACTTTTTATTCAGTCACAACGCACAAAGAACCTTAGTTCATTTCTATTTAATTTTTTTTTTTAATGGATGTGAAAAAAGTAATGGGTCCACAAAACGCACCGAAAGAAAAACTCCCTAAGAACCAAAATAATGACTCAGTCAGGATAGATGAAAGGAGAAATCTTTAGAGAATAACATTTTCCCATCGCAGTCAGGTTTCAAACCCGGGACCTTTTTTTTTAAAAAAAGAGAGCCCCCTATGTTTCTGACTCATTTGGCATATCTGAGATTTCTCTAACTCACACAACATACCTGAGATAAGACTGATTTATGTAACGTACCTAAAACATAAGTTACTCATACAACATACCTGAGATAAGTCTCATTTATCTAACGTACCTGAAACATAAGTTACTCATACAACATACCTGATATACGTCTGATTCATGTATCGTACCTGAAACATATTAAGTTACTCATACAACATACCTGAGATATGTCTGATTCATGTATCGTACCTGAAACATATTAAGTTACTCATACAACATACATGAGATAGTCTGATTCATGCAACGTACCTGAAACATGAGTTACTCATACAACATACCTGAAATACAGACTTCAACATACAGACTTCAATAAAAGTTAAGGACCACTTTGACAGACAGTCCTAATTATTTTTTAATATCCGAAAAAAAGACAGCAAGGAGGGTTTCAAAATCTTTGCTCTGAAAGTGTTAATGGGTTACCAACGCGTACTGCAAATCCTCCTAAAGGACCAAAACCACCCCGTGCAGCACGGAAATCCTCGGGGAATTTTAGCCAAATTTGCTGTTTTTTATGGACTTGTGTGAGACACCAAGGACTTTCCTCGGTTAAAATTTCTGGTGCACGTCATAAACGGACGTACCGTCTCCAACTGCGCTTACTTTGGTGGCAATGTAAGCCACCGTTTGCGCAAAATCCGGTATAGCATCAACATACCACCAAGACGAAAGCTGAGAGACTTTGATGGTGCCAGAGCTATGGCATGACTGGAGGATGGAGTTGGAGCCCAAGAAGTTGCCAGAAGGCTGGCAATGTCATACTCTGTCATTGTCCGCCTGAGGCAGCACCATCACCTCACGCCACTGGATCATTTTGAGACCATACGTCCATTTATCACGTGCACCAGAAATGTTAACTGAGGAAGGTCGTTGGTGTTGTACACAAGTCGATAAAAACAGCAAATTTGGCTAAAATTCCCCAAGGATTACGTGGTCCTTTTTTGCCCCTTTAGGAAGCTTTGCAGTACGTATTGGTAACCCATTAACACTTTCAGAGCAAAAAAATTTAAAACATTCCTTGCGGTCCCCCCCCCCTTATTTTTATTATAATTAGGGCTGTCTGTCAAGGTAGTCCTTAATTTATGTTGAAGTATGTATGTCCGACTCATACAACGTACCTGAAATTAGCCTGAATCACACAATGGACTTGGTACACATGTACCTCATAGAACATAAAATATACAGTGGAACTCGGATTCAACAAACTTTGGTTCAAGAAAACTTAAAATCAACAAAGGGAGGTGGATTCCGCGTTTTATTTATTCACTAAAATCAATAACAATAACTCAGATTTAATGAATACATGTATATAAATGAACAAGCTCGGAATCAACAAAGCTTCGCTCATTTTCCTCCAGCAATGAACAGTATCTATTCCTGGAAAGCATCCATGGTACCTGCATCATGAACCATTATTCGCTTAGCCTATTGTTTATATCTCATGCGACCAATCAGCGGCTTCTTTCATACCAACAGATACGTAGTTGGCACGCACACATGTCTTACCCTCAGCGTGTGTCAGAGTCGGATGAGTGGCCAGCACACACGTGACTGTGTGTACATTTGTCATGGGGAAGGGGCACAAGTGGTTCAGGCGTGGAATGCTAGTAGAGATGCAAGTCCTCCTTCTGATTAATATTACAATTATACGCTAGTTTTGACATAATGAATTTGCGCGTTGGTCTGTGGTATCAAATGTTGACGTATGCTAGGCTATACACAGCATGACAACACAACTTGTTCGGCAAACAAAAAGTCATAAATGACACAGGCATGCATTTGAAAGAACCAGCCCTTTTGCACAACGTGTGCTTGGTAGGGTTCAGTGTCTTTTCGTGGATTTTCCAGCATTTCTTCGGTATGGCATCAAAGACATAAAAATGTCTCTCATTTGAAACCTAACTACTTTGGATTGAGGGAGTCGAAAGAGGGCAAAACAGCAGGCATTTCAGGTTAGCTTACCACGTGTTACTTCCTTGCATACATTACTTGCTCAGTGACTGTAACATCTAAACAAGCAAAAAAACACATGTTTGCTATAACAAACACTCCGATTCAACGAAATTGAAGGTCAGGCCGACGACTTCGTTGAATCCAAACAACCTCTACCAAAACAAACAAAACAAAACAGCTATCCAAATTCCACTGTAACAGAGATGTGTGTAATACAATGTACTTGAGAAGTGTTTGGTTCATACAACTTACCTGAGATGTGTGAGACTCATCAATGATGTGCACTGCTGCTGCTATCACAGACACAGCCAACAACATTTTGTCGGCCTTAACAGCTGCCAATTTTCGGCTGTGGAAAACAGTATTAGTATTAATCAAAGTACTAGAAAGTCTTCTCTTGCCATATCAAGATCAAACAGTAATTGATCAAGCTGGAAGTTCATGAAAATATTCAGCTTCTGGAATCAGAGAGAAAAAGTAATGATGAGTTTCAGAAAATAAAAATCCTTCAGCTCTTGAGCCAGCATGTGTGTTCATTTGTATGTGTCTGTGTGAGTGTGTGTGTGCGTGTGCGTGTGTGTGTGTGTGTGTGTGTGTGTGTGTGTGTGTGTGTGTGTGTGTGTGATAGTGCTCGAGAGCGTGTATACATTACATGTGTGTGCAGGAATGTTGAATTCATAATTGTTTGTATTTTGTCATATGTGGCAATGACTATAATGCTATATGGTGAAAATGCTCACCCTGATGTAAGCAGATGCCATTTATAGATGCCATTTATAGAGAGGATCATAAGCTAGAGCATGCAGGAACAATATTAGATTGTGATCTGGATAGTAGCACTTTTTTAAGGGTAACTGAGGAAGAGAGTTGGCTTGCCAATCCGTAGGACACAGCTTCTATTTGCAAAGTGGAGTTGTTGCCAAATATAGAATAATAAACCACTACATATACTTATTCGAAATGAATAAACTCCATAGTGACATCAACATTTCATCCTAACTTTTCACTTTCTATCATAACGTATAGATCTACAGACACAAAACAGAACATTACTTTTGCTCTTCAGTAGAGGGAAGAAATCCAAACTCTGGCCTTGCCACGGTGAAGTAGAGTCTGTCATAGATTTCATCTTGATAAATACAGACAACTGTAAGAATCTTCACTGCTAGTTCATGATAAACTTTAATGTTTGCTGCTTCATCCATAGAATTACGACCTGAAACAAAGGTGAAGTGTTTTACATACAGTTGTCAAAATTTCGCTGTAATTTTTCAAAATTAGGTCCAATGAATGTTGTTCTAATAATGTGGGAGCAATAAACCAACAATAAAAAAAAGAATATACAGTAAGTAAACAATATACTATTATTGTTCACATACGCTTTTCTCGTAAAACATAGGAGAAATGTTAGTTTTTTAAAACATTTCATTCTTATATATTTCAACACTTAGAACTTACTTAGCCTAGTACCCGGAGCTAAATAACATTTTTACAAATGCATTTATATTACTGACTGTATACCACCATCCACACCATTCCATTAGCTTGGCTTTAAAAAAATTAACATACTTCCCTTCTCTCGTGTCATCACTGATAAATAAACTCCATTTTGCTTTTGTTTTAAAAGGTACATGAAGGTACTAAACAAAACAATGTGGTTATTCGATGCTGTTGAAAAAGCAAGACAGACCGACAAAAGACAGGGGTCAGTATAAAGTCAGACCTACCACTGACATCCATTCGCTAACCACCCACAAATCGTTATCTTTTTGAAAATGACTGAAGCTAAGCAGTTTCTCAAAAAAAAGAAATGTAGAATGGTTGGTTCCAAAATATTTAGATAGCGCTTAACTCAGAGAAGGTGAGATTATTCCATTACACAAAATAGGTTATCTATGATGAAACCACTTCCCTAGAAAATAGTGTAGGGCCTAGTGGTACCACAGATTATAAAATTACTATAAACTTTTGAAGCCATTAGGAAAAACAATGAGAAAAACATGATTGTGCTTTTGGAAACAGATAAAAAACAGTGATATTGTCTTTTTTCTTAAAGGGGGGGGGGGGGGGAGCTATACCCCAAAAGTCGCGATTCGGCTCAAAATTGTGGATTTTGAGTTGTAGGCATTATTAGCTTCCTCAGCCTCTCCTACAACTATTTCATCGCATAAGAACCTCCAAAAAACGTATTTTTTCCTATACCGGGCATGTTTATCACCACCATTTCCTCATAAAGTCAATATTTTATTTTTCTTTACCGGCCTTTTTCTCAAAACGCGACTGTTCTCTATATTTTTTAAATAACTCCACCATTTTTCATCCAATCTTCATGAAATTTCCACAGAATGAAGAGAAGATGTAATACTAAAAATTTCTTTGCTGAATTTTTTATATTTGGAAAAGTTTTTTGGTGGTGGTGTCTTGAGTGTGAATGTTCACGGATTTTTTTGCAAACTTGAATGGTACCTCAGAAAAAAATTCATAATTTTTTTTTTAATTCGTTTAGAAAAAAAACAACAGATACATTTTTAGATCTAGTGTTTGTTAATATGCATGCAAAAAAAATCAATTTCCATGAGCAGTAAGTGCAGTATTCATTACGTAAGACATGTCAAAAAAATCCAATATGGCTAACGTATCCATGGAAACAAATTTTTTTCTCAAATTTGATTGCGGTTTTTAAGACTCCTTACTATGCTTGTCATATATGTGAAGTTTGGTAAAATACGGTCAAGTAATAAGCGAGATAGCCTTCAGGTGTAACCCCCCCCCCCCCTTAAAGTTACCTAAGATTTCCAGGATAATTTCCACAAAATCGACACAGGTCACTTTGGATACTTGATATGACAATGTTTTCAGCACTCTCATCTCTGACTGAAGAATGCTTTCACATGAGTAGCTGTAGCCTGCATCAAGTAAGCAGCGACGTACACGTTTTACAGTTATAACCTGCAAAACATGAATTTAGAACGTTAATGTGTGCCGTGATAGAACCAGTGAGACAAATGGGTTATGTCGTTATACCAAAAGACCAAGGCTTCAATTTCAAAACATGCCAGGAAGGATGACATATTTTTAACTCTCAGAGACAAGAACACCTTGCAATAGTAAGTGCTGTGTAATGATTAGGTTCTTCCCTAGTCCAAGCAGGAGATGTGAGTTGAACTCCCACATGGGGAAGTTAATTTATCCACTACCTATTTCTATCTAAGATAAGATAAGATAAGATAGTACTTTATTATCCCAGCGGGAAGTTTTCCTTGGCTGTACAGGACCGTAAAAACACATGCAGGTATACATAAAAAAATGTTTAATCATATTATATATTACTCTCATTAAAATTCAATATGAAAGGAGAAGTAAAGCTGACAAAATGTACATTTACATCAAATGCATCATTCAACCACATGCAGGAATTTAAATACTAGACCTTTGGAGGGAGTTATATACAGATACATACTCTAAGAGCAACACACATCTATGCTCATTCTGACAAAAGCCTTATGCTAGATGGTAAAAAACTTCTTTTTCAGATTGGGCCTGACAGGCAGAGTTAAATTACCCTATTTTCAAAAAGAACTAAATGGTGTTAATGGGGGCATAAAACATTAACAATCAATCACCTTGTAATGAGAATTGAGCTTGCTAGCAACTTGACAGCAGGTGACTATTCTCAAGAAAGCCTGTTTACTTATACGCTCCAGAATTTTTGTCCAGTCTGCCTTCTTATTATTGCTTTCCGAGTTCTGGACGTACTTGTACAAGCCTTGGACATGCTTCAGCATAAACCTGTGGGTATAGAAAAGAGTAAAATTGTCAAGAGGGGAAGCGACCGGGGCATGTGCAGAGTGAATAGAGCGTAATGTAATTTAGAGATACAGACTTTATTTCCTTAAGAAAAAGTCTGAAAGCCTTTTATGCAAAAACTGACCAAGCGGTATTCTGTGTTTGTGAAGATGTGGAAATCTATATGACTACATGTCTGTGTGTACGTATGCGTGAGTTTGTGTGCGAGTGAGAGAGGGTGTGTGTGTATGGGTGCACACGTGTGCATTGTGTGTCTGAGAGTGTATTTCATCCTGTGTGTGTGTTCGTATGTGTGTGCATTGTGTGTGAGTGAGAGTGAGAGTGCATTAATTGGTGTGCATAACAGTACACATTACAAAATAACGTGTAATATATATATATACATAGATCTATATATCTAATGCTTTGATACTAACAAGTATCTAAATCAGGACGAAATCAACAATGTACAAAAACATCTATAACCCTTGAAACACAATAGTAAAATGAACATACCTGTCCAAAATGTCCAGGGCAGCAAATTTAGCTTGCCATGGCAAATCAAATTTTTCACACACAAGGAAGACACACTCACACCAACCTCCAGTGCCAAATATATGCTGTAAAGAGCCAAAATAACCATAGTTGAGAGAAAGTAATTAAAGAAATCAAATAAAAACGCTTTAATTTTGATTTCAGATATTGAATTGCTAATAGATACAAACGTATAAATCAATATGAATTGTCAACATACCATATTCTGCTTTTCTGATTTGATGTGACACTTTGATCTTCATGAGGCTATTATTTAATATATTCAAATCCATGCTCTCCTGACTGAACAATTTTTTTCTCTTGAGCAGTTAACAAAACATTTGAAAATTTGAAATGATAAAGGGATAAAGTGACAATGCAAAAACTGTATACACAAGAGCATAAAGACGTAGGCCTACTCACACAGATTTTTTTTTTAATTCATGTTTCTGGAGAAGGAGCAAACCTACTTAAATGGAGCATCCTACTAGCAAAAGAACAAAATATTTTTCTTTACTCATAACTTTAAGGCTCAGTATTGCTAATTGGTTTAAACTGAAACAGTCCCTCAGCTAATAACTAGTATTTTCCAAATTTACTAGACAAAAATCAATAGATTCTTTAAAGGGGAAACTCCATAAAACTCACTTTTATACTTATTCTAAGTTTTATAAGCAAGCTTTAAATAAAACACATGTGCATTGAAAAATACTTCCAAATTCTAGTAGAATTATCTAAACATAAATCATTACAATCTAAATAAAAACTAAAAGCCAATAGATTTCTACACCTTCCAAGTACTGTGCATATGTTTTATTAAAGAAAATTTTGTCGCTGATATTCTTTGCCCACTGATATAAGGAACTTAAGCAAAGGCATTAAGGCAGTTAACAAATACAGAGTGGGGGCATCTAAAAAGTATTGAACTGGTTTATAAGGACAAAAGTTTACAAATTGCCTGTGTTTCTTTTGAAGTCTTGACGTCAAGAATATTGCTTTTCGCACTTGTCACAAGCCAGTCTTGTAGCATTTCAGAGCTGACACTGTGGAACTCATTGTTAAACAATGGTTCTGCAGGAGACCCAAATATGCCTTGGCTACAATTGCTCATTTTGAAGAATATTTTATAAAGGAATAAAAGGAGATCCATTAGTAGTAGTAGGTAGGAAAACAATGAAATTGATACGAGCAAGAGTATAATTATATGAATACTATTTTCTAGGATTATGATAATAAGGGTAATCAGAACTTCAAAGGACATAGTTTCTGCCCAATTTAAGGATGTGTTTAGTGTGAGAGACAATGAACATCCACAGATTAATATTTGAGAGCAGGAGCAGTGCAAAGTAATTTGTTCTTCTTCAACCACATTCTCTTTTTGATTTTTTGGGCTCAAGTCATGCTGCGTTTTTTTTTGGGGGGGGTGGGGGGGGGGGGGTGGAGGGTTCACTCTGTTTCCATTTTTTAAAAAGGGAGCAGTCAAAACAAAAGTAAGTAAATTGATTCATTTCGAATATTGGGGTCAGAAATTCACATGAGAATGAGATCAAACTGGGGAGGTTAGAATGAAATACGCTGGGTATGTTTCTTTTTGTCTGTATAGCCTATTAAAGGCAAAATGAAGAAATGTAATAGGGGGTGCCCACATACGCGATCGGGTCGGGTCGGGTCGGGCCCATCGGGTAGTCAGGGATAGCCAAATTGAGGGCGCAAAGCGGCCTTCGTGGCACAAACCGATCGACAGGATCGGTGACCTACAAAAACAAACACGTTTGTTTTCGGGTGATTTGCAGCCAATCACAACAAGGCTGAGTCACGTGTCCATTTTGACCCATGAATACATTAATACGGGGTGCCCACCATGGCTGGGATCGGCCGATCGGGCCAATCGCCCGACTCGATCGTCTCAAAAACAAACGTGTTTGTTTTCAGTTTCTGGCGATCGAGTCGGGCGATCGGCCCGATCCAGCCTTAGTGGGCACCCTGTATAAGAAATACTCTGGCCTCGATTTTGATTTTGAGGCGATCGAGTCGGGCGATCGGCCCGATCCAGCCGTAGTGGGAACCCGTATAAAAGCCCGACCCGACCCGACCCGACCCGACCCGACCAGACCCGACCAGACCAGACCCGACCAGACCCGACCAGACCCGATCGCGTATATAGTATATTATGGGCACCCCCTAGATCTATTTCTGGAGGCTTTTAACCACTGATAAAACAATCTTCATGGTGAATCTATCAAATAGATGAATATAGATCTATCTGTTTATTTCACTAAAATCCTGCATTGTTTCGTATGAAAAGTAACACTGCTGCTACATTTTCCACACACAAACACACACACGCATACACACACACACACACACACACACACACACACACACACACACACACACACACACACACACGAGCCCCTCGACTCTGACTATGTGACTGCGAGACTGCTTAGAGAGAGGCACAGAGATGATGAGAAGTAGATCTAGATTATAGATCTAGATTAGGCCTAGAATGTTGTTTTGTTTGTTTTTGTAAAGTGTTTTACGGCGCTCACAACTGCATATGGTCATATGAGCGCGCGGGTCACACCTAATGTTTTCAGTTGGTAGGAAATTTTTAATTTTGGCCGAAGCCTACTCTTATCGATTTTAGACCACCAATTAAGGGATCTTTAACATGCGCAACTTGCACACAGGTCCTCCGAAATTTTTCGCTCTTGTCGGAGAAGGTTAGGTGTAGATCTAGATTCTAGATATAGATATAGATATAGATATAGATCTATATTTTCTAGATCTATATCTAGATTTTTCCTACCAGAAGATCAGGGGTGTGGCTGAAAGACAGCAGTAAGAAGAAGCGAAGGAGTAACAGTAGAAAGACTGCAGAAAGAATCAGGAGCCCAGAGGAAGGGGCAAAGGAGGTGAGGGGGTGGGGGCAGAAAGAGGAGACGAAAGCAGACGACAGAACATCGCTAGAGAGCAGGAAATTAGGTGAAAGGAGAAGGAAATTTTTCGGTCGCTACCCGGATTCGAACCCGGGACCTTTTGAATGAGAGGCCAACACCTTAACCTCTAGGCCGCGAGAGCCCCCAGGCCTAGATTCTAGATCTAGAATGCAATAATAATGATAATAATAATAATAATAATAATAATAATAATAATAATAATAATAATAATACCACAGCTGAAGGAACCAGCTTGGAATACTTGGACGCAAATTCCTCCAACTCCTAATTCAGACAGACGACGCAAGAAACAGTTCGGGGTCTGCTACTCTTGGCCAATTTTTTTCCCCACTTTTATGTTAAATTTGAAGTTAAAAGTGCATTTTAAAAAGTTCCTTATTTTGCTTTTATCACTCAGAAAATGTAAATAGTCCCTTTCATATCAAAAAGTACGTCCTAAAAGAAGGTCTAGCCTAGATATAGATCTAGTTTTTATAAAAGTCTGCTAGATGTGAGGGAAGGAACGACTGAACAATTACGACGTGCATGTGCGAACCAAATACTAAATGCAATGCAATTTGGCATTAAACAAAACTCTTTTCTTAGCTATTTTCTTTACGGAAGAGCACAGTAACCAAGCAACAACGAGTATTGCTGCGTTCCCAACTTTTAGCTTTTATCAGTACTGGCAGTTCTGACATTTTGACACAACTTATTTAAAAAAGACAAACAAAACCACCAGCCCACATCCTAGCGTACATGTTTGAAGCCAAACAAACTTGGTAGAATTTATAAAAAGTTGAATATTAATTAGGAAGTGCCTTAGCAACGCCGCGTTGCGATTAGCGCCAGTGCTAAATAACACGCCGTGTGTTACGTTAGCTTATATGAAGCTTAATAAATATGTACCTACCGTTGTTGGAAATTCTGATGGCCGAACGGACAGCGCGTCTGCGTAGCCAAATCATTACATGTATTGATTTTTATGAGCGTGGGATGGTCCGGGAAGTTTTGTTTTGTTTGTTTTGTTTCTCTTTTTTTGTCCTCTTCTCGACTGACCAACAAATTTTGGTGCTTTTTCGGTAGTCCCCCCCCCCCCTTATTTGAACCTGACCTACATCTAGATCTAGATCTATACGTTTGATCTGCGGCAAGCTAAGATATCAAACCTAACAACTGCAAAACATTAAATTGTGGTAAAATTCAGGGGGGCATGTCCCCCTGAAACCCCCCAGCATATTTTTATTAGGTCAGGGGGGCAAGAAACCCCCCTACTCTTGGGGCCAAAACCGGCGAATAACAATTACGGGGTGGGAACTACCGAAAAAGCGCCCAAATGTTTCCCATAATTAGATTATAATTTATAACTTGTTGCTCTGTAGTTTTTTTTTTTTATGTAGTGATGAAGCATGCACATTCTGGTTTTGTCCCCAAGAGGAGCTCTGTGCAAAGTAGGCCTTATAGTATAGCCTATACTTTTCCTTTTACTAATTTAGTTAGGCCTGGTTAAAGTTCAATACATGTAATGGCTTTCCTTGGTCTACGTGAGTCTAATTTTTTTTAAAATTATTATTATTTTAGGCTCAGGAGAAGAAGAAAAAAAAAACTTCCGGGACCGAGATTCGATGCCACGCTTGGAAGCACTGAACATTAGACTCAGAGAACGTAGACAGCTTGTATACGTTCTCTGGGCCTAACTGAAATAAAGATAATATTTTTAGGTAGATCTATTGTATGATGACACTGCGGACAGGAAATACTGCTTCTATCGAGTTGCACCGTCTTGTTATTGCTTTCGACTTACTTGCTCAAACTCAAACTCAAATGATTATGGAGAGATGAACAAGACTACATCTAGTCTACTTTTGTGCAAACAATGTCAGAAACGACTGTCAGATCTAATCTAGATCTAGATTCTAGATCTAGATCTAGATCTACACAATATTGATCGGAATAATAAAACGTCATAAAAAAAGGAGTCAAGTCAGATCAGGAGGTTTATTTTAAAAAACTGAGTAAGATTCCACAATTCAGGCAGAACTACAATAGTATTATGTAGAAATGATGGCTACTAGATAAATAGATTGGTGACTGGAGGCATTCGCTTTGCAGAGATATGCTTGAAAAGATTATGCTTATTTGTCCCAATGGTCCTGAGATCAAAGAATTCAATCCCGAACCCTGCATTGCCAAGTGGCGAGAGATGTGTCTCACAAACAGACACTATTCTCTGAAATCATCTTCTCTGGTGATTTTTTTTAAAAATCACTTGTTTTTCCCATAATGGACAAACAGTAAGCCAGTCTTTTTCTATATTTGTCTGTGCAAACATCAATATTCTGATCCAGTCATTGTCGTAATGTGACATTTTGCAAAAGTCAGAGCACTGGCAACATAAGACAACTATTTTTGGACAAACAGATGCCAATGTAAAGGAATTCACAGACATAGGAGTCAAGTTCTTGTCATTCCCTTAATCTGCGCCCTGTCTGAGTCCAGTGATAACTGACAATGCTCAGGCCCCAGATTAACTGCTACGTGAAATCCGCTGTTCGTGTAAGAGCAGTACTCCAGCATGCAAATCATGTACTTGCTGCAAATACAACATTCCTTGCAGTATACATTGTCATTGCAGAGGGCAGTATGAAAATACTTCAGAAACGACACAATTTAAATTGGGCCCAGGGAAGGAACCGCCAAGCTCAATATTTTCTATCTAGTTTACACATTAAGTGCCTGGCCTACGACGCGGGTGGGGTGGAAGGGGACCAGCTCTCTACAAATCAACGCAAACAGACTTCTTCTTAAGTTCCCTAACTAGGCCGTAACAAGGGTAGGAAGGACTCTATAGCTCTTCAGAGCAACCAATCTAGAAGAAGGAAACTCATACACAGCGGAAGTCATACACTTATGACCATAACTCGAATAATTGGTTAGAAATGGAAGGGGGGAGTTCCAAATGTGAAATCACGGAAAGGTCTTATTTTGCTCTAACTTTACTATTTTTACTTATCTTCCCATGTTTACCAACGAATTTTCATGAAGCTTGGCATACAAAAGCCGAGCTGCATGCTATGCCGGAACATGGATTTATTTTTGAGGTTTGTATGACCACATCATATCTTTTTGTTTTTAAACGTTAAACATCATTATCTCAACCATGTGTTTACCGCCAATAGATAATTTAAATGTACGTTAATTGCATAAACAACATAAATTCTGAGCTTTTCTTGTTGAGACGTTGAATTTGATACCAAACACGACCATATTTGAGCTATTTTTAAAGATGACCTTGACACTGACCTTGACCTATAATAATCTTTAAATGCTAATTAAGTGATAACTATTTGGTCAATTTAAAAAATAAAAGTATTTTTGTGTTTCATTTGACCATTTCTTTCATTCTGAATGAATAAAGATATCTTCAAAGTAATTCAAAAATTGACCTTTTTGACCTTTATTAGGTTAAAATTAAGCATGTTCCCCAAGGGCGATTTTGGTTGAATTTTTTTTTGGTAGTATTTAATGGCTCAAAGTTTAAGTTGGCGTAAAAATTTGGTTGTTATGTTTCTTGTCCGGGTTCGATGTCAATATTTACTGGCCTAGTGTGAAACACGAGACGCAGTCTGTGACGTCACCCCCTGATGTCACTCCCGGTACCGGTACTGGCGGTTCTCGGCACCCAGTACCGAGAAAATGTTGACACTGAGTTTCACCGGTACCGCCCAACACTACATCTACTACACTAGTAGAGTCTACGATAACTCAATGAAGAATGGGTATCTAAACCGTTGTCACCCTCTATTGTGTAGCAAGTCCTGGTGCTGCACGAAGTAATTAGAAATCTTTAAATCTTCTCAGATTGTGAGCATAGTGACTTGTTAGTATTGTTTCAATTTATTGCAGCTTTTATTTATGCGGTTCCATCTAGAAGCAGTTGTAAATATTGACAAATGTAGATAACGGGATATCCTGCAGATTCTAACTGACTTTCTCTAGAAATCTTAATAGAAGCTACTAAGCCTATTGCTCATTTGCTCACTTTCCAATTATTATACACCACATTGTCTGCAGCAACCTACGCGACGCCACTGTGGAGGGGGTGGGGGGGAGGGGTCATAAGGCCCAGTCGGTGGGATCATGGGTCGCTGGTCCGGTCGGCAAGCAGTGGTCAAAACTTCACACCTCTCAACTGCTGTCTTCTCTGTTATGATGCCATGTATTCTTGATATTTGATCTAAGCAAAGAGTCTACATAACAAGAGGGGGCACTTCTCTCTTTGAGCCAATTAAAAAAGTGTCCTCAAAATTCGGTGGCGCCCTCTTCGCAAAAGCGCACCTTTAGCGAACAGAGTTATCCTACTTGAGTTTAAAAAATCAAAGTGAAACTAGCAATTTTTTGAATGAATTTCGGAAGAACGCTTTTTAAAAAATGGTTAAGCTGACAAAAAACCTCTTCCGGAGGAATGGGTGATTGTTTTCTTCGTTTAATTTGACTTTAGAATGAAAGGCGAGAGGTCATTACAATTTTTAAAAACCTAAAACTCCGCACTGAACGAACCCGAACTGCTGATGAACAGCAGTCGATCTGCGCACGCAAAGAGGTGCTATCCCTATTCTTCTTCTAGAAAAACGAAAGAGAGCTTCAAAACAGACTGCAGCGCCATCTGAAGCAAAGAGCAAACTTCCTTCGGACACTTTTTTGGCTGAGTGGCCCATCTTGTTATTTACTATCTTTGACAATAATGACATACGTCAGTCTTATTTACAGTGGGTGTCGCATTCAACGAGGTTGCCGGGACCGGCTTGTTGTCCTCGTTGAATCCGACCTCTCGTTGAACGTGACTAAGGCTAAAGTAAAGAAAGGAGACAATTTATTATATTATTACACGATGTACCAATACCAGTAATTAAAACAGTTGTTCCCCCTGATGGCGAAAATCTGAAACAGCATCAGTGTGCGCGAGTTTGAGCTGTGTTCTGACCGTCATTTCTGCCAATTTCTGCATTTAATTTCTTTTTCCGGAACACTTCTCGTGTGGAAACATACCCTCTCACATCTAGGCCTAGATCTAGATCTACCTAAAGTAAAGGCGGGAGCTTGCATTTTCTGATTAGGGGAAGAAGAGAAAATTTTAAAAAAAGAAGGTCTCGATCTAGATCTAGACCTACCCATCCAGAGTTCATCCAGTTTCACTCAGCCTGTATCACGTTCCCACCCACCCCCTCCCACCCTCGCCCATCCTCTTGGCTTTGAGGCCCAACTATTAGGAGGCACACTAGATCTAGCAATACAATGTGTTAGGAATCGAGGATGGGCCTTGTGCTTCGTTTGAGATGGAGAGAAAGGAGAAAATGTTTTCGCTTTTTATTTGATTATCGCGACCTCGTTGAAAGCGACTTCGGTTTGTTTGGAACGTCGTTGGAGCCGACGTACATTTACAAAGAGATACCGGTATAGAGGAAACAATCGGGGATTAAGGATTGCGTCGTTGGAGCCGACTTCTCGTTGAATGTGACCTCGTTGAATGCGGCACCCACTGTATCCACTTACCTTCAGTGTTTGCATTTCATAGGACAACTGTTTGACCTCTATTAAAAACAGAAAAGTTTGAACATCTCCTTTGCTTCCACCCTTAGCCCCACCCATCCGTGTAACAAGCACAGTCACAATGCCATCCCTTACTGTCATATGTAACAAAGTTCGAGGAACTATTTTCTGGGCCGGCTGTACGATCAGGGTGGCAGGCATTGGTCAAACTAATTTCATTATTTCACACCTCTGGCCTCTGGCTACCAGTGAAAATTTCCGTGTTGGAGCACCACTCGGGCACTTTTACTGGCACTCGTGAAATTTCACACCCACACCACACTGACCATCTTCGTGGCTCAGGGCTGCCTCCTCATCCAACTGAGAAGGCCTAGCTCAGTGCTCACATAGATGTGGTAACCCCTCAAATTGCACTCCTACTCCCGTTCCTTGCCCGGCAGCATTATGGCGTTAAGTTTAGAGCACGACAGAATCAAAACTGCAAGTTTTGTTTCAAATCACTACTGAATGGCAAAGCATTTTCCGTCTTCGACAGGTAAAACCCTCGGAAGGGAACAGATTTTACTTTCCATTTCCGCGTTAGACAGGTTTCCGCTTTACACAGGTTTATAGAGGAATACACATAAGGGGGGGGGGGGGGGGATTCCATTATTCCATTAATCAGGATTCCGTTTTACACAGAATACCGTTCCCGTTAGGGCAGATATATAATACATGTGTATGTACGTGTTTATATACAGTGAGTGTGTGTGTGTGTGTGTGTGTGTGTGTGTGTGTGTGTGTGTGTGTGTATGTGTGTGTGTGTGTGTGTGTGTGTGTGTGTGAGAGAGAGAGAGAGAGAGAGAGAGAGAGAGAGAGAGAGAGAGAGAGAGAGAGAGAGAGAGAGAGAGAGAGAGAGAGAGAGCGAGAGAGCGAGAGAGAAGAAGACAGGGAAGTGAGAATGAAATAATGACAAGAGTGACAATAATAATCTTTCAATAATATTATACCTATTTAGAATTGAAAGATTTTTTTTCTCTACTTAGTGTATAAGTAGGCTACATTTAATAATATGTTATTTCAAGATTCAGAAAAAAATTGTATGGGGACTACCATGCAATACATTGATAAGCCCGCTAAATCCTCAAAATACTTTGCATTTTGAATAATAACATTTTTAATTATTGATAAGCTGCAGGACTGTGGAATATAATTATGCCTATATGCCTATGTGTGTATAATTACGCCTGCATCAACAAAGGATGCGTGTTTTTCTACCCATTGAAAAAGGGGAAAGTATTTCAAGATGAACAAAGTGCAGACCCCCCCCCAAAAAAAAAAAAAAAAAAAAAAAATTTAAATGAGAATACGAACGACAGCTTCATGATTGAAAGGTACACTGCTCAAACTGCTTGCCACTTGCACTCTCGATATCAATCCAAATTTTTAACTTTCATCACATCAGCAATCAGCAACAACTGCTCAACCAACAAGCAAAATGGCTGCGTTTGGGCTTCACTTCGGCACGTGTTCTGGTTGTGTTGCTGTTTATAGGGTAAGTGTTTTTGTTTTAGGTAGTGTCCACGTTCTCTAATGTTAGAGGACGTATACAAGCTGTCTATGTTCTCTAATGCTCAGTGCTTCCAAGCGTGGCTTCGAATCCCGGTCCCGGAAACTTGGGGGGGGGGGGGGGGGGTTGGTTGTTTTTCCCCCCTCTCCTTCTCCTTACTGACCAACAATTTGCCCCCGGACCCCCAGCCAGGACGAATAATAATTGGCAGGAGAAAATATGGGAAGATTGAAGAATACCAGACCACTCGTACATTATTGCGCGAGAAAGTGGGGTTGGTGGGGCTGGTGGTTGGGGTGGGGGAGGGGGGGTTCAGGGGGGTCTCCCCCCTGACAAAATATTAATGAATAGAGTCTAGATCTAGATCTAGATCTACCGGTCCGAGATTCTCCATTGAGAGATATTAAAAACAGGAAAATTATGAATTCCTAAGGTTGGGACATAGGCAAAGTCAGTCCGCTGGTCCGCTATTCTTCAATCTTACCGAAAATTTGCAAATGAAGAGCTAAGATTTGGCCTTTCTGATTCTAAAATAAATTTTTAAAATTAGACTCACGGACTAAGGAAAGCCACTGTTGAAAATATACTTTAACCAGGCATAAAATAAATTGGTAAAAGGAAAGGAAGTGGCTAGTCTCACCCGGGGTGAGAATAAAAATACGATCTAGAATCTAGATCTAGATCTACCTCTCACCCCGGGTGAGACTTGCCAGCGTAGGCTATTCTCACCCGGTGTGAAACAAGACCTGTTTTTCCTCATTTCAGAATACTGTCTATCGGTGTGGATGATTAAATTGATAAAAGCCAAGAAAAAATTACGTTATAGCACAAGACAAAAGTAAGCTAATTTGATCGTCTTCAAAGATGCTATGGCTATTTCACTTTTCGAATCGAGCCGAACTACGCGGGTCGCCATTTTGTTTCGCCCGGAAGTTCTCGCAAGATCTACTCCTTCCCTCTCTCTCTGTGTCTCTTTCTGAATACTGTCTATCGGTATGGACGATCAAATTGACCAAAACAAAGTTTAAAAAATGATGTTAAAAAACAAAACTAAATTAATTTGGTCGTCTACAAAGATGCTACGGCTATTAAACTTTCCGAATCGAGCCGAACTACGCGGGTCGTCATTTTGTTTTGCCCGGAAGTTCTCTCGTTACTCCTCTTTCTCTCTCTTTCTCTCTCTCCACTGCCCACAGACAAAATTGCACGCTTTTAGTTTTTAGGCTAACTCTAACAGTAACTTAGTAATAGATCTAGAACGTTTGTTCATGGCACAGAATTCTACAATTCTGATATCACAGTGTAGAATTCTGTGGTTCAGGGTGAACGCTTCACTGGTTGGCCAAGGCTATAACGGCATAACGGTGAAAGTGAATGCCCACCGGGTGAGAATAGCCAAAAGACTCGCCTGCGCTATTCTCACCCGGGGTGAGAATAGAGGTGGCCAAAAGGAAAAGTAAGCCTAGCTTCTAGATCTAGATCTAGATTCTAGATCTAGATCTATACTTAGTAGAAAAAGCTCCTCTGGGGGACAAAACCAAAATTTGCATGCTTCTTCACTACATAAGAAGTTACAAAGCAACAAATTATAATTACGAAGTGGTTAAGTACGGCTAGCCTGAGAGTCTAGCCATACTTAGATCTAGGTTTGGCCCTATCGACTCAAACCTGTTTGTTAAGTACACAGATCTCATTAGATCTAGGTCTAGTAATTATTCAGGTTCAAATACATGCAAGTCAGTAAGGCACCTTTTGGTTTTGTCTGAAATACAAATACTTTAGGCATTGCAAACTAAAAATTTCATTTACAATTCAGCAATCAATATTAAGTGCGGCTAGCCTGGCTGTCTACCCGTACTTAAGTACGGCTAGCCAAGAAGTTTAGCCATACTTAAGTACGGCTAGACTGTCATTAAGGCACCTGGTTTCGTCCCAAATACAAATACTTTAGGTACTGCAAACTAAAAATTTATATTTACAATTCAGTAGGCCTATCTTTTTTTAATGGTCAGTCTAGCCATCATATTATGGAATAAGTACGGCTAGCCCATTTTGTTAAGACCACTATAAAACAAAGTGGGTTTACCCATTTTTTTCTTGTATTAATTCCTTACAGGTGGACGTCAAAACAAAAACTACTCCCCCCCCCAACCAGCCTCTTCAATGAGAAGAATAGTTTATTACAATAAACTCGAAAGAAAGAAAAGCATAGAAATTGAATGTTTAAATATTATGGTTGTTGCAATGATGCTTTTATGCTGACCTTTTGAGATTGGCTTGTGCATCTGGCCTTCAGCTGTCACCTAAGACCCCTGGAAATGGTTTTGGATATAAGTGAAACTTCCTGAAATGATTTTTCTCTGATAAATGTGTGATATTGCGAGCGCTGTAAAACCCTCTACTAAAACCCCCCCAAAAACATGTGATCTGTTAATTTTTTTGAAAAGTTTTGAGATGTGGTCTTTAAATTAATGAATTTCCTGGTTATATTGTTAATTGCTGTGTGTCTTTTTCAGGATGGTAGAACAGATGTGGTAGCAAATGACTTAGGAGATCGTGTGACCCCTGCTGTTGTGGCATTTACTGACCACGAAGCTGTAAGTTAATGATGTCAGTGAATGGTTCTGATGTTGCCAAATTATATCCCGTGAAAAAAGTTTTGTAAAGCTTTTTGTTCGAGCTAGTAGATATACCTATTGTGCCTTAATAAGGTGACTGGTTCACAATAGTAGGTTTTTTTTTTAGTATGTTGTATTGATCAGGAAAAGGGAACAGAGAAATTCTAACAAAATATTTAATAAATTTTGAATGGGTTAACTGTTTAAAAGCACTATAGATATCTTGATTTAGAGACACAAATTTATGCCCATATTTAAAAAACAACAGCTTGAAATGGACCTATTGTGAGGATGGTGAAACTTTCAAACAGGGTGTTAAAACTCTCATTTTATAATACCTTTTCTCTGCTTTACGAAATGGTCATGCCTAGTACAAGTTTAAAAACATCATTATGAGTATTTCATTTCATTCCTTCTTTTATCCATTAGTTTTTGTCTGTAATCAGATTGCCATTTGATTTATTACATATATTTCATTAACAATGAATGGTTTGTCACAGGTGGTGTTGCCTCATAGGCTGTAAATCATGAATCTGTTTTTATTTGTTATGCTTGTCTGTTTTAGCGGTATATCTTGTCTATTTCTTTAAGGACCAGAAATGAAGATTGTACTGTAGTCTCTTTATTGCTGTCCACATTTCAGATTTTTCCCTTGTTTCGTTTAGTTTCCTGGTTAGGGTTATAAAGAACTTACCAGTATTTTGTATTTTTGCCCACATTTTCCAAACGTGTAAGTTTTGTGGACTTGAACTTCTTAAATTTTCTTTTGTGCACACTTCCCTCTTACAAATGGACAATCCTTTTAAAATGTGTAATTAAGTCATGACCTAGTTACTGATTATGAGGTTGTAAAAATCTTTGTTTTTGCAAAACTTTTAGTCTGTTGGAGCAGCAGCAAAGCAGGGAATCATCCGGAATGCTAATAACACTGTGTCACACGTTAAACGATTGATCGGCTGCAAAATGGGTGATGCAGCGGTGAAGGAATACAAGGAGATATCAAGTGTGACTGTGAGTTTTAGTTTCATTTTTAGCATAAAATGAAGTGCTTATGATTGAACTTTATTTATACCCATGAATTTTTTTTTCGTGTCTTCTTGTTCTTTAGTCAAGACTATGTGTCCCCTTAGAGACACAGCTAGTGATGTCTTGGACAACCATTGTCATTATGGGAAGTTGATATGTTTGTGGCTGTAAGACGCTATTTATTGTCTGAAACTTTCACTTTTCCTCTGTTTTTTGGTTATAATTAGTTACCATCTGTGACTGGAGACGAATAAGCAAGAGCAAATGTATTTGTTTTTGAGGGTTGGGGGGGGGGGGGGGGAACTAACTTAAGAGAGAAGCAGAGAGAGAAATAGTGGTTGTTGTAGGTATCGATCCAGGAAGAAATACTGCAGGTATGTTCACTACTTTAAACTACATGGAAAGGAAAAATTTCTCTTTGAGAAACGAATAAAGGTCGTCTTTTCCCATTCAAAGTATTGCATATTTTATGACAAGACTGATGTATTAAGAATGAGGATGTACATAGTTTTGTAGCTGTTGCTAAAGTCCGTTTGATTACCATATATAAGTTGTTATCATCAACTAGGAGCTACTTTCAAAGTAAAGTAACTCTTGCTCTTAGATATTACCCATTTATTTTAACAAAACTACATTGTATAGTCTTATTAAGTGTTCTTTTCTCTTTTTGCTTTATAGTCAGATGGAATAAAGACTAATGTTACTCCATTAGGCCTGTATGAAAACAAATAAATTTCCCTGTCTGGCCCTAACAGGTGGTGGACCAAGGGGGAAGCCCAGCATTTGAAGTGGAGCACAAAGGCCGAACTGTGAGGTACATGCCCACAGACATCATGGAAATGATTTACTCAAAACTGCTTGGTGGGTAAAGTATTATGGATTTGTTTACCAGTTTTCTGTTATTATTGTTTAACTGGTGGGGAGAAACAGCTGGTTTGACTGTACATTCATTCTTGATTCCTGCCCTTCTCTGACCTCATAATCTGTGTATACTACTGTCAATCTGCCCAATGCATTCATGGTGCTGATGGGGCCCATTATGCACACAAACTATATGCAGCACTACATGGCATGGTGTTCTTGCAGAATACACATAATAATAATAATAGATAGTACTTGTATAGCGCAAATCCCCGCTCAGCAGAAGCTCTATGCGCTTCACAATCTATACTATTACCCCAGCAGACCTGAGAGCATTCTAAAACAAGGCGCTAAAACACTAACATTCTGACAAGATCTTTCGCTGTCTATTGCTCAAACTCCTGAACCCGCAACCTCACGATTACGAGTCCATTAGCCTAACCGCTAGGCCACCGACATTGAAAAAGTTAAGTTCTTTTTGGGAAGCAATGTTTCAGTCCTGCCTTTTTTCTGTGTTTTCAGAAACTGCCCAAAGCCACGGAGGAAGTGGCATCCAGGACGCTGTGCTTGCTGTGCCACCAGAGTTCTCTGATACTCAAAGGGCCATTGTCAGGTAATTAGTGGGTTTGTTTGACAAAAGATGGTGATTTAGCACTGAAATCTTCTCGATCATCTTTAAATAGACATCCCAGTCTCTAGTATGAAGGCCGCTGTTCGCTGCAGGTCATCCAAGCCCCCACAGAATTTTGAGTTTCTCTATCTTGGGTTGGGCCAATATTTTTTTCTAAGCACCTCGAGCATTGGGCAGGCTTTCAGTAAATGGTTCCCTGTTGGAACGCCAGTTCTGCACTGACCCTGCTCTGAATTTCCAATCTAGTGCTGAAATGATAGTATTAACATAAATTATAACGATTCGTAATACCCACTGTTATCTCTTCACTGTGTTGAAGAAAAGGGTGAAAGTCTCTGGGTTGCTTGCTTGTTTGTTTGTTTGATTAAAGAGAAGCACATCGACACAATGATGGTCATTTAGTGCTGGGGTAAGACAGACAGGCACAACCAACAGAGGGAAAGTTAAGAAAGAGGACCTTCCAATGGCATCCTCCAACCATCTGCCTCTGGGTTGCTGGATCAATAACAACAGACTATGATGAAATAGTTGTAGTGTTTTTATTGTGACTGTAGTTGCTCTGGTAAAGAACGTGAAGTTTAGGTTGATGGCAAAACATTGATCCCCTTTCTCCAAACATCTTCTGCTATGCAGCTGGTTATGAAAACATGTATGTAAATTTTTATGAAGTTTGTGTACAGCTGTGCAAGAGCTACTATAGTAAACCAGTTAAGAATAAAAAAGGGAAGTTCTCAAGGAACTGTTTTGTTCTGAACTATTGTAAATTGTTTTCTTATACATTTTTACAGGTTGTGTTGATTGATCTATTGACTTGTGGAAGAGAATGGAGGATAATTGTATATGTCATGCAAGCTCATGTTTGTGACCTGGTTAGAGAAGGGGACAAAGTGATAACAAATTGTTTTTATGCTTGTTCAGCATGTCACAGCAAAGCAAGGGTGGTGAAAAGTGTTGTAGATGCTGAATTTACTTGGGAAGAAACAGGTTTTCCTTGCTTAGTCCTGGATCATTTATTTATCCAAAGCATAAAACTTAGATATTTATTGTTCCTCATGGCTATGTTATTTATTTACAAAATATTTTAGGTTTTGACCTCAAATATTGTCTGATTCCCAGTGCATTAGCCAAGAAAGCAGGCTTCAACATTTTACGAGTAATCAACGAACCATCAGCAGCCATGTTGGCGTTTGATGTAGGACAACTGGACCAGACAGAACGCTTGTGAGTTGTCTGTTAACATCGTTCTTTTATTGGTCAATTAATTTTTTCTTAAATGTTTTGTCATGCTATATGTAGTTGATGTAGCTGTATTTTTTCTACACACAATAACAAAGATGAAATCGTTATTAAGGAATCTTTATTTATGTATCTTTGGTTTTCGAAGTTTTCTTGTAATATATTATGTCTTTTCCATCTCAGTTCTTTGAAAACTACATTTCTTTTTTCAAACGCAAAAATTTTGAATGCTGGGTGTTGAAAATCCAACCCTGCTTCATGTTTTTTGTTGTTTTTTTCCTCTCATGTGCAGTAAAACAGTGGTGTATCGGTTGGGTGGCACATCCCACGAGGCAACTGTCATGGAAGTTGAACACGGGATGTTCCGCTGTGTGTCCACGATATCTGATAGCCAGTTTGGAGCCAACATGTTCACCAAAGTTCTTCAAGATTTTCTTGCAACAGAATTTAAAAGGTACATTTGTCTTTAATTACTATCTACTGGTAAAATTTTGGATTTGTGTATTTAAAAATTATCTTATAGAAGTAATAGATAACGTAGATTGTCACCACAATAAAAAAAAATCCTTTGACTGGGAAAGAATCCAAATTGTCAGTGATATGCAACAATTAAGTTTTGAGCCAAGTGTAATGAGAATCTAAACTGGGTTCTGGAAATAGATTATTGTGCTGAAATTTCCCCACTAGTTTTGATGATGACGAGACCCCTCCTCGTTTATGCTGGTTGCTTCTTTTGTTTTTAGAAAAGAAGAATAACTGTTGAACTTCTTGTCTACTCTTGCCATTGGGAAGCTGAATATTTTGCTTGGATCTGCAATAAAGACCTTGAGACTCATCTGATTGATGATTGGTCTTTTTTCCTCTTAATAGTTAGTTTTTTTAATACTTAGTAATCTCGTCCCATTGTTCTTGTGTGTTTCAGACAATTCCGCAGTGACCTACGTGAAAACAAGCGTGCTGTTACCAAACTTGGTCTGGCTGCAGAACGCTGTAAACACTCGCTGACCACAATGATCCACGCTCAGTGCGCTGTGGATTCGCTCTATGATGGCTGTGACTTCCATTACACCATGTCAAGGTACCAAGTGGATTACTGAGTCAGCTGTTAGGATAAGATTTAAGACTGTCTGTCCAGATGCAAAAGGCTATGCTGATTCAGCTGTTGAAGATTACTGAAATATTGTATAATTTAGTTGTTTGGTTGAAATTAAGTATGAAAGACTTGGAAGTATTATACATGCAGAATTGTTGTAAATGTCAGTTTATATGCAATATTATGAAGTTCTTATACAGGCCGACATGACCATCACATTCTCAAAAGATCAGTTACAATCAACTAAAGTTTTCAAACTCAATTTTTAAGAATTTCTGACTTTATGCTATCCATACTGATTGTTTTCTCAAAATCCGGAGTTCAGAAAAGTGTCAGATACAAAACTTGCTGAGAAAAGTCTAGTAGTTTTTTGACTCAATCTGTAAAAGTTACTTATCCATCATGCTGTTTTGCTCAGGTGATATGGATGTGTTATTGGCTGGGGTTTTTTTTTTCATAAAAGCGCAGTGCTTAGGGTGGGCTTTCTTTTTTAAAATAAAAATAAATGTTTAATTGAAACTAGGTTACCCATCGAAGAGGTTCTAGGCCCCCAATCTAAGAAGTCGTGAATTATTTCATATCAGGTTTTGATTAATTGCACGCATTTCAATCACCTTGATTTAATGGTAGCATATGGAAATTACAACTGGAATGTGTTCCAGTAAGCACAGATACATTTTTTCAAAACTGTGAGTATCCTTTGAAAGTCTCAATATTTTGGTGTTATTGACTGAACACCACTGTAAAAGGCGCTCTCTTTTTGCTGCAACAAAAATAAAACTAAACAACACTTTCTAAAATCATTGATTTTTCAGTTAAATTGTTAAGACTTTGGCTTATTTTATTATGAAAAAAAAATGTAATTAGTTATGTCCTTCTTGAAAAACTTCGTATTTGTTCTGAAACTACTGTTTATTTTGTTTGTCACAGAAGGCGGAAAAGAGGCTCACTAAAAAGAAAGGTTTTTTAAAACATTTTGTTTTGTGCTCCAGGGCGCGGTTTGACAGTCTGTGTCTGCCTTTGATATCCAAGTGTACTCAGCTGATTGACCAGGCCTTGGCTCAGGCTGGATGTGGAAAGGAAGATATCTCTAAGGTAATTTGCCTGTCATCCACATGGAAGTGTCATTTAGGATTTGATTTGCCACTTTTTAAATTTAAAATTTAAGATGCCAATTGCTTGTATTGTTTTTGATCTTGTTGGTCTCATTTTTTGAGGTTTCAGATGTTTGTTGGTGACAGTTGAAACATACAGGCATGGTAGTAGCTTATTATTGCAGGAAAATTTTAGTTTGATTCTGCAGAGGCATACAAGCCATGAAGTCAGGGAATTACCATTACTTTTTAGCAGGTTTATTTTTTGTGTGTTTTGTTATGATATTTGTTTGTCATTTCGTCTCTCTCTTCCCTGTCCACTTTCCATTCAATTGAGTGGTTTCTTTGGTTTACCTCCTTTTTACTGATATGGACAAACCAGCTGTGTTTTAGCCTTATTCATTGTCTTTACTGGTTACTGTCTTTGAGTTTATCATTGTTTAACTTCTTCCCCTGTCTACCTCAGGTGATCATCTGTGGGGGTGGGGCCAAGACTCCTTTGGTGAAGAAAGTTGTTGGAGATTATTTCTCCTCATCCACCATTCTGAACAATATTCCTGAGGATGAGATCATCGCTCTTGGTGCAGCAAAAGAGGTGGGTGACGCAGTCAGGGAGAGGTTGTTGTCGGTGATATGTCCTTGAAGCATTGTTTTATTTGTAAACAATTTACGAGTTGAGTCAACTGCTTTTCTGACGGCTGTCTGTTGTGCTGTTAGTAGGACCCTTTCCGTGTTACACGACTGTTGCAGGGGTGAAAGTTTTCCGGCTCCTGCTGGAATTTATGGCTATTTGAACTCATTCGTCGGCCTCCCTCTGGCTACACTGGCCAGGCAAGTCTTCTATAGCCGGCGACGGGACAGTCATTTTTATTTGCTGGCGTGCGACAAATTTCCAGTTCAAAAGAAAAAAAATCTGCTGATGACCAACACCAGTACTTTCGGTAGAGCTGGGTACTATTCATAGAAAACCCCCCGAATAAATAGGTACCTAGTATTCAAAACATTCGGATAGCTGAAAAAACGAGTCAGAAACTAGGTACCCCCCCCAATAAAAACAGGGTGACTAGCCAGGCCCAGGGAATTAGATAAAAATCGCCGAGACCCAGGAATTTGAGGAAATCTGTAAATTACCCCCCGAAAAAGTCGGGAAGACCCGGGAAAATATATAAATTTCTGGAATATTTGAAGACAGATTCCGATAGGGTCAGTAAGTCAATTTTTGCCGGTCGCAATTGTGATATTTGTTCGGCTTTTCCCGGTCCCACAGTACGTGTTACGTGAACAGGCGGCTATGGCGGCATGCGGAAAGTGTGACACAGTGGCTCGATCGGGAATATCAAGATCTACTTTCGCTTTCGTTACCACCCAGAACTTGGCCGGTGATAGACTGATAACGCAACATTTGTGACATGCAGGTCGTCCACTATAAACGCCGTGTCGCCATTAGAATAAATCAAATTTTGTCTCTGTGCTGTCACTTGTGAAAGAAGAAAGAAAAGTGTCGTCCGATTGTCAGCTTGTTGGGCCAGTCATCGTGACCGGTCTGTGAACCTGCGCGTGTGAGCATCAGTGGCAGTTAGGGTCGCCAAAGTTAGTTCAAAGTCTGAACATTTGGAAGCATAGGACTCGGGTAAGGGGGGGGTCATATTATTGATTTTTTTTTTTAAGTTACACTCGGTGGGGAGGGTGCGGAAGGCAACACCAGAGAACAACAAACTTGGAAGCAGATTTTATAACTAAAAAAAAATTTGTTCAAAGCGCGCTTTGGTGCGGGCCGTGTGTGGAATCGGGATCCGCCATATCTTGTAAGCCTTGTTATTGATGAACTAAAGTGCTTGCGTTTCATTGGATGGGTGATAGTAAATTATAACTAAATATTTTTTGGCTTTCTGTTCAAGATTGGCAGATTTTCAGTGTCACTACATCTTGACCTCTCTCAGTTCTTTCAACTCTCACACTGAATAGGTCTACTTGAGCCATTCAAGTTTTTACTTTACTTTGAGTTTGAGCAATAGTTTGTGTCTTTCACGTTTATAATATGAATCATGATACCAAGACTGGCTCTTGACAGTTGATTTTCTGGTTCTAGGCCCTTTCACAGGCTCAAAGCAGGATTCATTTGTATAATATACTTTATATATATATATATATATATATATATATATATATATATATATATGTAAAATGATGAGGGGGAAATATAAATAAGAAAATATATAACAAGCAAAAACAGACTGAAATACGTAAGTCACACAAGACTTCAGTTCCACACTGAAATTTTGTTGACTGGATACATATATAATGTTGGTTGTGTGTGTTTGTGTGTATTATATTTAAATGGAGCACACATGCTGTCATTGGTATGTAACATGCCCCTGGGAAATGGATGGCACCCCTGGAAAATTGAGATGCCTACCCCATCCTTCAGGCAGTGTGAATTTACCATGAACTTTTCAGGCTGTCCGTTCTCTAACAACAGAATTTTCAGGCTAAACCGTCTCTTGTCACTTTCTCCCATGGACTGTTGTACTTCTTTTGCCCTCTTTCTGTTCCTTTCCTGGACCATGTGGTGCATTTTGTGGATTTGCACTCTTGTCTCTCTTGTGTAAGTTATCTTGTATCTTATTTTAATAATGATAATGAAAATAATAATAGGTGGCATTTGTATAATGCAAATTCGCATTCAACAGCAAGCTCTCTGCACTTTACTATCTGTGCTATTACCCCAGCAAACGCGATAGCATTCTGAAACAATCTTAACTTCCTGGGAAGCAAACAGTGCAAGCCTCTATTTTTAAAGCGCTAAAACAAACACTAACATACTAACAAGATCTGCTGTCTATGGCTGGGTACCTGTTCCCACCTTGGTGAAGTGAGGAAAGTAAGTGTAAAGTGCCTTTACAAAGGACAAAACGTTGGGCCTGAGGCTCGAACCCCCAAACTCACCACCTCATAATTGTTAGTCCGCTAGCCTAACCACTAAACCAAGAATGCCATGTCCCTTTCAAAATGTGGACATTGTTGTTCTGATTTGCAGTAAACTACAACTCTACAGTGTTTCCTGATCTTGGTCTTGTTTTGGGGCAGTTGAAGCACATCACTGCTAGCTAGAATCTCTTTCAGACTTCTTTTCAGCACAGAATCACCTTTTTTTAAAATCAAATGTTTGTTTTCTTTTCTGTCTGACACCTGTTTTATATAAAGTGTTTCCATTGTACATGCAGGCTGCCTTGTTAGTGGGAGATGGCAGTGAGAATGTTTCAGTGGACCAGCAGTCCAAGGTCATGTTCAAGTTCTTACCAAAGTCTGTGTGCCTCAAGGTGAGCCGGTGGTGGAAATACTATGCTGATTTGGTTTGAGTTGGTGCACTTAAATTATATTTCTTGTAAACGAGAACTAAAATATGATTAGTAATATCAAGGGATGATCAATTTAATTTAGATGTGGACTTAACACTGTTTCTAAATAAGTGAGTGGCTGGTTGGCAGATGCTCTGGTGTGGTTTGCTTCTTCTTTCCTATCAAACATCTATCGTCTTTATGTTTTTTTACTCTCTTGTAACACCTCTAATCTTTGGCACTTATATAACCTTATTGTTTTGCAAGTGCCGTAAAACACTTATTAAAACAAACAAGTAAATAAGTGAGGTAGAAGACTTGAAGTTTTATTCTAAATCTGAAGAGCTATTAGGTAGATGAAAAAGACATTACCCCATTCAGTGGCCCTTCTTGTACATGTGAATTAGGTACCAGAAACTAAATTTTCAAAGTAGCTGTATGCCAAATTTATCAGTTCCATTTGAAAGGCCTATATCCACTGAGCATTTTGTTACCATTCTTTAACCTCTCAGTCAATTTTAAAGAAAATGGTAGTTGTTTAAAATTTGATCAAATTTGTTAAAGTCAGTCACTGGCTGCAACCCCATGTTTGACAGACAATAAAAGAGTACCAAGTGCACCAAACATCTCCACATTAACAGAGTACAATCACTATAACAAATATATGGAGCCTAATTTTTTTCAAGACTGTGAGATCATTACAAATCAGTATTTTATCGCCTCAAACACGATGATCTGTCGTTATTTCAACAAAAACACCGAGCGTTGACCCGGCCGGCGCTGCACCGGGCCCCGTGGCGAGCGAGTCGGCTCTATACTGTAGTGTACCCCGCGTGCGGGGGTCACATGCTTTCTGAGTCTCGCGGAAGGATTGATGAAAAATAATTCCAAGCTAATTACTTTATTCTAATAGAAAATAAGCTGATCTTTTATTACATTTATTTTTTTGGCCAGTTTTTTACATATTATGGGTAAAAAGTGATCTTTAAACATTTTGACAGTATTTTTAAAAGCTTTCTATTTAGACGCCAAAGGCAAAACATATACCACGGGAAAGCCTGTTTAAAGCTCTACAGTTCTCCGCCAATGAAAAGACGGTATTTAATCATTCCTCGTTCCGCGAAGCATTTGAATGCACCTGTGTCAATTTTTCAACCGGCCGACCACGCATTCCGACCGCGAGGGGCTTCGCTTTCGTCGGCGATTCTCCAGCTCCTACTAATCGGACATAAAAACAACTAACACCATTGTAACGAGGAAAAGCTGAACTTTTACAAGGTGTACGGCATTTGGTGTTTTATAGCGAAAGAGCAAAGAAACAGCGATCGGAATTACCCCGATTTTACCGATACCACGCGGTCGGAAGGCTGCGAGTGCCCGCGAGGCCGTGTTTACGCTACCTATGTGAATGGCTGTGTCTGGATAGCACTGTGCTTACAGCCGTTGTATTGATGTTCTCTGGGTAATGGGTAATTTTTTCCTCTGACGCCGCAGGTGACTTCTCCATGGCCGTCTCCATCATTCTTTGACTTTGCTCTCTCTCTCTCTTTCTCTCTCCCTCCCTCACTGATGGAAATAGTTTGTAATTTGCATAAATGTCTCTTCACATGATGTTTCAGCAGACCTATATACAGGCTTGCCAACTGTCCCGAATTTTCCTGGACTGTTCTGGATTCGGCAATTGGGAGTTTGAGAAGACATCACATACACTACACCAAAATCAGTTCCACATTATGTAATTGTCATTGTTTTACTTAATCTCGTGTTATCACGTTAGATGTCTCTGCCTGTGACTGAGTTCTGAAAAAGTTGGCAATCTTGAATTTTGTAGAGCTTACCACTATGCTCATTAAATTCTTCAACGTATTTTTTTCTGACAGCTGAGTGCTGAGGAGCTGGAGGTAGTCCTTCCTCAGCACGCGTTGGCCCCAGCTCGCAGACAGCACACCCTCACTCTGCCAGCAGCACAGACGTGCGCATCAATGGAGATCTTCCAGGCAGATGAGCCAGCTACACTGGAGACTGCCCAGCTTCTTGCTAAGGTGGGGAGAGGCAAAGGCATATGAACTTACACATGGGCATAGTCGCATATGGCCTTATGCCGTTGCGAGCACCGTAAAACTCTTTCTAAAACAGAAAAAACAAACATAGATGTGTGTGTCAGATTATGTTCTCCAAGGTTGATGAGCTGTCAGTTCTAATGACTGCTTAACTTCTGGCTAAAGTAGTGAACGAAGGAGAGATATGTGAGAAAGATGTTGGCAGGCATACTTTTTTAAAGTGATTGATGTATGTTGACAGACATACATTTATAAACTAACTAATCTGTATATAGTCACCCAGACATGAGAAAAGACTACCTAGCTAATCTTTAGTAATGATAATGATGCTGATGTAGAGGCCTGCATTCAGTCTGACGTTGGTGATTCTATGTGGCTTGTTACAGTCTATGTAAAAAATCAAAGTAAGCCACCACGTGTGGCTGAGATTCTGAACTTTATTTTGGTGTATCTACCATTTGTACAAAAAGATTTTTTCCCCTCCTGCTTCTGGATTCATCATAATCATCATCATTGCCTTTCTCACCCTGGATCAGGATATAGGCCACAGACAAACACTTTCCACATTTCCCTATCCTGAGCTAGTGACTTGATGTCACGCCATGTCTTCCCACTTTTCCGTACATCCATTTCTGTGACTTCTCCAAGTTCCCAGTTGTCTTCCCCTTGATCCTTTACCCTGTGGGTTCCAATCTAACACTTTCTTTGTTATGCATCTGCTTGCCTTCCTGAGAGTGTGTCCAATCCATCGCCAACGCCTTCTTCCCACCGCATCTCTGACTGAGATCTGTCTCGTTCTTCTTAATACTTCCACGTTGGCGACCCTGTCTGTCATCTGATCCTCAGTAACTTCTTAGGACACTTGTTCAAGAAAACCTGGATCCTCTTTATGCAAGTCTGAGATGCGTTTCAAGTCTCACAAGCTTATGGCGTAATAAATCTCCCCCCCCCCCCCCCCACAAGTAGCCAACTGTTTTTAAAGGGGGGGGTGTGTTACTATTTATGCTGTTATTGAGAATGTACAGTATACACTGTTCGGTTGGGAACAACATTGCATGTGAATGTAGTCCCCACAGTACACCTGTCATGTCCCCACAGTACACCTGTCATGTGATTTTATGACTTTATTTCCCCAGCTGGTACTCCGTGATTTACCTCCAGGCTCCACTATCAAGTCCAATTTCCACCTGAAAAGGTATAACACAGAAATTTGTGATTTCACTATGGCATCTTGCCAGCATTGTGTCTGTTTCTGTCATATTCCTGTTATTTTTATGCTCTTTTCCTGAATTTTCCTGCGGTCATTTCTGTCATCATTTCTTGCATTTTATGTTACAGTGAAGTCCAAATAACGAGTCCTGAAATAATGAGAAGTCTATTATAAAGACACTTTTCTAAAACCCCATTTTTTTCCCTTTCTTTACCTTTGTAAATAAAATACTGCTATAGCGCTATCAGACGAAAACGCGAGTCGGTTATAGTGGAATATTGCTGCTGCTGTGCACAGCGCATAGGCCATTTTCATGTAAAACCTCGCCAGTTGAGAAACTTGTTGGTGATCTAGGGAAACAAAGAATGGGAGAGCCCACAATGAGTGGGGAGGGAGTGGCATGTGCAGACGTGCAGATCACATCGTGTGATAGGCCAGCCTAGTCTAGATTAGCCTACCTTGTCTCTCACTTCTCCGATACGGGGATTGAGAGGTCACAGTGCTATGATGGATGGAGTGAATGTGTGACGTGCACAAGCAGATGGGACGCACCAAAGGGTGTGGTGGGGTGGGGGACAACACAGTGGGCGAGTTAACCTAGAGCCCTTTCTTTCTGATTGCCAACGCCGAGCTATCAACATCGCTAGCGCTAGAGAAAGAAACCCGATTCGATTTTTGATCAAGTAAGCATAGCTGCCACTTTCCCGCTAAATAGCGGAAACTCCGCTTCATCTAGCTTTTCCCGCTACTTTCCTCCTTCCTCCGCTGGACCGCTCTCAGTCGCAAATTGCGATACTTTTTTACGTGCGAAAAACACCGAACCGGGAGAGAGACGAAAATGCAGCTTGCGCATGTCCGCCCGTAGCTTTCTGCTTCCGTTCTTCTAGGCCCAGCGCTAGTTTCACTTTGTTTATTGTGGAGCAACAAAGTGTCGATCGGGCATCGGGACATTGGCGCGCCGAGTTGTCATTGAAAACGGTGGAAATTCGAGAGAAATTGATGCAGAATGCAAAAATAAAAGGAGCTGGAATGAGAAAGAAGCAGCCGGTGTGCGACTTGAAAAGTTCATTAGAAAATTGAACAAGCCGCTTGCTGTACTTTGCGTTTGGTGCGATAAAGAAATCGCGGCCGCAGCACTCCTGTACAATTGCGGTCCCGTTTGTTTACATGACGCCGACGGCTATTGTGGCTGTTGAAGTGAATCTAGATCTAGATAAGGACATTTTGAGATCTAGATAATCTATCTCTAGATATAATCTAGATTTACACATATTTAGATATCTAGATCTAGATTAGATAGCCTAGGCTATAGTTTTAATTCAGGTTAGATCTACACACTACAGAGGGACTAGATCTAGATCTACTAAGTTGTAAGTGCAAACGGGACCGCAATTGTACAGGAGTGCTCAGTACAGCGGCAAAGGTGTTGCCTCCTTGTTCCAATACTGCCCACGCTGTACATCGATGTACAAGTTTAAAGTGAAAGAAATCTTTTTATAAGACACCAGCTTGCAACAAAAACTGGAATTTTAGTCACCAAGTCCAAATTGTGTCTAATTGACTCAAATGTTTGTTATTGTTAGTCTACTTAGTGCCTTTTTTTTTTTTTTTTTGGGGGGGGGGTCCCCCAAATACATTTTAATTCAGTTGCCTATGATAAACAAATATGACAGTTTTCCCTTTCAAAACCAGTATATTGCCTCTGGATCTCACTGGTTTTACTCCGGCCTTCGGAGAGCGCGCTTCCGCCTTCGCATGAATTTCCTCCTTTTTTTAAATTCCTGAGTGGCAGCTATGGTAAGACCTAGAGGTCATGTTGAACAAAATCATCAGAGAAAGAGATAACAAAGAGAAATAAACAGAACACCAAACTCATATATTGCCTACTTTATTATTTCACTTGAATTTATTACGAGAATCCTGCTATACGGACATTCCGGGACATTTTGCACTACTCCCCTCCCTCTCGTTATAACAGGGTTCCACTGTATTGTGTTTGGGCCATACCGTGACAGGCTTGCCTTTTTGCCTATTGTAGATCCTACTTCTTTTCTTTTCCTATGTTGTTTCTGTCTGTCTGTCTGTCTGTCTTGCTTTTTCCCTGCACTGTATGACCATTAATGTGCCAATATGCTTCTTTTTACTCAACTCAAAACAATATTTATTTGGCTTTTTATGCTCTGAAGAATTTGGTGGAAGTTGCAAAGCCTTTTCTATATCTGGAGCCCCACATTCAGGTGCTAAAGTTGGTTAGTGTGGGACAGATTTACAGACTTTTATCTATTGTACCTGTTTGTATTTCCTATGTTTCTTGTATTTGTAATATGTATATATCATAGCTGCCACTTTTCCTCTAAATAGCGGAAACTCCGCTACCTCCGCTTTATCTAGCTTTTCCCGCTACTTTTCCCCTTTTTCCTCTGGACCACTCTCAGTAGCAAATTGCGATACTTTTTTTTACATGCGGAAAACATTGAACCGGGCGTGAGACGAAAACACAGTTTGTGCATGTCTACTCGTTGCTTCATACTTCCGTTCTGTGTCTTGCACTAAAGGTTCACATTATTTATTGTGGAGCCGAGTGGCAGTGTCAACTGTCGATTTAGCATCGGAACAATGGTGCACCAAGTTGTCTTTGAAAATGGCGGAAATTCAAGAAAAATTGATGCAGAATCGTGGTGTCCAGCGAGGTCGTAAATGGTAGTAAATGTGCCTTGAAGGTAGTAAACATTTGGTAAACGGTCGTAAATTAACCTGCATACAGAGTGATGGAGCCAGCATGACTTTTCAGTGAACGGAGTCATAGCCGCGGTACTCAGCGATTACTAAGTCCCATCTTTTGTCAAAGTAGATCTAATACAATGATCTTTGAGTAATATCAGTATCGCGGAACTCGAATATTTGAAAACCAAATCCGGTATGGTCATTCAGTACTATTTTACCGGTCGCGATTGTAATATTTGTTTAGCTTTTCCCCTTTCGAGAGTACGTTTCACGCAAACAGGTGGCTAAGGCGGCAGGCGGAAGTGTATGTGACACCAAAGCTTGATCGGGAAAATCAATATCTACTTTTGCTTTCGTTATCGCTTAAAAATTTGCCACCGATTGACTGATAACGCAAAATTATTTTGTGACATGCAGAATTTTAGATTGTCGGGCTCGCCATCGGGACAAGTCAGTGAACCTGCATGCGTTCCCATCGCAAGATAGGCTATGGCATCGTGTGAGCACCGGCGTTTGTTGAGTCGCCAAAGTTCATTCAAAGTCTGAGGGTTGCGAAGTATAGGACTATGGAATGGGGCTGGGGATTATTGATTTTAAAAAAAAAAAGATACACTTGGGGGGGTGCTGAAGGCAACACATGAGGACAAAAACTTGGAAGCAAATTTCATAATTTTGATTTAGAGCTCTCTGTAAAGCGCGTATTGGTGCAGACCGTGTGTGGAATCAGGACCCTTTATACCTTGTAATCCGTGTTATTGAACTAAAGTGTTTGCGTTCATTGGATGGGTGATAGTGAATTATAACTGTATTGTAGCTTTCTGTTCAAGACTGGTAGGAAATTTTGAATTTTGGGTCGCGGCCGAAGCCTACTCTTATCGATTTTAGGCCACCAATGGATCTTAAGCGTGCGCTACTTGCACACGGGACCTCGAAATTTTTCGCCCTTTTCCGAAAAGGCTAGGTAGGTGTCGATCTTTCCTACCAGAAGATCAGGGGTGTGGCTGAATGACAGCAGTAAGAAGTAGCCAAGGAGTGGCAGAAAGAGTCAGGAGCTCAGAGGAGTGGCAAAGGAGGAGACGAAAGCAGATGACAGAACATTGCTTGAGAGCAGGAAAGGAGGTGGATGGAGACAATTTTAGAGAAGAAAATTTTTCTGTCGCTACCCGGATTTGAACCCGGGACCTTTGAATGAGAGGCGAACACCTTTACCTCTCGGCCACGAGAGTCCTGGAAGCAGACTTTGTGCTGTTGAGGCTAGAGAGGTGAGCAGGAGTAAGCTTGATTCCCCGTTTGGACTTCTCTGTTGACATCCACCCCTTTGTGCTCATATAACCTTATGCAGTTGCGAGCGCCGTAAAAACCTTACTAAAACTAAATCTAATGGCAAGCAAGCGTGCGATTGCCTGTCTGTCCTCCATTTTGTCGACTGGACTTCGTTGTGTGTTGTTTTCGTTTTATATATTATGCAATATTGTGTTACTGATGGTGCAAATGAACTCCCTTCTTCGAGCTGGTGTGGGGCTTGATTTGCTGGGTAGTAAATTTTTTTCCAGGTATTAAATTTTTTCAGGAAATATTGCTGGACACCCTGAGAATGCAAAAATGAATGGAGCTGGATTGAGAAAGAATCAGACAGTGTGCCTCTTCAACAGTTCATTAGATTTAGAAAATTGAACAAGCCGAGTGCTGCACTTTGTGTTTGGTGCGATAAAGAAATTTTGTACAGTGGCAAAGGTGTTGCCTCCTTAATCCAATACTGCTCTACGTCGTTGCACATGTCGAAAGTAAAAGAAATCTTTTTATGAGACTCCAGCTTGCTATAAACACTGGATTTTTAGTCATCAACCTGCCTGTTAGTGTATTGGTTTTTTTCAAATACACTTTAATTCAGTATAGTTAACAAATATATATAACACTTTACCCTTCCTAAAACATAGAGATATGTTCCAAAATATTGCTTCTGGATCTCACTGATGGTTTTTCTCTGGCCTTTGAAGAGCGCGCGTACGCCTTTGCGTGGATTTCCTCCTTTTAAAAAAATTTCTGAGTTTCTGCTATTATCTATACTAGTTCATATGCCTCTTCATTTCTTATTCACTTCTTTCACTTTTTCATTAAGACAGAACCCACAGGTGGGTGGTTGGCAGGTGCTCTGGTGTGGTTTGTTTTTTTCTTTTCTTTCTATCAAGCACCTATCGTCCTTTTCTCCCCTCCTTCTTTTTTGTGTTTGTTACTCTCTTGTAACCCCTCTAATCTTCGGCTCTTATATAACCTTTTTGTGTTGCAGGTGCCATAAAACATCAAAACAAACAAATAAACTGTCCACACAGTTACTAATTGAATGTTTTTCTCTTCCCCTCTGCCTGACTCACCCATCAGGGAAGGCGACCTGCACATAACCTGTCATGAGGTGACGTCGGACAAGTCAGAGAGTGTCACCATCCCCTGCCATTGACACATGCTGTATGCTAGTGATGCTCATCTATTATGTCTGTCCTCAAAACAAATGTTTTGCTTTATTCTTCACTGCTACTATTTTTATCTTCTGATGTCACTTCCCTGCCGCATATCCTTATTTTGGACTTATCAATTGAACTAAGAACAGCAGCAAAATGTGCAGTGAGCTATTTGGGATGGCATTATACTGCCATACAGGTTGTGTTCACTCTTTGGAAACATCATCAGCTTTTGTTGAGAGGGCTATGAAATCCGATAATATAGGTTTTCACTCATTGTCACAAAAATACTGACAATTCCTCTGGATTCACTGACATCAAAAAGTGTTATCACAGATCACCACTTCTTATCTTCAGTTAAATTTATGGGACTATTTTGAAGTCTTTTTCCTTACAAATTGAAGGCTTGCTCACATGATTTTATGCTGTACTGTTTATTCCAATTTACTCTCTCAGTCCGCAGGGACTGTACAATCGTGCAGCCCGTAAGCAATTAACGGCTATCATTTAGATTTTATGTCTTTGTCCAGAGTTCATTTGCTGGATTAACAGACAAATAAGCTAAATTACCTTTTCAAAGGATGCAGTATTGTAACCAGGTCTGCAGGAAACCAAACACCTGATCCTATGATTATGAGTTTGATGCCTCAACCACGAGACTAAGACATCAAAAAGTGGTCAACTATTTTTATGGATATAAATTTTGTTGCTTTTGCACTCAGTGCCTGTGTTTGTGTTTCCAATTTGGGGACCCCAATGTAATTTTCTACAGTCAGTAGTTGAAAATTTCGTTTGAGCTTTCTGCATGTTGGACATGTCCTTGACAATCTAAACCCTTACCACCCTTTTTATTTCTTGAAAGTTCATTTTATCAAATCATGAGTCATAGCTTTGTGGCATTATTAAGCAGTTTTTGTTGTATGAGTGAATCATAAGACATAATGGGAAAGTCAAAAGCCTGTCATATTGAAAAGATAATATGACTGTATTGTGAGCTGGCTGCGCTTGGTCGGAGCATGAGTGTGTTGAACAGTGTGTGTCTGACCTTGTGATGAACAATTTGGGAGTCGTAAAACCATGGTGTGATCGTGAAGCAGTCTATTACTCTTATCTAAGATAGGATACATTTTGAGGTGTTGAAGATTTTGTATTTTCTCATCAATGGTCATGAAGTTTTATAATGCGTTATCACACAATGTCTGAGACGTACTGTTCAGTTTTCTCATTGACAAGGTTTGTATTTTATCATCACAGCATTGATATTTTGATGTTTAAAATGTGTAAATATGCTTGTAAGTGCATTCTCTCCCAACATGTGTAAATAAATGGTTTTTGAAAGTTTCTTCTCAGTTGGCATTTTTCAATGTAATTTGTGTGTGTGCACTGTCCCTCCTGTTTCATGGGACGTAATGTGTTGTTAGTGATTTAAAATTAAAATGTCTTTCCATGTAAATGGTTTAGTTCAATTAATGCAGTGAATTTTTTGTAACTTTCTTGTGGAAAATACCAGTAAAAAAGAAAAGTAAGTGTATGGTTTTGACAGTTGTTTAAACACTGTTAGTTTTTTAAAGAAGCAAGACCTTCGAATTCAACACCCGTCTCCGATAGGACCGAGCCAAATAGATTGAGAGCCTTGAAAACTCCACTAATTGAATAAAGTTTAAGAATGCTCTGTTGGGGATTCGAACCAGGGCCATCCACTCTGTAGTCCTATAATTTGATCTGAAATTCATGATGGGTTCAATTTCAAATCCTGCTGACATAATGGGAGGTTGACAAGTGCTCTGGTGTGGTTTGCTCCTTTTTCCCATCAAACATCTGTCATCCTTATCTCTCCTTTTTTCTTTTCTTTTTATGTTACTCTCTTGTAACATTTCTACTATTCGGTACTTGTATGACCTATTTATGTTGCATGTACTGTAAAACTCCCTACTAAACTAAAAGAAGCAAAGAAAGAAACAAAAATTTATCACAGTAAGTTAGTCTTTGTCTACCTCGTGTTCTTTTTACCTTTTATTTTTCAGTAAGATGTTTAAGTAGTCTTTATGTTGTGACTCAAGTGCCCAAGGAACTGCATTTGTCTCTCCCTTATTGTTGCTATTAGTGAGCATCTCAAACTGGCTTCTGTCAGCACTACCACATTTGATTTCTTTTCCTGTCTTAAAGTTCTCAACATTCTCTTAAAAAACACATTTCAGTTGCCTCTACCCTAGTTTATTTTCACTTTCTGTTCTACAGTAGTTGTCCAACCATAATAGCCATATACAGGGGTTAGCCAGAACTGCATAAAGTATAAAGAGATGTCTTTCTCGTGTCTAGCTAAAAATAATCACACGAAGAAAAGCCAGGTATATTTGATAGCATTTTAATAGAAGTTGAAGACAGGTGTAAATTTCACAAAACTCAACAGCAATTGAAAAAGACATAGAGCAGTATAAAAATGAGTACATGAACATCAAATTAGTTAAGCAACTCTAAAAGAAGAAAACTTGATTTTCTACTGATTGCTCAGTGTGAAACTCCGGCGTACGCCACTTGAAAAAGCGACGAATGATGGAATCTTACATTGAGCCATTGATTTGCAGAAATATCTGTAGTCCTCCAGTCATATTCTGTGTGTATTTGTCCAAATGCATGAAAATGTGTGCGTACATGGGGCATGACAGAGCTGGGATTACTACTAGGATGGGCTGGGTTTTATTGCCATGGTGACAGGAATATGATCAATGAGCCGTCTGGTCCCAAGAAGGCCTACAGCTGTGCATTTGATATCTGTTAGAAACATGTGTACTGATGTAAGATATTTGTGGCATCGTGGTGAAATCAGACACTCGTCGAAATAATGAAGTCTAAGTGTGGGTGGTTGGTGGGTGCTCTGGTGTGGTTTGCTCCTTCTTTCCTATAAAAAATATATGTTCTCGGTCTCCCCTCCTTTTTTTGTGTTTGTTACTCTTATAACACCTCTAATATTCGGCACTCATATGACCTCATAGTGTTGCAAGTGCCGTAAAATTTACTAAAACTAAAACTAAGCGAAGTCTAAGTAACCTGCATTTTTTGCCCATTTGACAATTTTTGTAGAACATTTTTGGCTCAATACTTTTTATGTCCATTTAAAAACAAATTTCTCTGTAGATTTTACTGAAAAAGGTTTGATCAAAATCACCCCCCAAAAATGAAAATTTGTAGTGTCCAAGGACTCTCAAGCTTTGGTAGACACTAACTTTTGGCGCATAATTTCTCGTTAATTTTACTTCTGGCATCAGACAACCCCAG
>NW_004797292.1:434245-442601 GCF_000002075.1 Aplysia californica | reverse complement strand
CCCCCCCGACTGAAGTTTCCTAGGCCATTCCCAAAGGGGGACCATTTCTCATTCTAATGCACAGTAGCATTGTAAATGGGCTGATCCAACGCCATGTGCCTGAACTACAACAGGGAACAGCTGCCTTTTCTTTCCTAGTCCTTACTATCGTCATCCTCTACTTCTTTTGTATGTTTGTCACTCTCTTGTGACCTGCTATTTTGGGGTGCCTTGATAGTCAAAGCAGACCTTGTGCTATTAAAGCTAGAGAGGTGAGCAGAATAAGTCTGATTCCCTGTAAGGACTTTTCAGTTGACATCCACCCCTTGGCGCTCTTATGACCTTATGCGGTTGCGAGCGCCGTAAAACCTCTACCGGTACTAAAAAGACCCCAGCCTCCTTCAATCGCAAATACATGTATCTTTAGTTCTGCTAGACATAGAGATAGATGGGTATTTTTTATCCGCAAGCAAATTATTATGCTATAAAATGATACCATGATAGCCCCATATGCCGCAAAATTATCGAGCACCTGATTCCACGCGTCCTGACACATATTAGTTTCCTCACTGGCGCTGCAAAAACAGCTCATCGACGTGGGAGTACACTCACTTTCTCTCCATTAGAAATATAAAAAAAAATACCAAGTCTGCTTGTTTACACAGAGGTCCATGTACAGTACTTTAAATTGTTTTCCATTGTTTCAAGCATATAGGCCTACATGTAATTACACTTTTTCGAATCTTTCATGAGCATTAGAAAAAGGGCAGTCGCCATGTGTTCCTCTATTCTTTTGTTGCATGTACAAGAACTTCTCGGTTATTAAAATTTCTCTTCCTCTGTGGGTTTTTTTCCCTAAACAACTTTGTTACCACCTCTCAAAGTGACCAAACGTTATGAAAAAAGGCCTATGAAAATGTGGACCTATCCGACCATTAGTTTGTGAGGGAATAATGTACGCTTTGAGCGAAGAGGCTTTAAAAGTACATGTATTCTGTAACTACGTGTATCTCAAGTCGGAACGTGGATTGAGCCGACAATGATAAATAATAATTATTATGTATCAACACAACTTTCAAACTTTTCTACTATTGACCATTAGTTCGTCCTGCTGTCGATGCCTTATGGGCTTATGTTCTGTATGTGCCACCTCTTGTTGACACGTGTTAAGTTTTGTTCCCTTTTCGAAACGCGCGTTGTGCTCTGCCATTATTGACACATATAACGTGCCCTTGGGTGGCGTGGGTAGGATTTTGTTTTCACACTTCGCGTGTCATTCTTGCTGTTGCTGCTGTAATGCTGATGGTCTTGAGGCGTTGAGATTTTGTGTGTACCCATTTTCTGCTTGGTGGTGGAGGAGATAACATGCCCACGCGTATATCTCAAGGCCGGGATTACAGAGCAGCCTTGATGACAACTGTCTACTCCCTTCAGGCATGAGCTGCTATGGTTGTCCAAGTACTTAATGACCCCCGATGGCTGACGGGATTTATGGGCGGTTTGCGGGTGCTCTCCAGTGACCACCGTTACTTTCTCTTCTGCATGTTTCGAGCCTACCAGGGAGCTACGGGGCACTCGGGGTCCAGTATTCTTCAGAATTCCTCTGTTCTGAGAGCCGTTGCCTTCTAACAACACATCTTTGGGACAGACTTGGTGTATCTCTTGTGCAGCCTTTGGTGGCTGCCCTAGGTGGCGTTTACAGTTTCGGAACAAATCTCCACGGCGTATGAATTTCTTTGGGGTTACCTTCTCCCTCTGGGTACCTTTCGTATGCGCTTTGTCAGCCGACTTAATTTCTCGTGGGTGTCTCATTCGTGTGTTGCGGTATATTACCGGACCCGTCTTGTCGCGTTCTACGCGAGTTCGAATATAATTTCTCTCTCTTTCTCCTCCCTCTTCCTGGTCTTCCTCTTCTGTTGAATTATCTCGTCTTCGTGTCCCCCAGAACAGAGAGGAATTGGACTGCCTCCCAGCTCGGCGTTTCCCCGAGAGATAGGGCTGTGAAACCGAATGCCTGTTACTGTAGCTCAACCTTCTGCGCGGGCTGGCGTGGTCTGTGATGTTCCTCTCCGACCTGGGCGTGTGTGTGTGTCTACGGGAGGCGCGCTCAGAGTAGGCGTGTAGACTCTGCGGGTCTCGACTACGTCCGCCGGCGTCGCTCTCCGACAGTCTTCCCGTGGTGGAGGCGTAACCGTCGTCGTCATAGGCCTGGTTCTCATCTTCCTCATCGTCATCGTCAATGTCGACATCGTCGCTCCTCTCTGAACCGCATTCGGACTCCCCAACGCTTCTGGCGTCATCATCACTATTGTTCTTATCATTGTCTGCGCTGTCGCTCTCCGCGGAAGTGTTCTGGGTGTCGTCGCTGACGTCATCCTCTGACAAAACTTCGAGCACACCGCTGCTGTCAAAAGTGACAGACTTTCTCATATGTCTATCATCAAACTCAAGGTTGTCTACGGTCTCCCTGACTGCCCTCCTCTCCCTCTTCTGCTGTGGATGCTGGCGACTCATTAGATATCTAGCATAGGTCCTACAACCGTTCCTGTCCTCTCGGTTTCTAGGATACCGCTGATGAGCCTGATCCATCTCCGTCTGTCTGCTTTGATTACTCTCCCACAAGCCCGTGTCGCCAGCAGGGGGTTCCTCACTGTCCCCTGACTGCCCGTCTGGGGACGAACCTACAGACTCGGACGCCAAGACCTCACCACTGTGTGGATAGCGTGTCATCACTTCTCTCCGCGTGCCCTGTATCGTGTGCAGTGACGCATCACTGTGTCTGCTGTAGGAATCAGGCAGTCGCAGTGTGGAAGCTTTCGACGGTTCATGGGACAGGCGACTGCTACCTCGAGTGTTTTGGTGATACGAGACTGAGACATTAGGCACTGTCCTGGAGACACGAGGGGGCGCCAGTATCCCACCTTGGTATGGCATATCATCGTAGGTTCGCCGTGGAGTCTCGTCGAGCGTGTATTGTTCGCGAGGGTTGTGCGAGTGCCATCGAGGCGACGAGGCACGAACATGATCTCTCTGCGAGAAGGACGAGCCGTCTAAGGTAGGAACAGATGATCCACTCGTCTGTGGCTGGGGGAGTTGTTTTCCTACAGGAATATCGTAACTTTCTCCCCGGCTGTCAGAGGCGAGTTCAAGGTGAGAAGGTTCTCTGTACATACCAGTGGAAGTGTCTCGGTACAATCCACTTGTAGCGGAACGACCGGATTGTACCGTCTGCCGTGGTGTAAAGCTAGAGTGTTCATGTAGTATACCGGGTGCTTCTCGGTTCAGTCCTTGGACTGAACTGGACTGTAAAGCTAAGTGTCCGGAAGGAGGAAAAGTCACGTGATGTACAGGCACCGACTGTTGCTGACCTAGTCCAGCAAAAGAGTTTCTAAGGTGAGAGAGGCGAGTGGATCGCCCGCCGTCGAGACTGGCCCCGTAAGTCAGGCGAGAGTCATTGCCGTCTGACCGGTGCGGAAAACCTGGGTGATTGTGATGCCCAGGATTGTATTCCTCGGCGTATCCGCGGTCTTCTCGGTACTTGCCTCTATCTTCCGTCTGCACAGAGTCATGTGTCATCTCGCGTACTTGAGTAGGCTGGAGGTGGCTGCGCTGAGAATTGGGGTCGTTCTCAGGCGGAAGTCGGTGGTTGTCTGCTAAATGATCGACGTCACGGACAGAGCCAACAATCCGCCGTGGCTCGGGCCGACCTCCCGCACTCCGCCCCGTGTCCTCAACGGTTACTCTTGGCGAGCCTACAAGCAAGTGATGGATTGGAGAGACATATCCAGACACTTGTGAACGGGAAACTGGCGCAAATTCATCACTATACGTCTGCGGCATGACGTTACTCCTCTCGCTTCTCATTGGAGGGTAGTCCCGTAAGTCTTGTGAATGATCTTCATAAACCTGCAACCTGGCGCTTTCTCTCTGGTTTTTCGCTGTAGCACTGTCTACATAGTGTTGCGTTGCATTACTATCCGAATCTTCATTCATTCTTCTCTGCTCCGCGTAATTTTCTCCCCCATCGTCCCGTCTATGTCTTTGCAGCATGTTGTTTCCTTTTTGTTCTTCGAGCCTTAAATGATCTACAAATGTGTGTGTCGTGGGGTCGTCCCTGGTCGTTATTATTGTTGAATGTTCTTTCCTTGGGTGTTGTTTATAGACTGTGTCACTCTGTGTTCTCAACAGGATATTATCTCTCTGTGCCTTAAGTCTGGGGTAGTCTCTATACATACCCATCGTAACTTCACTTCTATATTTTGGAAAGATTCTATCGCTTCTATTTGTGTGCGTCCCAGCAGCTCGTCCTTGAGGGCTTGTCACTTCATTTTGTTCATATTTTTGATCGTCATCGCCACTGTAAGACCTCACACGACTCGGCATCTTTCCACTATCTTCCCTGAGATGGACGTGGTTGTTTGAGGCTGGCCACGTTCCTCCCTGTCCCTTGATCTCTAGCTCCTCACTCTCATCAGAACTGGAGTGAGGTCGACTGAGAACGCGACTGAGCTGCTCCCCACGACTGTGCTGGCGAGATGAAGATTTGTGCTGGGGCCCCCGTGAGGCTGCTGTGGACATTGAGCTGGGATCAGGACACCATGTTGTTGTTGAAATTTAACGTCCTACGTCCTGATATAATGTTGTGACTTAATGGACGTCCTGTGGTATAGCGCTTAAGCACTTCGCTGGTGCACTTAGAAGACGTGACATCCTTTCCTTTGTGGGAAGGTTTTTTTAATCGAGTATCTCCGTCTGTCTGTATCTATTGTCCTTATCCTTCTTCCCTTTTTTTGGTGTTTGTCACTCTCTTGTAATACCTCTAACATTCAACATTATATCGTGACCTTTTTGAGTTGCAAGTGCCTTAACTTAAGACTCTTACTAAAACTTGTGTCTGTTGCAATATTGTATTTCTCTCAGCCCGAGATGGCCCTGCCTGACAGGCAGGCTCGAAGCAGCCTGGGTCCTAGACGATCTAAACTGTATTTATGGGATTGTCAAACATCCAGAAGTACAATTAGGCTACAATAATAATTGTAGGCCCTTTCGAAAGCGGGGCTCTTTATTGAACATCCTCATCCCTTCTGAGGATGTTTGGCTGAGAGGAAATGTGTCATCCAAGAACGAATAAATCTTTCGGATCCCTTTCGGGTTCAAACCTTGAGCTTACTACATGCAGTCGCAAATCACGTTCGTTCTTACAATGTTAAACCACCTGCGTTTAGATATTATTAGACAGTGTTGACAACAAAGAATACTCGAATTTCTCCACACGACGTCCGTCTCTCTATCTACATTTCATTTGCGTCTGTCTATCATTTCGGTTACGTACAAAGTTGTCCTTGTCTGTGTTTATGTATATATCTCTGCTTGTCTCGGATCTACACGAGGCCAGTACTATCTGTGTCGATCTCTCGGTGTACTTTTAGAGAGTTTGAACGCTGCAATTTGATCATTGATGGGTGGTTGGAGGGCACCGCTGGTAGGTCCTAATTTTTTAATTTCCCTCTATTGTTTCTGTCTGTCTTACTTTTTCCCCAGCATCAAATGACCATTAATTATTGTGTCGATATGCTTCTCTTTATCGACACAAAAGAAAACTCAAACTGAGTAGTCAAGGTCATCAGGGGAGGGATCCTCTCATGTAGGGCAACTTAGAAGGAATAAATAGCTACTGGGATGCAGAGAAGAGCTGAAAAGTTGACTTAGAGGATACGTAATATTAATTTCAGAAGAGAACTTTAAGGGACAAGTTGGGACTGTTGGTGACAAAGTCAACTTGCACACGAAAATTAAAGATTTGGGGGACGAGGCTCAGGTTTTTATCTTTTTCAAAACGTTTCCTCACAGACCACATCCAGGGTAAACTGTTTAATATAGGTACGTTTTACGCCCTTATCGACACAATTTAGATAATTTAGGAGGCGGGATTCCGACCTTGGATACCAGGGTAACCCAAGCTGAGAAGGAAACAACATCCCAGATGACAGATTCTCGTTACAAATGTTTTCCCACTTGGGAATCGAACTTGGGTCTCCTGCGTGCGACAGCGAAGTGCCTAACCACTGCAGCACACACGTCAGTGGTTTAGATTTAGAGTGGTTGGAGACACCAGTGGGGGGGGGGGGGTCCTACTTCTTTTCTTTCTCTCATTTTTTGTTTGTTTCTGGCTCCCCGTCTTGCTTTTTTGCGCACACTTAATCACCGTTACAGTTACTGTGTTAACGTCCATCTCTTTATCAATCAAACTTCTCGAAGTCTTGTATGGAGATCTGTGGGCCCACAGAGGCAACGACACCGATGCAAAATAACCCACACATCTGACACCCAAAAGAGACTTCTTCTTTCCTATCAAACATCTATCGTCCTTATCCCCCTTCTTCTCTTTTATGTTTGTTACTCTCTTGCAACACCTCTAGTCTCCAGGCGCTCAAATGACCTTGTGCAGTTGCGAGCGTCGTAAAACCTCTACTAATACCGCACACAAAAAAAACCATGCCAACATATTAAATACACTTGACACCTCAGAGAAATAAATCCGCTGATGTAAAGCACACATTTGACACCCAGAAGAAACATAACAAATCCATCAACATAAACCACACACGTTATAATAATATACGCACCTCTTTTGCTGCTCCTCGATCGAGTCGATCGCTCCGGGTACGACGAATGTGGATTGTGCCTGGAGACAAGCTCGGTCATTTTGCCAGCTGACGACACCTTGTGGTTGGAGTTTTTCTCTGGCGAGCGTCTAGATTCTACGTACGGAAGAAGTTGCTCTTTCTCCCCCTCCTCCTTTTCCTCTTCCTTCTCCCTCCCCTCCTCTTCATCTCCCCCACTCTCTTGTGCTGTTAGTTCTTCGTGCGAAAGTCTTTCTTCCACCCTGTGTGACTTTCTAAAAGGCCGAGAACTCATTTTGGAAAACGTGGACGATATGCTTCGATGTTTGCCTGCCTTGCAGAAAGTGAGGAACAATGCCATTTACTTATTTAGAAAAGAAACAGCTTTACCGTCATAATAGGAAGAAACATGTCAATTGTTCATTGTCGTGGGGTGTGCAAAATTGAACAATACTTGGTGTTTATTACATACTACTAATACCACAGTTACAAGTGAAGACAATGAATAATTCGTCACGCTCATAAGATGCATGCCTAAATCATTTTTAGACATTTTGAGAAAATGAGAAAAAAAGCTTTCTTTCACTCCATTGATTTTATATTTCAATAATTAATTCTTTTATCCAAGTGAATTATGTCAAGCTGGCTCTACTCTTCATATCACAACCGAAAACTCCAAACCAGCCAAAATGAGTTAGGCAATTATTTTGTGAGCATGTAAATCTTTTTACTATTATTATTCTGTTAGAATAAACATTTGGTTTATAATGGAAGATACTCATGTCTGAATCATGTGTCATCTGGAAGATGAAATAAAAGAAATTCTTGGCCATGTATAATTTAGTTTCAGGCAATAATTTCAATAGATAGGCCTACGCAACTGGGCGTTTTTAACTCTATACTCTAAAGGATGCAGTGGTCCGCCGATTTGGCTTCTTTTTTGGGATATCAAGGTAAGCTGCTACTACTTGTCAGTTCTTTACTCTAGACCATGCGTGTGAACTGGATTAAGTGATTCCGAATATTATTCAACATGCTTAAAAAGGAAAATATTTGGGTAAAATCGGTTTTTACACCCAAATTCTTAAACGGGATACTAACCGACGCTGTAGCATAATGTCACATAAATCATTAGATGCAATCAATCCTTCTGTCTGAGCTGGAAACTATCAATCATTTTTTATCAACTCACCGCCGGCCACATTCAATGTCAATTAGTGGGTGGACTCGCTGGCCTAACAAAAGTTGCCCGCGGCTCATAGTTTGCCCATGCTTACTCAACACTACCAATTCTCTGACAGAACTGTCTCAAACTCAAAGTAACAAATCTTTACCCAAGCAGAGACGAGTTTTCACTGACAGTAAACCAGTTTGCTGACAAACTTGACCAACGCTGGACATTCCAAGTTTGAATCTGAATTGGTGGTCCGGATTTTCCTTGCCCCTCCCGAAAGTTTCCCCCTTTCAAACCAGATGTGTCCTTATGAAGGCATCCAGTGTTTCATTTTCGAATCGACAGCCTTTATGTTCCATCGCAAAGCAATCTAGAGTAGGCCTATCTAGCCCGCACTGGTCCTCCGTGGACACAATACGGTGGAGCCCCAAAGAAACACATCGATATGATAACGGTTTTCTGCTAAACTAAAAGAAGGATAAAAGCAACCGACAGAGTCTCTCTCTCTCTCTCTCTCTCTCTCTCTCTCTCTCTCTCTCTCTCTCTCTCTCTCTCTCTCTCTCTCTCTCTCACACTTGTT
>NW_004797292.1:426544-433804 GCF_000002075.1 Aplysia californica | reverse complement strand
CCCGTAATATTACATTGTTCGCTTATAATGGTAAAAATAATATGACATTTATATCGCGCAAATCCGTAAAACAATCATTGCTCTATGTGCATTGCATAAGGTTCATGAAAAACATGCATATACATGCACATATATAATAATATATGCCCTAAAAAATAATAGGTAGGTGTCACGACTTGGTGGGATCAAGCGCTCGTCAGTTTTGATTTTGAGGCGTACAGAGTTATTGCTATCATCTTAAAGCCTGTCCATTTGCCTACCTTTTGATGAAAACAATATTTATCTATGCTGAATAGAAGTCGAAATATTTGTGATTGAAGGAGGTGGGGTCACCTGATTTCAGAGGTAAATTTCGTGAGAAAACGGCCGCCAAAGTTTGATAACTTCAATAGCTTGAGAGCCTTTAAAACTGAAAAATCACAAATTTTGTGCATGTAATGAACGTTCTTCAGTATGGACGTAAAAGGTGTTTAGCGCAAAAAAAATTTTTTTTAAGATCCCAAACCTGCGGAAAAATGCCTGTTTTTTTTCACTTTTATTATTTTGACGAGCGCCTGATTTCACCGCGCTGCCTCACAATTAGAGTAAATCATTCAAGGAAAATATTGTATACACACTCTTTCTTACTAATAAAAGGAAAAAATTGAGACTCATGTCTATAACGAAAACGCTGTAACTTAAAAAAAAAACCCAACAAGTTACACAGTGGAATTATGATAAAATGAACACCCCGGACAGAAAAAAAGTGTTGACTTTGAGCAAGGTTGACTTTATCATTGTACTGCTGGTCATTGAAAATTGAAGATGACAGCTACAAATTTACAAAGTACCTGGTAATAAACAAGTTGTAATCTTAATTAGTATAATTCTGAAGTTGTCACCAAAACAAGAGATAATGAAAGAACAAAGTACTTATGTAATTGGAGGTGTATACACCACTTGCTCAGGCGAAATATCTCTTCTTGAATGAATTCATCTTTGGATTTAGCCCCAAATTGTTGACTTTACTAAACGTTAACACTCAAGCGGTTGACTGTATCAGAAACACAATTACTTTAACAAAGAAGGTAAGAAACGGGACTACAGTGAGGAGTTGACTGTAAGTAAGAGTTGACTTTAAGCAAGTTGACTTTATCAGGATTCCACTGTATCTCTGTTATTATTGATCATTTATGCTGAAAAAAAAGTGAAATTAAATAGATTTCTATCATCAACAAATGCAGAGTTTATCATTACGTCGAAAATATTTTCCACCTTATAAAAGTGTAGTATTACATTAGTTCAAGACCCCCCCCCCTCCCCCTTTCTTACACTTTTCGTACAGGAGCCAAAGACCCCCCCCCCCTCCCAGGCGTAAGATTATATTTGAACGGCCCCAAAAAATCATTCTCTCGGCGGCGACGTCATAATTCGTCCTTCGATCAATTTCGCTGACAAATTGACGTAAAAGAGCAAATCAAAAACAATCAGACGCTCAGCCTACCTTTATCTCTCAGCAATTTCTCGTACTCACGAAGAGGCAAAATGATGCCCGACACATTTGTCAAGGAGTTCCTCTCCTCTCCTTGAGCTGCGGGACACGAAAAGGTACCGTAAGGTTTAGTTACGGTACAGGCTGTGGTACGTTATAATTACGGCGAGGAATATAATTTCGCCAAGAAAAGGGTTAATGCAGTTTAGTAAGAATTGTCATATAAGTGCTAAAGATTAGAGGCTTTCGAGAGGGTAGCATACAAAGAAAAGAAGAAGAAGAGACAAGGAGAAAGATGTTTGATAGGAATGAAGAAGTAAACGACACTTGAGCACCCGCCAACAACCCACAAGAACAACTAATGGTAATATTTTTTTTCTTTCTTTTTTTTTTTTGGTAAGTGTTTTACGGCGCTCGCAACTGCAAAAAGGTCATATGAGCGCGGGGGACATACCAAACAAGTTGGTAGGAAATTTTGAATTTTGCCCAGGTGGTGGCCGAAGCTTACTCTTATCGATTTTTGACCACCAAGGGATATTTAAAGTGCACAACTTGCCCCTCCGAGATTTCTCACCCTTTTCCGAGGAGGATAGGTGAAGACTCCTCGTTTTATACCCCTACTTTCGCCATCACCACCCCCTCCCCCACCCCAACACACCAGTGTAAACATTATAATATAATGTGAAAGAGCTGAAATATGGTAGAGTCTAGAAACAATATTAGGAATAATATATGATGGAAGTTACTGAGATTAATAGAAACTGACTTGATCGGCACAGACAAAGAAACACTACTAGAGTCTATGCTAGAAAACAAACTGAAAGTGAGAAGCAATCAACTGCTGGTCCTGGCCTCCAGTACTTTAACCTAAGACTTTTGCTTTCTACACACCCACACGCAATATCGACGTGCACTCGACCTGTAAATATGTCCATGTAATAAGAACTGTCCTGTATGATGACAAAAAGTCAATTGATACTGTACCAGTGACACTGTCCCATGCAGATTAAGTCTACAATCAGATACTATACAAAGCTGGACAAAGTTAGCACACAACAGTTTTCCATCATAATGCAATCAAACGTTCTTCATCGTACTTCTCAGTTCTCAGAACACTGTTGTAACAAAGTGGGGAAGCGTGTCAAATGCTAATTATAGAACTTGGTGTCTAGTCCATCATTGGTCTAGTCTGGCTGCGGTGACGGTGGAAAAGGGAAGGGAAGGGAGGGGGTAGGCCTATTGTTTTCGGTCCAGACTCTGACAGCCGAGCTCCTATCGCTCCTCGTTATAATTCTCCTTATATATCTTCACTAGACGATTCCTCTTTTCGCCGGCTAGAGTCAGAATGGCCAGGTAAGTTATTAGTGGGGAGAAACCGCTGAATAAATACCAAACAGGAACTATAGGTGGCTAAAAATCCAATAAACAAAATAGATTAGTGCCATGCTGACAATAATGATATTTAGAAAAGGGCTGAACGATAAATACATGTACATTTACTGCTGATAAAATAATACATGTGTCTGTGCTGCTCAGAACAGTCTCATTCTTATTGTAAGCAACACAGAGGCCAACTTGGCAATCAAGGAATACTCTATTCGCTCTGAGGGCAGTCGATGGATTTGTCCAGCGGACTGACGTCATCGCTGAATCGCTGAACCCGCGTGTTTGGTTTGTCCTCGTACAAAGTTCCGCGACGGGACGGTTTGACGGGGAACGATTTAAAGTTACGAGCCGGCGCGATAAACAAACGAGAAGGAATGAGGCTCTGTCTCGACGAAACAGCAATGAATCCCACTTGTCTATTTGAGTGCCTTCAAACCGGCAAGGTACTTTTTGAATGTTGATACATGTTTGTTTGGATTTACTTAAAACTGAATGAAAATCATCGTCAGCAATAAACCTCTAGTCAACAGTCCAGCTGACCAAAATCTGACCGGCACCACCGGTCTTTCCCAGTTAACAAACCGCCCCTGGATTTTGGTAACCAATAAAATGTTCTTATAACTGTACTGAAGGTTGAACAATTCTAAGCAGGATCGGAGCCTCCTATATTCCCCTGTCCCGTTAAAAAAAATAAATAAACCTGATCCTTATGAGATAGATCAACACAAAAAAGAGCTAGAAGCAGAATAAACTGCACTCTTTGCCTGCGTTGCACATTTGTCAGGTCACAACGCGAACATGGTTTAAGTGGAAAATAAAAACCAGCCCAACAGTACAGTAAGACGTAGCATATTTTATAAGAATCTCGCATTACATATTTTATAGTTTAGCGGTCAATTTTTGCCGTTGTTGCTGGAATCATGCACACAAATTAGAGAATATCTCAACGGGCCATGATAATTCAGGTCCATAGCACTGGACGTTGGTGAGTGGTTTGGGGAGGGGGGGGGGGTTGTTTCTTTTAAAAATATTATTTCACAACTTTCATTACATTTTGATTCACCCCTATAGTATAAATATAGATGTAGCATGACTCACGTTTTCTCTGACAACAGAAGAACTCGTAGCACAGAGTGTTGCTGGTGTCCAGCCAACCAGGCGCACAGCCTGTGTCCTCCTCTCCCGCTGCCTGACGTTGCTCCTGGGGAGTGCACCATGCAAGATCAAAGCTGCTGCTGCTTCCGCAGAGAACTGAACCATGCTTAAACAATGTGGCATTGTGGTTACAGGCACAGAAACTTCGCTACGCGAGAATTGTAAAGTTCTGCCTGTTCAGTAACTAATTTAGAGGAATTTGACGTTAAAATTTGTGAGTATCACAACATGTCAGGCTTTTTTAAAATGCAGTTCTTTGATTATCGAAAAACGACTCCAAATAATTTTACAATTTTGATAGAGCAGATAGATCATAATTTAGTTTCTGACCTCATGTTCAGAGTGACTCAAAACGTCCAAAGATGTCTGATAGAACTTTGTAATTCTAAGATAGCGACTTGTCTGTAGGAAGTAACACTCTGACAAAGGCAATACTCGAGTCCCTGGTCAAATATATCTTCTAAAATGGGAGTGCTAAAAAAGACTTTTCGGAATCTGGGAATGAGAGAACCAGTTTCCGAAACCTGTTTTGTATAATTCTCACATAATGGATAAAGCTTCAAAGTTGGGTTTTTTGGAACCTTTTGGTAACCTTTGACTCACTGAAGTATCTTTCAGCACTTCTACCCTTTCTCTATAAATAAGTAGATGTACAAAGCACCGAACCAATTTTGTGAGCAGTGTTGGAGGGTGTGGTTTGTAGCCTATCTATTCTTGGACACACCCCTACCCACTCCACTCAAAGCTTTCACGCATCTAGATAAACACTGTGTTGTACGGAAACCTAACGAAATTTTGAGATTTGTATATATATATATTCTTGTTGCTCCTTGCCTCAATAGATACGGTTGCGACTGCTTGACACTCAGCATGCATCACTGAATGCGGAAAGCCATTGTGAAATCTCTCATGACGTTTATCTAAGGATGTATTCATCAGCTAACTCGGCCAAGCTGCCTTCTTCCTGTTTCAAAGGAAGAATGTAGTGGTTGGACTAGCTCGGCTAATAATCATACTAATAATTCCTCTGTCAATGTCTGTCGATGGCCAATGCATCTGCAGCAGAGACTATTTCTATAGCAAAATGGAAAAAATAAAGATTAAGTTGACTTGTGGCTTCTACTATGGCCAACAGACCAATTCTTTCAGAGAAGAGTTTGCCATATTTTAAGCGTTCAAAAGCTTCATTTCCACTTCTAGACGTGCGCAGATTGCAGGCTTCTCTCTTAACCTCAGCATTTTTAATTCGTGAAACCTCATATAATTTGCTACCCTCCGTGCTTGCTACTCCCCAACTAAGTCTGACTGTTAGGAGCTAGGCTCTCCCAATCCAAGGGATTAATGTGAAAGTCCTGAGGAGACATTGGTCGGCTGGTGTCCACTTTATTAAAAAAACAAACGAAACCAGAAATAACAATAATAATAATTTCAAGTTACAAATTAGAAAACGAAGCTGGTTTGCAATGCAAATTATACAAAGTACCCGCATGGCTTTGAAGTCCGAGCGCCGGTTGTAAACTCTCCAGCAATGTAGGCACATCAAGGCGAGGACGATCAGCAGAAGAACCAAGAACACGATGAGTACAATGAGCATGTCACGGATACTGGACGCAGTTCCTCCAGCTGCTTCCACTTCCACCATCTGTTTTGTTGGGAGAAGAATTTGTTATTTAATTACCTTAGAATTACAAAGTTCTATCTGACATATTTGTCAGTTTTGAGTCACTAAGACCATGAGTTCAGAAAGTAATTTATGTTCTATCTGCTCTATTAAAATCGTAAGATGATTCGGAGTCGTTATCAAAGCTGCATTATTGCAACATTTTTTAAAGTCAAATTTCTCAAAACTAGGTACTGAGCAGATAGAACTTTAGTGGGGTAGCGATTTGCTACATTAGTTTTCTATTTTCAGAATTGTTAATTTTTTACCTTGACCAAATTGTATCAACGGGCGCTTTTGTGTTTAATAGTTCCAACAAAATGTGCAGCGCTTTAAAATCTGAAGTTAATGTAAGTGGAAGCAAACAAGAGAAAGGCTGTTTGCCCTTACACTTCTTTAGGGGGGATTATTTTCCCCACGTTTAAACAGTTTGCTAGATGGTTGTTACCCCGATTCTTTGGTCATTGAATTTGAAATTAATGTGGGTGGATCGAGGGATATAGATCGAACAATCTGCAGTCCTACCGACTAGGGAAACATTTCCCCAAGTGATAAGGTATACTACGCACACACCACAGTCCCCGACAAAAGTATGGCATCTTTTCCACATGTCTACCACGCTACGACGTCTCTTTTCGTGTTGATCTGTAGTCCAAAAGTCTCACAAAGAAAAGAATTAACAAAAAACAAAATAATAAAAAATTAAAAATTAAATTATATTAAAATTAAAACTAAAAACTAAAATAAAATAAAAAAGACCAGAGCAAATACACCCCCCCCCCACTTTCCCCCCAAATGAAAGCTAGAAAAAACCACCAACAAACATAGAAGTAGAACAGAAAAACAAAATAACAAGGAAAACGAACAAGAAAAAAGTATCAAGAGAAAATACGTATGCAAATCAAGATAACTCACCAGCCTTTCCAACAGTCTGTGAATATCAAGATACATGTGTAGATACATTTAGATCTAAGCCTAGTGAAGGCAGATGAAAGCCAAATTTCACTTTAATGAATAATTAATTTTCTTCGATCCCGTTTTTTTAAATTCAACTTCTTTGTGTTGAGTATTTGAAGTCTGAATGATTATGACCGGAACGCAATAGTCATCTTTTGGCTTTTAGTGACCAATTACGATAGATGGCTGCAGTCTTCCCGTCCTTTGCACCTTCTACTTTAGACTTTAGCCCGATTTCTGGGCGAGTCTAGCCCCAAAAGAAGGGGAAAAAGTGCATCAAGATTGTCCAGTTTGAAGTTTTGTGTGTAAACGCAAAGGTAACATGAAGATATTAAACAGGGGATATAATCCATGAAATTATAAAGAATTACACTAAAGTCTTGTGCTAATTCCCTTCTTTTATTGAGCTCTTTAATATAATTATAATGAATGGTTGCATGGATCCAATTAACGAAGATCACGAATTATCCCCAGAGTTTCACTTATGTATTTGATATATCTGTCTGTCATTTTGTCTGTTTATTTAACTATGGATGTAGGTAGGCAGACAGGCATGCATGCAGGCAGGCAGGTAGACAGGCAGCAAGGGGGTTGTTCAAACATAATCTTACCCCTGGAAAGGGGGGGGGGG
>NW_004797292.1:424306-426444 GCF_000002075.1 Aplysia californica | reverse complement strand
TCTCTCTCTCTCTCTCTCTCTCTCTCTCTCTCTCTCTCTGTGCGTCTGTGTGTCTGTTTGCTCACCTTGAAACTCCTCCGGGCAGATGCAGTGGTAGTACTCCCCCTTGGGCATGCAGACTCCGCCGTTGAGACAAGGCTCTCTCCCGCACGGGTCTATCCGCTTCTGGCAAGTGATCCCTTCGAAACCTTCCAGGCAGGAGCACTCGAACTGTGTCCGGACATAATATCTTGGGTAGATCTGCATTTATGCTCTTTTTTTTTTTTTTGCTACCATAGAGGACATAACAGACGGGACTTTAACTCTTTAAAGATGTAGCGGACACTTGTTATGTCCGATCAGCGGCAGACTAAAATGTTGAGACACATTTCGAATCATGATACATACACTAATCAGGAACTTTTATTTCATTGTAAGAGTGTAATCATTTTAGGTTTCAGTTAAAAGAAAATAGAACTGAAAAATCAGTTTTAATGTACAAAGTAATGTTTCTTTTTTTAAAAATGACCCAGAACAGCGTGTCTTCAATCGTTGTAAAGAGACCAGAATGCACATTGTCAAAACTTTAAATTTATCACCACCTCGGCTACAGATGTTGTAGTAGTCATTGTTGTTGTTGTTAATGGTGATGAGGTAGATAACTAGATTTACCCGGTAGCAGGAGATCCAACTGTGAACAATATTTCATCGTGCCGGTGATTGTGTGAGTCGTGATGGGATATTTCCCTTCATTTGTGTACGAACGTTTTGTTGTTGTTTTGGTAAGAGTTTTACGGCACTCGCAACTGCATACGATCACATGAGCGCGCGGGTCACACTAAACATTTTCAGTTTGGTAGGAATTTTGAATTTTGCATGGGTGGCGGCTGCAGCCTGCTCTTATCGATTTTAGGACCATCAAGGGATCTTTAACGTGCACAACTTACAAACGTGACCTCCGAGATTGTTAGCCCTTATCCGAGAAGGCTAGGTGTTATATCTTTCTAACCGTAAGATCAGGAGTGTGGCTGAAAGACAGCAATAAGAAGGGGCCAAAAAGATTAGCAGAAGAACGGCTGCAGAAAGAGCCAGGAGCCCAGAGGAGGGGGCAAAGGGAAAGGGGAGGTGGCAGAAAGTGGAAACGAAAGAAAACGACAGAACATGGTTAAAGAGCAGGAAAGGAGGCGAAAGAAGAAAATTTTTAAGAAGAAAATTTTGTGCCGCTGTCAGGTTTCAAACCTGGGGCCTATTGAATGAGAGGCGAACTCCCATAGACCACGAGAGCCCCATACGTATGTTTGGTCGCGGGCGCGCCGTGTGTGTTTGGATGGGTTAAGAAAAGAGGGGGGGGGGGTTGCACTCGTGCGTGTGTGTGAGGGATTTATTTTTGAGAACATCGTTACTGTTTAGACACAAGAGCATGAATTAACATTGATCAGGGAGTAATCAAAAGTGAAAGAATCTGAATTGCAGCCTAATAAAAATAACAGTCACTCCACAATGGGGGAGAGAAAAGGCAACGTCTGATTGCATACTTTCTTATCACGTGACCCCCCCCCCCAGCTCACCAACCGAACCGTGGATTTGAAAGTACATGTCGTACAATAAACAGAACATAGGATTATCAGATTCTTCGAACGGTGAAAAGTCTCACTTGAACAACTGAGACGTTTGCTCAGACATGCACACACACACACACACACACACACACACACACACACACACACACACACACACACACACACACACACACACACACACACACACACACAAGTGCGAGAAGTCAACTTTACTCTGCAGACCGTTAACACTTCAAAAATAATATTATGGACGAAAAGCGATGAGAGTACACAGCACAGAACAGCAACAGATGGCATGGGAGGTATAGGGACAATAATAAGTAGGAAAGCTTTTCCCTTTTAAACAATCACAAAAACTGTCTTATCAGACTCTTTGGGAACGATTCATTACAGAGATGTTCTGTTCGGTTCATGAATGCATTAAGCACAAGTGATACTCTGAACCATTGCCGCAACAAAATGAGAGCGTATCGGGCTAGTAACTGTAGAAGTACTTTGTCCTTCACAACTGTGCCTTGATAGTTAGAAATGAGAGGATGAGGGGAGAGAGAGAGAGAGAGAGAAAGAGAGAGAGAGAGA
>NW_004797292.1:403701-424206 GCF_000002075.1 Aplysia californica | reverse complement strand
TACATACATACATACATACATACATACATACATACATACATACATACATACATACTACGCCCACACACATACCATACATACCATAAATATTATATACATGCATAGACGTACATACTTATAAAGTATAAAAGCGTTTTTGTGACCAGTTTGTATCCAATAAAAATAGCACTTGTTAGGGAAGTAAGTATGAAATAACACACGTATCCACCAATTGACTTTGGACTTTCAATTGACATTGGATTTTCAATAATCGTAAACGATGTATTTCAGGAAAATAAGAAAGGGCAGAAATAGAAATGCCACACAGTGCTATGAATGAGGCAGCAAGAGAAATCGGGATACGTGAATAAAGATTGCCATTGTATTTTCATACATACTAGTTCGGCACTTATATGACCTTATTGTGTTGCGAGTGCCGTAAAACTCATACTAAAACTAATACATACTAGACACAGACCCTTTTACGAACGGTGATATAGTGATAGGAAGGCCCAAGGTAAATTGTTTGTACCGGTACCTGATTCATTGCCGTAGGACCTCTGCGTAGGCAACATTGCTGGTATATACGCCATCTGGAACTCCGTCCTGGGCAGCAGGTCTGTTTGCATGTATCCTAATAGATTCCCTGGACCCAACACGACTCTTTGCGACATTTGTCCATGGGAAAAAATCGCTCTATAAAGAAATCCTATCCTTTTCAAAGTCTGTCCCTGAGCTTTGTTGGCAATCATTGCTAAAGCAGGTCTAACAGAAATTGTTTCCGCATATGGAAGGGAAATATGTTGTCTGAAGGCATTAGGGGAATCCTTGGAATGAAAAGTCTCTTTTCGGCATGTAGACCGCAAGCAACGACAGCATCAATTACATGTTGATGAAGGTGTTAGACCACATAGCGAGTCTCGTTGCAGTGGCCGTTTGTGGGATCCAGATTTCTCAGCAACATGACAATGCTGTCTTTCCGCAATGACAGTTTGTGGGGTAGCATACCTGACGGACATAGAGAATTGATAAATTCGATGGGGTATTGGTGTTCATTTTCTTCCACCGAATCACTGATCCGGCAGTTTTTTTCTCTTCCAGGAAAGGACTTCATGATCAGGTTGTTGATTCTGTCTACTTCTGTGCTGGTGGGACAGATGATGTAGCGGGAAGCCAGCTAGTCAGGATTTGTGGTTGACTTGAAGTTACTGAACACAAAATTTATCAACTCTCGTTCACTCTTTACTGTGATGTCATCTGACAGTTTTATCGCAAACTCCTGCATTTGCTAGCATACATTGTGTTTGCCATCACCAGATAGTTGGAGAAATCAGCAGTCTCACCTGTAAGCGAAACCCTCATGTTTCTTGTCATTCTGAGCACATTAACATGCTCCAACAGATATGATGGTTTCAGCGTTGCATTGACTATCTGTGATCTTGAGCCATGGCAAACTACTGGTAGTATTTGGCGCTACTCACCTGACATCAGCACATTTAGCCCACCGAACAGAGAGTTATTCCCACATATGTCTTTAAGTGTCCGGTCTATGGCTTCAAATATGTGTTTGTGGCCCATCGATACTTCATCAATGATGAGCAGCTCTGTTTGGCGTGATCATAATGATTTATTACTCAACGATGTACCTTATCCCACTTCTTCCGTATATTTCCCCATCTTCTTTAAAGTGAAGAGGAAGACAGTACTAACTAACGCTAACATTACTTAAACGCAATCACACACAATCACTCATCACCACCATTATTTCTAAAATCATCACCGCGCTCAGATCAATGACTTACATATTTATACGCACTTTTTTCTACTAATTTGATGGCGTCAACCTCATAATAAATGGGCAAGGGATTTTTTAAAAAAGTGCTTCATCCTCGAAAGTGCGTATTTGCATACTACAGGAAGTAGGCTGCTCACGTTGGCGTCTGTGGTGTTGCGCTGAGACAAATGGCGTCGTACTCGGAAGATCTGAATTCGATTCTCACATGGGATAATTTTTATCGAGTATCTCGGGTTTTCTGTTGGCACGTATCCCTCTCAGCTCAGGATGGCTCTGACAAGCAGGGTCGAACCTCGCCTCTTAATTGATCAAAATTATGTCGTCGACAGCGTAAAACATATATAATCTAGATCTAGATTTAGGCCTGTTAGACTAGATCTAGATCTAGATCTATATTGATTTTTTTATTAAACCCCCCCCCCCCCCACAAAACCCCCCTTACCGAGATTAGCCTTCTTTAGGAAAACTAAACCAAGCCAAAACAAAACAAAACCCCCCAAAACCCCAGCTTACTCGCTTTACGCCGCTTGGCTCACTGAGATCAATGCACTGACCTCCGTTCTGGCAAGGCTGACTGTTGCACACGTTTTTGACACGCACTCTGGCTTGCACAGCATGATAACAGAGGTCGCCGGCACTGCTCACAAGGTATAACATAATAAGCACGTGCATGAGCTTCATGATGTTCATGTCAGTTTGTCGTGCGTACACGCTCCGTGTGTTGGTTCACATTTCGGGCGATATATGAGGAAGGAGGACAAATCTTGCATTTTGATAGGTTGGAGACACAGAGTTTATTAAGACAACGTGACCGTGTTTTACAGGCCATGTCGTGTACGGCGACGCACACGAAAATCTTCCTTGTGTTTTGTGGTTGTCTTGAAGTTGAAGTCGGCCATCTTGGCTCTTTCAGTTCCGGGTTTACACTTCGGTGCATAATGGTGCAGTTGTGTCGGGAGGGAAATATCAGAACGTAAATAATTCATGAGTGGCTGCTAGGAGGGAGAGAGAGAGAGAGAGAGAGAGAGAGAGAGAGAGAGAGAGAGAGAGAGAGAGAGAGGGGGGGGAGAGAGAGAGAGCGAGAGAGAGAGAGAGAGAGAGAGAGAGAGAGAGAGAGAGAGAGAGAGAGAGAGAGAGAGAGAGACATTTCAAAGATTTTAAAATGACTTATTGATTCGAAAGGCATCCACACATTTTAACATATGGCTCGGCAATTACATACATTTGTGCAGCACATCGGATATTTAACTTAAATTGGGCACGCACACACACACACACACACACACACACACACACACACACACACACACACACACACACACACACACACACACACACACACACACAAACACACACACACACGCATGCACGCACGTACGCACGCACACACGCACGTGACGCATGCACATACACACATACACACTCGTACTCACTCACATTATATACATAAACTCATACTCACTCACTCACATACATACATACATACATACATACATACATACATACATACATACATACATACAAACATACATACAAACATACATACACACATACATACATACATACATACATACATACATACATACATACATACATACATACATACATACATACATACATACATACATACATACATACATACATACTACGCCCACACACATACCATACATACCATAAATATTATATACATGCATAGACGTACATACTTATAAAGTATAAAAGCGTTTTTGTGACCAGTTTGTATCCAATAAAAATAGCACTTGTTAGGGAAGTAAGTATGAAATAACACACGTATCCACCAATTGACTTTGGACTTTCAATTGACATTGGATTTTCAATAATCGTAAACGATGTATTTCAGGAAAATAAGAAAGGGCAGAAATAGAAATGCCACACAGTGCTATGAATGAGGCAGCAAGAGAAATCGGGATACGTGAATAAAGATTGCCATTGTATTTTCATACATACTAGTTCGGCACTTATATGACCTTATTGTGTTGCGAGTGCCGTAAAACTCATACTAAAACTAATACATACTAGACACAGACCCTTTTACGAACGGTGATATAGTGATAGGAAGGCCCAAGGTAAATTGTTTGTACCGGTACCTGATTCATTGCCGTAGGACCTCTGCGTAGGCAACATTGCTGGTATATACGCCATCTGGAACTCCGTCCTGGGCAGCAGGTCTGTTTGCATGTATCCTAATAGATTCCCTGGACCCAACACGACTCTTTGCGACATTTGTCCATGGGAAAAAATCGCTCTATAAAGAAATCCTATCCTTTTCAAAGTCTGTCCCTGAGCTTTGTTGGCAATCATTGCTAAAGCAGGTCTAACAGAAATTGTTTCCGCATATGGAAGGGAAATATGTTGTCTGAAGGCATTAGGGGAATCCTTGGAATGAAAAGTCTCTTTTCGGCATGTAGACCGCAAGCAACGACAGCATCAATTACATGTTGATGAAGGTGTTAGACCACATAGCGAGTCTCGTTGCAGTGGCCGTTTGTGGGATCCAGATTTCTCAGCAACATGACAATGCTGTCTTTCCGCAATGACAGTTTGTGGGGTAGCATACCTGACGGACATAGAGAATTGATAAATTCGATGGGGTATTGGTGTTCATTTTCTTCCACCGAATCACTGATCCGGCAGTTTTTTTCTCTTCCAGGAAAGGACTTCATGATCAGGTTGTTGATTCTGTCTACTTCTGTGCTGGTGGGACAGATGATGTAGCGGGAAGCCAGCTAGTCAGGATTTGTGTTAGACTGGAAGTTACTGAACACAAAATTTATCAACTCTCGTTCACTCTTTACTGTGATGTCATCTGACAGTTTTATCGCAAACTCCTGCATTTGCTAGCATACATTGTGTTTGCCATCACCAGATAGTTGGAGAAATCAGCAGTCTCACCTGTAAGCGAAACCCTCATGTTTCTTGTCATTCTGAGCACATTAACATGCTCCAACAGATATGATGGTTTCAGCGTTGCATTGACTATCTGTGATCTTGAGCCATGGCAAACTACTGGTAGTATTTGGCGCTACTCACCTGACATCAGCACATTTAGCCCACCGAACAGAGAGTTATTCCCACATATGTCTTTAAGTGTCCGGTCTATGGCTTCAAATATGTGTTTGTGGCCCATCGATACTTCATCAATGATGAGCAGCTCTGTTTGGCGTAATAAAGTGCCACTGGCATCTTGGGGACTCACACTGCACATGGACTGTTCGTTCATACTAAGGGGTATTTTGCATCTGCTGAGTAATGTTCTGCTATTTGAGAGCAGAGTTATTAGCAAAGCCTGACAGAGCTGTAGCAAAGGCGATCTTCTTAAAGGAATGGACAGCCGCAAGAATTAGGTTTATAGTGTGGGTTTGTCCAGTCCCTCCACTTGCCTCTACTAGGGCAAATATCTTGCTTTGCTTCTGTACAACTGACTCTATCAAAGCATCATATTCGACTCTTTGTTCTTCATTAAGCTTTAGGTACTCTTGACTCCCCTTCTCTCTCTCAGGTTGAAGTTCATTCAAAATGTCTGGCCGTAAAATATGTGACAGTCTCACCCTATCCTGAAGTTCTGTGGCAGAGTCATGAAAAAAAAATATGTGCAAGCTTTGGTTCAGTTCCAGCAGTGGGAAGAAGATTTCTTAATCGATGATACGGCTTGCCCTGAATTTTGAAGCTTGTTCACTGCACCCAATTGAAGCAAGGGTGAGAGCATTATTGTATGACCTACAGTGTGGTGAGAAAGGGCTGCCGCTCTGTGCTACATCGTAATACTTTATTAATTCCCGAGGAGGTGGGGGAGGTACAGGTATACTATCATTTCCATTTTGACAGCAGAATGTATTTCTCTCTTCTCTCCATCGTATGGCATTGCAATGATCACAGACGACACTGAATTCACCAGAGTCATGTGTCCGTAATCTTCGGTCACATCAGTTTCACTAAACGACTGTGCGTTGCACGCTATGACCAACGTTGGCCCATTCTTTCTTGGCCTAGCACGCTCAAAGTCTTCCTCCAGATTCTGACCATTAGAAGGTAAATTCTGTTTGACAGTCGCCTTTCTCCGTTTCCTCTCGTTTTCCCCTCTGTTTCGTGGGGTTAAAAAAAACCTTTAAGTTTAAGGGGCATCTTATTACATAATTAACTGTGTTAACTAATATTCCAAGGGCCAATAGGAGCAGCTGAAATAGAGCTATGTAGCATACATACACGACAAAACAAAAACCGCACTTGTGTCCGTGTTAACTTCTTTAAAAAAGTAGAACTCTGTGGCACACACACGACGAAGCAGAAACCGCACGTCTGTTCTTGTGAGCTACTCACACGCACAACAAAGCTTGCGACTGAAACAGAAGTAGTCCCCAGTAAAATATGAAATGGCTAAAGGTAAAGCGAAAACATCCGCGAGCTTCAATTTACAAGAAAACCATTAAACCTGAAAAATCAAAAGGTAGTTTCCGAACTTTGAAAATATGCCCACGTAACCCTTTGGGGCAATTATTGTCTGAATCATATTTTTGTAGATTTTATGGGCACCTGTGTAAAAAGATTTTACTGACCCCACAAACGGGCTTAGCTACATTATAATAAGATATGCATATAAAATAGTACATATTGATATATTGCAGTAAATATAGATTTACATAATATGCGAATGAATACCTTTTCCCTGGGACACGTTTCCGTATAACATAATTTAAGATTATATTTTTAAAATGGACTTCATCTGAACAGACTAATATGCCATTGAGCTTAGACATTGGCCCTTTGGGTGTCTGAAGTCTGACGCACTCTGGTAAAAGCTGCTCTCGTATTTCATTATATTGTGAACATCTGAACAGTACATGGAATTCATTTTCTACATACTTTTCATCACACTACAGGCAACGATTACTGTCGACAATACCCAACTGGAACAGATTATTTTTCAACGACAAACTGAAAGTTCTGAGTAATACAAGGACCCTTCTACCTCTTGCAGAGATAGTGAATGAGAGGTACGGTGCAGGGCTTAACGTAGGATGGAAGTCCAGGTACTCAGGACAAACGTCAGACACCCTAAAACGCCAGTCCTGGTGACTAATATTTATCAGTCTTTTTTTGACTTGGGACAGGGAAATATTTTATCACCAACATTTTGAAAAAAAAACACATGTATCCAAACCCTATTGTACATAAAAGTTTCCTCATGTCAGTGGCCCAGCTGTACCGATTATTTTGGTCATATGCATACGCTTGCAAATATAATTTCTTAGCATACCTTTTGTTATCCATTACCAGTAATTTATACCAATATTTTATTGCTCGGACGGCCTTGCAGAATTTAACATGCACCTTCTCTATTTTATCATATTTCTTCACCACCCCCCCCCCCCAATACTTCACAACCGTACAAAAGTAATGGCTTAATTTTGATGTAAAAAATTTTGAACAAAGTTTGGACATTCAAGTGCTCATATCTTTCACTTAGACATCTCACTCAGGAAGTGAGCCTTGTTGCTTTACAACATAAGTTTTCTTTACACTTTGACCATAGCAAGCGAGAACAAAATACCATCCTTAGATAGCTAAAGTACATGGTTACTTTAATGCCTTTTTTGTAAAACCATTTTTCAGAGCGCTTTAGCATGCCTCCATTTCTAAAAACAATCATCTTAGTCTTTTCCAAATTTACATACAGTCCCCACTGGTTACAATGCTTCTCCAAAGAATTGATCTTCCTTTGCATGTCTACACTATTGTCTGAAAATAAGCACATGTCATCTGAGTACATTAAATTGCGAGTTTGTTCATCATTGATTAAGGGCTCAACTCCTTTAACAACACTGTTTTTCAACATCAATTCAAATTCAGAAACATAAATATTGAACAAAAGTGGGCTAAGAATACATCCTTGACGAACACCCGACAAGCCATTAAAATATTCCGTAATTTCATGCCGGCCAGTACGGACAGAGCACATAACTTCCGAGTACATACTTTGTAGTAATGTTAACATTTTCCCTCTCAGGCTTCTTTTCCTCAAGACTGCCCACAGTTTTTCATGGGGGACGCAGTCAAATGCTTTTGAAAAATCAAAAAAAAAATACATAGAAGCGTCCACGTTTCTTTTAAAGGTGCTTTTGGACTATTGATTGAATCGAGAAGATATGATCGATAGTGCTATAACCTTTACGAAATCCTGCTTGCGATTCTGGAATTACATTAGTCTGCTCGGCCCATTCCGCGAGTCTTGAATGCAATATACTGGACATTATCTTGGATATGATATTTAGAAGTGCAATGCCCCTGTAGTTGTTTGAATCTGAAGTACTACTTTTCTTGAGGAGAGGATGTATTAGGGCTTGACACCACATTTTTGGGTACTTCCCTGTGTTAAAAATGGCATTAAACAACAAACACGTGTATATTATCAAGGAAGGACATGCATTCGAATAGAATTCAGGACCAATCTCGTCACATCCGCTAGCCTTTCCTTTGTTCAGTTTTCTCAGAACGCTTTGAACTTTAGAAGTTTATATTTCATTATCATACAAGTATACATTTGTGTCTAAATCCTCATTTGTTGAAACTACTTCATGATCAACTTGTGTCTGTAATAAATCCTCTGATGATTCATTATTTCTGAGATTTAGTAAGTCTTTAAAATGAGAATAAAATTGCTCTGGTGTGGCCTTAGCCGCATTAAATAAATCATGAGAAAGAGAGAGAGAAAGAGAGAGAGAGAAAGAGAGAGAGAGAGAGAGAGAGAGAGAGAGAGAGAGAGAGAGAGAGAGAGAGAGAGAGAGAGAGGGGGGGGGGGAGAAGGGTGGGGATGGGGAGCGTCTTTTGGGGCCAACCTTAAACTGAATCATCATGGCAAGTACTGTTAATGCACTATTATAATGAAATATTAACCCCATATAAAAAAATAGACTCTCTCTGGTACATGTATGCCTGTCATAAAGTTGTTTTCCCCCCTTTGTCATGTCCTGTGCTATTATAATTATAACTCACTTCTTGTAAACCTTCCATCTGAGACTGCAGCTGCTCTGAGACCCGTATGTCTGCAATGCTAATTTTAAGGAACACGTAAGACAGTTCTTGATGAAGCTTCACTGGCTCCTTAAATTTGACAGCTTACTCCAACATTACAGAGCTGTATATCACATTTATTCACTCTATTGTTCTATTACACTAACGATTCATGGTTATTTGCTGCCTCCCATCACATCCTTTCTGGTCAAGCAATTATTACAGCATTAAAAAATAGTGCACAGCAGATGCAATAAATAAAGGGAGAAAGGATTGGGGGAGGGGGGGGGGGAGAGTAAGAAACTTTACTCTTTTGCGCTAGGTTTTGAGGAGCTCCAAGACAAGAGACTTACGGGAGGCTCCAACATTGTCAAAATTTCAAGGAAACTTGAACACGCATCGGTACAAATTAATCTAGTTCGGGCCTTTTGCGATCTTTGAATCCCAGTACGGATGAGCTGCAGCTTTGTCTCTCCAGTTATAGTTTTACACGATATTATATCTACTTCTGTGCCTGAACATTGTTGCTTAGTGTAGGTCTAATAGTCTGAATTGTACTCATTTAAAAAACTGAGTGCGGCAACTTTCGAACCACGTAAGCTATCCTGTATTTTGAAAGTTTACCGATTTTGGCACCAGAATCATACCATGATATACTTTTGTTCCACTATCTATGTAGTTTCTTTCGTAAATTAAAAAGAAAACAAAACAAAAAAACAAAAAGAACCAACAACAACCCAAAGTTATGTAGCTTTTGGCCCCAACTTGATACCGATGCACTCACATCCCATGTCACCTCTACCCCTCCCCTCTCTCTTCCCAAATCCCCCTTCCCCCAATCCCCCCCCCCTCTCTCTCTCTCTCTCCCTCTCTCTCTCTCTCTCTCTCTCTCTCTCTCTCTCTCTCTCTCTCTCTCTCTCTCTCTCTCTCTCTCTGCAAAAGCAGAGATACAAAGATTGAAACATGCAAACACACATACATTTCCATCGTTAAGTGGAACAAAAATAGAAAAGTTATCAATGTTTTCGTAATTTATTCAGTTTATTTATATAATATGTTTTGGCAATTAACACAATATTGATATGTAGATCTAAATATACATATGCACGTTCAATAAATATATCTCTTTCTGGGGACAGCAAATACAGAGACAGAAGAGGTGTCATGGCTACTGCTATAAAATCACGTGAAGATAACATTGCACCAAGATATATCTTTCCAAAAACTTCAATGGCTCAATTTCATAAACAATACATTTTCACACACAAAGCATCTCCCAAGAATGAAACAAAACATGAACAATTGACCAGGGATTTATGCATTATTTTCTTAAATAAAACATTGCAATGCTTCTTTTTTATCACAGCAAAACTCCCTCTACATCTACAGTTCAGCAAAATTAGCAACAGCTGAAATTCAATAACACTGTAAGTCTTTTAGTCCTAAAAAGGTAGGACATAAGAACAAGAAAATCCCCCCCCCCCCCCCGGGAAAAAAAAAAGGGCCCCCCCCCCCCCCCCACCAACAAAAACAAACTAAAATTTTTAAAAAGTGGAGATATACTTTGACAGATTGAAGTAAAATGCAGCCAGTCAGTGCAATGAGGCAGTTGTTGGAACTTGTAAGCTAGATCCTCACAGGTATGGAATGCCATTTTTAAAGACAGATACTGTGCAGATCTGATACTCAAAACATACAGAATCACAGGTGCTGCTGTTTGGGGCTAGTGACATTAAAATTTAGTTTAAGGTTATGATTGCAAAGAAACGGCAAAACAGCGGGACGCTTCAACAATTATTAGGCCTACTGTTTCAGAAAGGGATCAAGAACAAACGAACCCCTTCACTTCCAGGCCCAAGTCTTGAGTACTGGAGCAAGTCTGGGAGTAAAAATGCATTCCTGTATTCTACAAATCTCATTTAAATGCATTAAGAAGTTATTGTATTTATTTTTGGTTAGGTTTTAGAAGTTGGATACCTCATTTTCCCCTCTCAAACAGCCTAGTCACCACCAACACTCTCGATCCCGCAACTCCAGTGAAAGAGAGCTAATCTCTCAGAGACGATCAGTACATTTGCAAAATACTGCCCTGCCCTCCACACTCTCAAATTCTCTTTTACTTTTCCTTCAGCGACTTGGATTTGATGGATTGAGCCAAGAAAGATTAACGGCATAACTTAAGTTAATTTTTAAAAGATTATATATAAATGTGCAGAAATAAGATCAGTAAGTGAAAAGCAGAATAATATCTTTGAGATTGTTTTCAATCAACAAGTACCTAAAATTGTCAAAAAGAGGGATGTGTGAGGTAGGGTAGAGTATGTTGATTTAGGGGGGGGGGGGGAGCGGATATCACCCAGAGTGAAAGGGTCTATTTGTTCAGAATATATGGGTATATGAGATGGCAAATGCTACTCATAGTCCAACCCGAGTCCAAGACAGTCTTGGGACAGGCAGAAAAGGGGTTAAGTAGTTTGTGCTCAAATGCTAGCAGACTTACTGAGCAGTCAGAAATTCGAAAAGGGGGGGGGGGGGGGCTCCGTGAGGGAATGAGGGGTCTTGGGGAGTGGGGGCACAAAAGTGGGGGGGAGGGGAATTTGTTTAGGGGTATTGGGTATAGGAGACAACAAATTCTCCCTTCTTCTTTGAAATACCCAACGAGTCTGAGACAGTCTTAGGTCGGGGGGAGGAAAAGGGGGAAATGGAGAATTTGTTAGGAGTATTGGGTATGCGAGACAACAAATTCTTCCTTCTTTTTTGAAATCACCAACGAGTCTTTAGTTTTAATAGAGGTTTTACGGCGCTCGCAACTGCATATTATTAAGGTCATATGAGCGCTAAGGGGTGGATGTCAATAGAGAAGTCCTTACAGGGAATCAGACTTACTCTGCTCACCCCTCTAGCTTCAACAGCACAAAGTCTGCTTCGACTATCAAGGCACCCCAGAAATAGTGGGTCACAAGAGTGTGACAAACATACAAAAGAAGTAGAGCAAGAATGACAATAGGAAGTATTAGGAAAGAAAAAGCAGCAGTTCCCTGTGGTAGATCAGGCACAGTTATGAGCGTGACATTGTGGGATCAGCCCATTCATAATTCTACTGTGCATGAACGAGAAATATCCCCCCTTTGGGAATGGCCTAAAGACACTTCAGTCAGTGGCACCACCCGAGGTGGGGGGGGGGGGGGGGTACCAATGAGTCTGAGAGGGGTTAAAGGAAATAAGTTTTTGATGAAGGTCAAAACCTTGATGCCAATGGAACAAACTTATATGATAGCACAACGACTTTTATGACTTTTTTTTGGGGGGGAGCTAATATAGGAACAGTTGTAAATGCAATATATGTACTAGCATTTTCATACAAATTTGAAAAGATCAAATTACTTGTTGACTCATGAAAACAGAAACAACAACACCAATACAACATAAAGATAATGCTGTCATAAAAGTAAGTTATAACTACATCTTTGATTAAAATTTTAGTGACTAAAATTAATGACAGACACAATAGAACACCACATCACTTCATTGCATGCATAAAAATAAATAATGACAACGCACATATACATATATTATATTCACTTAAATCCAGCAGATTGTATGGCAAAACAAAGGGCAACAGGCACTGGTTTCCAGATATATTTCTGTTGCACATATCTATACCAATATTATTTTGGGAGTGCTGTACTTGTCTTTAGTTGTCACTCTTGACAGCGAACTTTCTCAAAAAATATCAAATGTCATTGCTATCATTCTTACCCTCATAAACTGAGACAGATGTGTGCTCTATTCAGCGAACTTCAGCTTGGCTTCCTTTAGAATATCTGAAAACGTATCATGTTGGATCAAAGGTAAAAAGTAAAAAGTCAGTTTAGTTTTAGTTCGAGTTTTATGGCACTTGCAACACAATAAGGTCATTTAAGTGCCGAAGATTAGAAGCATTACAAGAGAGTAACAAACCGACAAAAAAGAAGGAGAGATCAGGACGCTAGATGTTTGATAGGAAAGAAGGAGCAAATCACACCAGAGCACTCACCAACCACCTGCACATTAAAAAGTAAGATGGAGGTTGGCTCACAAAATAATGTTAGAATTAAAGGAAAAACATAATTGGTCGCTTTTAAGCACAAAATGTTGTTTTGAAAAAATCTAAGGTAAAGTTTTTGTCCCTTGTTCAGTTTCATTTAAAGTCAAAGAGAGTTTTCTCTATAACCAAACAAATATTATATACACAACAAAGAAACCAAACTTCTCCTATAGGTAGGGCAATGCCCACTTTTGGTGTAGGTCAGGATTTCAGGAAACCCCCGAAATCTGGATTAGTCTTCTTGTCCTTAAAAGCGCCCAATTGTAGTCGTACACATCAGAGCTTGGGTGAATAATATCACAATGGTTTGGTAAAAAATCTATAAATTCTTTTCAAAACAATCTTGATAGTTGTGACTGGGGGCCATTTATAAGTTTTTGACACTCACTTCTTCAACACAACTTGGGTCCACTTGGAAGCAGTTCAAGTAAATAACTTTACCACACTATTGTCTCATCAGCTTTGATGGATTTGATAAGTAGACACTCACAACTCTTATCTTTATCCAACTCAAACACGTGTGGGTTAATACAGTGGATGAACCACTTCAATTAAATGATCACTTGAACCCAAAAACAACTTCCCTGATAGAACAAGAGAAAAGTACAACAAAGATATAAAGAGAAAGGATATGAAATCACAAGAAATAGAAAAAACAAAAGAATAGTATAGGATTTTAGAAAAAAATTCTAACTTGTCAATGTCATCCTCCCTCCACCTGCACCAATCATAATAGTTCATTTTTCTATGCATTGGATTAAAATACACAACGTATATTATGTAAACTTGATCTCAAGATTTTGGTTTTTTTCCACATTCATCATAATAAATACACAACACACATCACATCAAATGCTTATAAAAATAGGGATCTATTACTAAACAATATAACAAATGCAGAGGAACTTTTGCTTATTCTTTGGTGAAGTTGGTAAACTCAGCTTCCTTTCTTTCACAGCCAGAGATCTGATGTATTTCTAACCACTTTCAAGACCTCAAAAAGTTTTGCTGAAATAATAAAAAATCATCATTCCAAACCAAGAACAAGACAAAGCAGTTCAGATTGTGACATTAACCATACAGTTGATGTTGATATGGGCTGTAGTCAATGCCATACGCAGGTCGGCGAGGTGGGTGGTACAACAGGCCCTCGTAGCGTCGGAAAACCTTTTCCCCCTGGTCAGGAAATCGGGTGGCTAGAAGGTGTTCCTCCAAGGGCGTTGGCAGTGGAATGTGAAGTTTGGTCTTTGGCTTGGTCACCAGAACATAGCGACTGGAAAAGAAGAGACAGCACTTTTGTTATAAAACAACATACTGCATGAATTGCACGTTTCAGTCGCTAAAAGGAGAAAAGATCCAGACGCAAGTTTAGTATATATAACAAAGAGCAGTTGGTATTCAGATCAAAAGCAAATGAAATATCAATATTATTATAGATACAATTTAGAAACTTTGAAAAATTACCTTTCAAACCATACTCATCTATATTGGTAAAAGGTATAAAAAGTTTTCGCCTGCACTTGATGTATTGAACTGGGGAAGATTTTTTCTAGATTTCTAAATGAGCAAAGGTCCCAATGATGAGTGGTAAGTAAAAAAGCCCAACATTATATTCCAGAACCAAGTACCTTCAGTAGAAATAAGAAACAGTTTGTCATATGCAGGTAACAAACGGAAAAGAAGATGGTCAGAGTATTACCACAACAAAAAAATACTTGACTCAAACTATTGAAAGTTATACAGACTTTGGATTCAAACTCATTCTGCTATTTTATAACGGATAAATAAAAAAGGTCTGCAAACAGTGTAACCATGAAACATATATGCTCATCAGGTGTGCTCTTCTCAAACACACACACGCAACCTAAAAGATGTGCTCTCCTGAAACACCCATCCAACCTATAAGGTGGGCTCTCCTCAAACAGACACACACACAATTTATAGAGTGTGCTCTCTTCAAACACTCACCCAACCTATAACGGTGTGCTCTCTTCAAACACACAGGAGGTGTGCTACAATCAAACACACCCCAAACAGTATGCTCCACTCCTCAAACAGACCACCACAGAGCATACTCTACTCAAATTAAGACCCATGAGGCAAGCTCTTTTAAAACACACACCCAAGAGGCATGCTCTCCTCAAAAACACAGTTGCAAGGCAAGCACTAGATTTTTTTCAACATGCCAACAATATCTCTCATTAAAAGCCCACTCCGAACATTTCTTCTTAACCTGCAAAGCAAGCTCAGCTTCTCCTCTTCCCTCGACAAGGTCATAATATATAGAGAGACACTCACTGGCATTTGCTGGGTATGGACTTGCTTGATTTGGGTCGTACAGCACGTGGGTTACGTGGGTCCAGCAGCCACGGGTCAATGGAGGGAGGCTGGTCAGCTCCACTCTCCATCTCACCATCATGAGGGCTCTCCTGTGGTCTGATTCGACATCTGCTGGAAAAGGAATGAAATAGTTACCATTGGCTTTTCCCCCCTTCTTCTTCTACTTCAGTGTTACTTTGATAATAAATTTTGTTCTAGGGTGCATAACCATAATATACAATATGCACTAAACTTGAGAACCTTTAAAACAGCATTTATATAGATTTTCTGATTTAGTCATACTGGCCTGAGTTTTATCAGTTTTGGGCAGCCATCTATTTTAAATAATCCTGGTATTCTTCTTTCAACTACCAAGGTGCAAAGTGTCTAAAATGTGTGCTACTCATACACTGGACCCAGTATTGAACCTCATCTTATCAATAAAGATACATTTGCAGGGTAAAGCACTGCCATGTTGGCAAATAATCTTGACAGATTAAACTTTGGGAAGATGAAGGTGTTCCAAGAACCAGTCAGAGGTGTGATCTCTTCTTAAAATTGTATGTAGCAGCACTAATTTAATCAGAATAAATGAAATAGGAAAAATCATAACTTTACATCTTCTTAAAGTTGAATCTTTAAGGATGTAGGGAACATATCCAATTAGTAGAAGACCAATGGTAACATTGCGTTATATTTTGAATTGTCAAACAGAAATCAGAAACACGAACTTGCATATTTTATGGTGTTCAAAATGTTCCCCACTTTTAAAGTTTCAGATTAAGAAAACAGAATTGAAAAATCTGTAAGAATAACAAAATCCCCAAAACAATACACATCTTCAAGTGTTGCTGAATGACCAAAATGTACATTCTCAATCAGTTAATGTTCCTGACATCTTACCTGAAAGGTTTCTCACTGCCAAGAAGAGCTTTTCCTCGAAGGTTGTTCTCAACCTCCTGCTGTCGCGTTCTGGCTTCAAGAAGCTGCTGCATTTGTTGCCGCATCGTCATTGGACCCTGCCCTGGAAGCTGTTGTCCTTGATGCTGTAGAGCATACAGCTGCTGCTGTTGTGGTGACGCTGTAATCAATGGTTGCGAATGTCTGTAGATCCCTGTGGCTGTGTGTGGACGCGATGACTCAGGTGTTGGGGCTGGGAACATGTTAGATGGCCTTGACCCATGAACTGTGCTGGCACGGGCAGGTGTGGGGCGTGGGTCATGCGTACGCACTGAAAGATTCAAGAAAGTGGAATAAAATACACTGTTTCATACAATATTTCAATCAAATTCAGCACTACACTTCTGACGGAATATATTTCACTCGTGACAGCTTTATATTGCACTTGTGATAAAAATGTGAACATAGACAGAATTATTGCGCGATAATACAGGTTCCAGGTTTGAAGTCAGCTCATCATTGTCATTTCAGCATTTTTTAAAGTGAATAAATAACTTGTGTTAAGTGTAAGTGGTGAGAAAACATTTCCATAACCTTTTCCTCTATCTTTGTTGGATTCTTTCATTTGTTGACTTTTTATCATTTTTAATTCCATGGAGATATTATGTTAATTAGGAGATGCACAAACTAAGAATGGCATCTTTATGGGAACGTAAAAAGGTGAAAAAACTATTAAAAGACAAAGCTACTAACAAGGTAGGATAAGGATTATTTAAAGTTTTAAAAAAACTTGAATAATTTTTAAAAATGACATTACTAGAGATATGCAAGACATCCAAATAAATGAAAGTCCTCCAAGACAAATAAGAGTCTCATTTTTCTTCCAATTAGAGCCAGTCCATCTCCTCGCTCTTCACAGGACCAAGTTCCTCCTATCCCACAAAAAGGATTTGAACACAGACTCTGAACCCCCTGAAAGTTTGGTGAGAATTTTTTTCATTCACAAATCTGCATTGAATTTTTTCAGTAAGACAAAGCTGTCTGAGACACCTACTTTCAAAGCTTTGTTTCCTTTTAAATAGGTTTTTTTTTCAAGGCTTACAGCTTGATCAGCCTACAGGATACACATTTTTCAGAACTCTTGTTTTCACTGTGCATTTCTGTGGTTTCTGGTGGTGGCATACCTGCTTGCACATGCTGAGCCCATTTCTCTTGCTTCCTCATTTCCATGAGCTGACGTCGTTTTTGTGCATTTTGAGACCGTAGTTCTTTCTGCATGCGGATCAACATGTGCCTAGAGAGAGCCACGGGGAGGGCAGCAAGGAGAAGAATCATTTGTTTAAAGAGCAATCAGCGGTATAATGGATGAAGCTCCTCATTTTTATACAAAGAAGGTAAGTATGGTTCCTGTTTGGGAAGACATTTAGTTGTGTCTGTCTTTCATAAGGAATGCACAGAGTGGATTGACCCTGAAATGCAATCTGCCTCCCTAGATAACAAACTTACATTGATAGGAGTGTGAAGTATGTACAAACTTTTCTGATTTAAAAAGAAACCAATCAATAGGATAATTAGGCTATCAGTTGTTTTTCGTCAAGATGCAGTCTATGCCAAGTCAACATAATAATGGTCATATTTAAAAAGAAGCAACTTAGGATAACTTTGACTTTGAAATGAAGTAAAAGTAATCTATATTACCTGAGCATCCATCAACCATCAATACATAAACAAAAACAGTGTACTACAGATTGTTTTGTGTTATGTTTGATTTGAGGCAAAAAGATGTAAGCCTCTGTAATGATCACCACTATAAAGGTTTGGTCATAATGGTGATAATGACAGTCAAAATGATGGATATCATTATAAACATACTGATGATCAACAGCCAAGCCATAACAATGTTCAAAACTTCAGTCAAAATGATAAACATAATGATAGTCACAATGATGATCATAAAGCAGCCATAATGACTGTTCAAACTACACAAGCTGAATAAAAAAAATTAAAACAGAACAAATAACAAAAGGAGTGTAACAACAGCACCTTTGTGTCCCTCTCTAAACTATCGCAAACCTCACCTTTCAATCTGCCTCTCATGCCAGTTCTCCGAGAAGGCCATGTCGTCATTTCGGTATAGCTGGTCACTGGCTAAATTTGAGCTGGGAATGAACAAATAGCACTCACACGAATACACACACACATACACACACACATACACAGAGTTGAAAAAAACTTTCTGGAGTAGCAGTGGTGGAAAAGAAAGTTGTGGAATTTCATAATCTTCTACTTAGAATATCAGCCAAATGAAGAGTTAAATTTCTAAAGAGGGAGCATTCATTGTTGTGGCTTTTGACATAAAAAGTTAGTTTGCTGATCTTTTTTTCGACTACGAAATCAATGATGATGATGATGATGATAATGGGTGAAGACAATACAAAAATGATGATGATGATGATGATGATGATGATGATGATGATGATGATGATGATGATGGTGGTGATGATGATGGTGATGATGATGGTGACACGATGCTGACCTTGCTAACCGTCGGTAGTTGACCAGCGAAGAATCAAAAGCCTGCTGGAGATCCTGAAAAGCATGCAGGGAGGGGGGAAAGTGAGGAGGGGTTCGGGGTCGAGGTGAAGCCATATAAGAATATGAGATATATGGTCTTGATCAAATGTATTGAAAAATGCCAGATGCAAGATCACAAGTTCACCTGTGATGGCCACAGATTTGAGGAAAACAAGAACTTAAAAGGGTGGCAGTCAGGGTATGGATCAGATGTTTGGTAGAACGATAAAAGGAAAGAGTGGTGTTTGACAAAGCGTTTGTACTGTTTGAGTTAAATACGTTAAAGAGGATCTGTGGGCATGTGTGTATTTCTCATGGCCTGTATGAGGTTAACGCCCTCCTAGGTACATAAGATAATTTCTCAGGTTGAGAACTAGGATTTGGAGTCGGAGGAAAGAAGAAGAAAAACAGACAGAAACAATAAACTGAAGTAAATATCTCAAGTAAAAACATGAGCACTGAAGTTGACGTGTGCCTCTGTACAATTAGATGTGCTGCACCTCCTTCTGGAGTGCAATCGGTCTGGTGATTGCCTTTCACACCATTGAGGAAATGGATGTGATATGGAGTTGGACAGCAATGAGAAAGAAAAAAAACCCTTTAAAAAAGCTCACGTTCAGAAACGTCCTGTTGGAGATTCGAACCAGGATATATCTCCCATACTAAGCCTAGTTGTCAATGATGACACCAAATGAACTAACGGCTCGTACTTGATTCAAATAAACATAAGAATAGATTAACATAATATTGTATTATTGATAGATGTGATACACAACAAGATAGTGGGTCGCTTGGACAGAGCACGGCTACCAGCCACACCCTCTAAAATCCCATCGGGACGGGCTTAGTTAAAGACTTAAGGGGTTGGGGGGGGGGGGGGGGGGCTACAACTGAAGGCTATCTCGCTTATTATTGGACCAAATTTTACCAAATTTCACACATATAACAAGCATAGTAAGGAGTCTTAAAACCTGTAATCAAATTTGAGAAAAACGTTTTGTTTCCATGGATACGGCGGCCATATTGGATTTTATTGACATGTCATACGTAATGAATACCGCACTTATTGCTTATGGAAATTGATTGTCTTTACGCATGCGTGTTAACAAACATTAGATCTAAAAATTTGTCTGTTGTTTTTTCCTAAATGAATTAGAAAATTTTTTAATGGATTTTTTTCCTGAGGTAGCATTCAAGTTTGCAAACAATCAGTGAAAATCCACACTCCAGACACCATAAAAAAAAATCTATTCCATATATCAAAAATTCAACAAAAAAATTTATAGTATTACATCTTCTCTTCATTCTGTGAAAATTTCACGAACATTGGATGAAAAATGGAGGAGTTATTAAAAAAAAGTAAGGAGAAAAGTCGAGGCTTGAGAAAACGGCCGATAAAGAAAAAACAAATTGACTTTATGAGAAAAAGGTGGCGACAAACATGCCCGGTATATTGGGGGTTCTTATGCGATGAAATAGTTGTAGGAGTGGCTGAGGAATCTAAAAATGCCTACAACTCAAATTCCATAATTTTTAGCCGAATCGGGACTTTGGGGGTGTAGTCCCCCCTCCCCCTTAAAAAAAAACAACTGACACTAATTTCAGAGCGACTGGAAGATAGACGGACAAACATTTATCTGAAGTTATGTCACACATACGGTAGTTTTATCATTTACTTGTATCACACAGACAAGGAAGACACCACTGTGCACTTGAATAGTGACGTGCACATACCTCGACAATCATTGCAGAGACAAACTATTACAAAAGTTGTGGTGTCCTCAACGTTGCCACAAATTGCGATGATTTGGTTAGGTGAAAG
>NW_004797292.1:395998-399466 GCF_000002075.1 Aplysia californica | reverse complement strand
GAGAGGGAGGGAGGAAGGGAGAGAGAGAGACAGAAAGAGGGAGACAGAGGGAAAGAGAGAGAGAGCGAGAAAGAGAGAGAGAGAGAGAGAGAGAGAGAGAGAGAGAGAGAGAGAGAGAGAGCTCTCCTGGATCGTTCGACTGCTTTACAAAACTTACCATTCGCCCACCACAACAAGACAAACACCACAAGCACTTCCATAGCGGCTCACAGCAGCGACCAACCCTGATGTGAATCTACCATAGACGAACGCAGGACAAGAGGAAGGCACCGTATTAGTAAGCACTGCCAGGAACAACGGAATGTTGTTTACCTAATGGTGCAAAATGAAGGTTTTCTTTATGAGGCTTCTACGGTCGGATCTTAATTTTGATCAAAGTGCGAATCGCAAAAGCGCCAAGATCAAAGATAGGGCCCCTTTGAACCCAACATGAGCAACCGAACACTCGCTGCGGGCTGTTAGAGCTGGTCAGCTGAGACAATATTTGCACGTACCGCCGATTGGTGTATTCAAACATGACGTTAAGTAACAGATTACGATTAAATATACACACATGTGTTATTGGATTACCGTGCTCATATAGCATATTTCCGTCAACAAAAAAATGTAGCCTTCTGCTAATAAAACACATTGACGTTTGACAACTGTTATGACCGGAGCAGCCTCGCAACTGTCTTTTTTCATCGTTTTTTTCTGACACCACCCCCATCCCCCATATTTCTCTCTATCTTTTCTTTGACTTATATTCTTCTTCTAGCGTTACCTCCTCCCTCCCCTTCTACCCTTTTGGTGCTTTTCCTCTTCTTCTAACCTCTGTATTGTTCTCAGCCATTATTAATGTTTTTCTTTTCCAGTTATCTAACCCATATAATTGAGATCCCTTATGCATTTAGCTGTTGTCGTCGATGTTGCTTTTGTTGTTGTTGTCGTTGTTGTTGTTGTTGTTGTTGTTGTTGATGTATTTTCGTCTTTGCCGTTTTTTCTTATTACGCTGCCGCTGTCGAGACCTCATGACTTTACGTTTGCCCCCCCCCCCCTCCCCCGCTTTAACACTGAACCCAAATCTGACATCTTTTTGTTCCGTTCCCAGAGTGTCACAGAGTGTCAACCAATTTAAGTGTTTCATAAACTCTACATCAATAATCAAAATTATGTTTCCTACCTCTGTCTCAAACTTCATCTGAGCAGTCCTTGGACGCTGACGGAAATACTTGAGGGCTGAGGATAGAATAACAGAAAAACATTAGCTCTGCTGTTACAATTATTGTTGCTGTTATTGTGTGCGTGAATGTATGTGAGTGTTTGTGTGTGTGTGTGTGTGTGTGTGTGTGTGTGTGTGTGTGTGTGTGTGTGTATGTGTGTGTGTGTGTGTGTGTGTGAGAGACAGAGATAGAGAGAAAGAGAGAGAGAGAGAGAGAGAGAGAGAGAGAGAGAAAGAGAGAGAGAGAAAGAGAGAGAGAGAGAAAGAGAGAGCGAGAACGAGAGAGCAAAAGAGAGAGAAAGAGAGAAAGAGAGAGAGAGAGAGAGAGAGAGAACGAGAGAGCAAGAGAGAGAGAGAATGGTTTAGCCACTTCCCTTCAAGGCCCGGGAATAGTGTTATGGAGCAGGTGTAAGAGTAAACGTGCATTCCCGCGTTCCATAAATCTCAGTGTATAAGAAATAAAACTCATTGAAGGCGACTTTTTTTTAAGTAAGGGGTTTGGTCACGTTGTTGTCCCCCTCTCAATCGCCAACACTATCGACCCTACAATGTATGTGAGGTAAGCGATAATGAGCTGATCTCGTGGAGACTTATGAGTTTACAAAACACCGCTCTCCTCTTCACACTCTTAAAATCTTTTTTTTTAAAATTTCTCTCAGCCACTCCAACTTGGTGGATTGGAGAAAATAAACTAATTAGCTACCTTTAGAGGTTAAAAAACCCCCAAAAACATAGATATGCAGAAATAAGACCAATAAGTGGAAAGATGGCCGCAGATGCAAGAAGGGAAGGGGTGAGGGAAGGGGATGGGGAAGTCGGTTGGGGAGGGGGGAGAAGGGTATGGGAGGGATGATGGGTTGGATAGGGTGTGAAGGGTTTACTGTTCCAACCCGAGCCAGAGTCACCGCCTCTTCTATCATTGTTGCTGTCATTGTCATGTTACAGTGTGACAAGAGCTAAATTTCAACTGGAAGAGGATATGATAATAGTACCACCAAAGAGAAGAGGGGGGGAACAGGAAATACGCGAGTGCCGTACAACTGCCAGAACCATTAATTATTAATGCAAAAAAGGACGGGAAACAAAGGCCTCTTTGTGACGCAGCATGGGCACATTCGGTGAAACACCATGGGCACGTGAAAGTGCCTCAGGCTAATTCATTTGGTACGTTAGGCATTAACCATTGCATTACGCAAATCTCACTACAATAGAAATTACGGCATGGGATGTACTAGAAAACAAAGATAAAAAAAGAGTAAATATATTTTTATAACACGGCGCGGAGCAGACATCAGAACATACAAGGCAAAAATGCAGTTATCAAAAGCAAAATTTTAAGTACATGTAAAACGCTCGAGCTCTGTCAATAAATCGTTACCCCAGAATTACAAAGTTCTGTCTGCTCAGTGCCCATTTGCTCAGTACTCAGTTTTGAGTAATTTGACGAAACAATTTTTTTATTTTCACAGCCTGTCAAGCTTTTTTGAATGCATATCTTTGAGTATCTTGATAACGACTGATAATAATCCTAGATTTTGATGGAGCAGACAGAACGTTAAATGGTTTCTGATCTCATGGTCTTAGTAACTTAAACTGTCAGACAGACTTTGTAATTCTGAGGTAGTGAAATGTGTGTACTTGCTCCTTTAGGAAAGAAATAGAGAACAGCCTTCAGCATCAAAAGGCACTCCTGTCTACTCTCCATTTTAGGCTCTCTGTTAGCTCACTTGGTATCATGCTGGACTACAGAGGGGATGGTCCAGGTTCGAATCTCCTGGTTCTTGAACTCCGGTCGTTTTGTAGAGATTTCAAGGCTTGAGTCTCAAACCTTTTGGCTCGGTCCTATCGGAGAGGTACGTTACATTTGGAGGTCCCGTCTCTTAAATAATTAATAATGTTGACAGGTGCGTTTAACCCATACATTTACTAACTTACTCACCATTTTGCATTTCAGGTTGATCGGAAAAGCTTTGCTCCAGAGAGGTCATCGGTCTGGCTTTGGCCTCATTCACTTCCGCCTCCGTGAGTAAACCTCCAGACTGAACAAGAATAACAGCGTTGACAATAAGTTCTGAGTGAGATACCAATTGGCCTAAACTGACACAAAAACACGTTCATAACAAACTAACAGAGCAGAAGAAATAGAGACGCTGCAGATTTGAGAATAAACGAACCCACAAACACTAACGATCATCCACTCACAAGCACACAGGCACAAGAACACACACATACGTACAGAGCATAACTATATATGAAAGCGCGCACAC
>NW_004797292.1:385576-395099 GCF_000002075.1 Aplysia californica | reverse complement strand
AACATCCATCCCCCCCCCCCCTTTTTGCCATTAATAATAGATAACGTTTGTATAGCGCAAATTCCCACTCAACAGCAAATTCTATTCGCTTTACAATCTATATTATTACCCCAGCATTATTAACAGAAACATGTCTGGAAGTAGAAAAGATAAAACTGTCATGTAGCATAAACATAACGTCCAGACAAAGAAAAACAGACTTCTCTCACCTGGACACAGAAACAAAGTCGGAGTCCACCCAGCCACTGTCCATAGAGGCGGCACCAGCTGAAATGAATACAGCAAAACATCCAGTACTCCGATGACATAACGTCTCTCCCCCATACCTCCCCCCACTCGAAAAAAAAATATATCTCTGTCATAAATATTATGTGTGCGTTAACATATAATTGACATGATTATATTTCCTATTGAAGGTTGAAATCCTAATTAATTTTCTAGCACATTGTAGATACATTTACATTCACATATCAAAAACAATTATCAATTCTCTTCTTTAGCTATGCAGTGGCAGTGTAAAGTATAAGAAAGAAAAGTGAGTTGTAATATTTGGCGCCTACTGTTACACTGTAACCTGCTGTTCATTCCAATTTACCCTTTCAGTACCCCGGAAGCACACAGTGCTACAGCATGTTAAGCGCATACCGCTGCTATTCGTATACTTGTATTGCGGCTTTGACGACAGGGAGGTACATGTTTGATACAAGGAGAGCACAAGGAAATAAGCTGTACCCTTTGGGTCAGGCAGCAACGTTCTATTCAATGCAGAAGGAAACTGAATTATTCACAACTTCCTTCCTGCAAATTCCGTGTCTTACCAGCTGCAACTAAGACAAATTTGGGTTTACAGCAGGTGTCACACGAGCAGAACCCATCCTTCAACCTCCTTTCCCTGCCCTCCCTCCAACAAACCCCCAACCAGAAACAAATTAAACACAAACAAATTATCTGTAATTAATAAATTATAAATAATAAGATTTTAAAAAATACTGCAAATGAATACAGAAGGGTCATCACATTTACATACACACACATGCAGAAATTCTATTTAAAATACACAGAAACAATATACACATAACCTCACACTCATATTACACGCCAAAACACTTTGAAAGGAGTACATAGCAGTCACTGCTCACGATCATATCCCAGTAATTTTAAGTGTGCAGCTATGTTATTATGATCGAAATAAAGATTTATTACCCTTCCCTCGTGTTTACAGATCAAGCTTTAAAAAAAAGTTTGTGCAAAATCACTCTACAAATAAAAAGAGAAATAGACTGAGCAGTGAGCAAAAGTCTTTTGAACTTTAGTTTAAGTTACGAGCAGCACATCATCACAATAATGGCCACTTTCAGTGCAGGGAAAAAGCAAGGCACACTGACAAATAACAGAGGGAAAGACAAAAAGTAGGGCCCTCCGACCACCAGCGGAAAACTCTTAAATAAGGTGCTTCTTGGAGTAATTAAAGCTCCTTGAGACATAGTAAACAAGAGTGTGTGTGTGTGTGTGTATGTGTGTGTGTGTGTGTGTGTGTGTGTGTGTGTGTGTGTGTGCATGTGTGTGTGTGTGTGTCTGTGTGTCTGTGTGTCAATGTCAAGGCGATCTTAAAGCCTTTAGATCGGTAGATATCAATGTCCTTGAAGCACGTGATTACTCCAAATGTGTACGCCCTCTTCGACAAAAGTCAGATCATTCAGTCAGGAGGCAGGTTGCTTCGACTCTGTCTTCCAAGACCAAACAAGGCTGAGAGTGATACAGCTTCCAAACACAAAAACAAAAAAACCCAACAAGATACAATAGACTTTCCCTCGTGGGAATCGAACTCTCGTTTTCTGTGTGCAACGGCGAGGAGACAAAACAAACAATACACATTTTTAAAAAATATTTGTGAAAAATTTCACGAAATACTGCTGGTTTTTTTTTTTGGTTTTGAATTTTTGATAAAAAAAGGGTTAATTAAGTAGGGTTGTATTATTGTTATAAAATTACACGAAAACGATACAGGAAATCCAAGAGAGCTAAGATAGGTAAAACGCATGGGCAAGCAGAAGTGTGAGGAAGTTGCAGTCTGCAAACAAATAATATGGAAGCAAAGGAGGGGAGGGGGGAAGCGAAAACGTTTACTAATACCTATATTTTTACAAAAGGACAACGCAGAAGCAAATGGTAATACACGTGGCACAGGCAACCTGTTAGTTGGCACAGAAATAAGGTCAAATAGATTATTCGCGGATATCAGATGAAAACAAGTTGGGGTTAGTTCTCGGCAAAGCAACATTGGAGCAAAGACGTGAGTCCAGGTAATAACAGAAAAAGGACAGGGTGAGATTGGGGGTGGGGTGGGATTGGGGTTGTTCGTTCTCATCAGCAGAGAAGTTAGGAGAAACGAATATCGGAAATGGGGTCAAATAACGGGAGGAAAAAATGAATATGCAGCCGAAACACGTGGGGTTTAGTCCTCAGCAAAGCAAAGACTTCAGAAATAATGCCGCAAACAAAGGACAGTTTACGAGAGGGGTTAGACCTCAGCAACGAAATGAGGAAGCACACGACGCAACAGGGATTAGAAACAAATCGGACTGGGTTATGAGTAAGCACACGTTGCAAGAGGGCTTAGGAACACATCGAACTCGGGTTAGTCCTAGAGAAAACGACAAATTACTTTCAGACGCGTCCATCTCCTGGCGGAAGGCGTCTGAGCCAAAACGAGGCTCGATGCTCTCCTCTCGCTCAAACCGAGGTTCGGTGGATATGCTGGGGGGCTGAGCAGAGAAATCGGACAGCATCTGGGAGGCGGGGCGTGAGATACTGATGTCAGTGCTGGCTGCGTCAGGAGGAGGAGACTTGCCTGAAGCCTGGCCGGCCCACATGTCAGAGGGCGTGGACGACTTGTTGATGCCGTCCGCTCCTGGCGGGTATTGGCGGGAGAGCAAGATAATCACGAAACGAATCGGAAGTTGTAAATACCACGGAGTGAGTAGTGGGACACGGGGTAAAGGCAGATTCTCAGATCAACATAAATAGCATTGAAATACGCCCACAAAAAGGAGAAGCAGTTGAACATAATAATGAGCACACCGAGAACAAATATTATGTTATTCTTTTTCCTTTATGATACCCAAAGCAGGGATTCCTGTTTGCAAACAACCAATTGACGGCACATGCCAACGCATGCACGTACTCACATATTATGTTACTCTTAATGACAAACATAGCATTGAGGTGCCAGCCCAGTTTAACATGACATTTAATTTTCTTGAATTTTGAAAACTATTTTCCCAAGTAATCCCCGTCCCCTTTCCCATCTCCCCCAAAATAAAATAAAAATAATATGGTAAATGATTTCGAATTTTTTTTAAATCCACCCAAATAAACAACAAGCTACACTCTGAGCTCCCTATCCCCCCCCCCCTGTCTCTCAAACACCATACGTCCATTGTCATGTACTCATCAGTTCATTTATTAATCCTATTCGTAGAGCCATTCACCTGTAACTCAAAGAGCCGTTTGAAAAAAAAATTAATTAAAAGAACAAATTTGTTTTTAAATCTCGAAAACGAATGGTTATTAGCATTTTAAGGCAAAATCAGTACATAATGTCATAGGACAATTTATGAAAAATCTATTACGGCGAGATGAGTTACATAATGAAACAACTGGTGCATTTCAGGTCCACTCAGGACAACATTTCTGAACAATTTGTATTGTAGTAGCCGTGAGTTTCTACGTGATCATGAACACATCAATGCAAACAGTGAAGAAAAGTAAATCACAGCAATGCTATGTGAAATAATTCCTTGATTAAACAAACCAGGGTGTTTTGTGTAAAAATAAATCGTTTGGATCTGTAGAGAGTGCTGGGTGTTACAAGTGAGGACGTGTATTTTATCTGTGAGTCTATTGATCGAAACACTGCAATTTGACTGACTGGGTCAGCAAAATGTGAACGTCAGTATAATCTCATCAACTTTTTTACTGTCCGAACCCAACGATTTGTGGACTGGGTGGATTTCAGTAGAGGAGGACATCAGTATCAAAATCAATTGACTGACAATGGTTAACAATACACACAAACTCATTAGCACATGAAAACTGACAGCACCACCGCCCCTGTGCGCACATAGAAATTAGTATATACGTGTTTTATTCTCGTTTCCTTCACCATTTGATTTGACACTGCTTGGTATATCTACTAAAATAAATGTGCTCATATCTTCTGTTATGCTCAGGTATTTAAATAATGAAGAAACATTATAATCTGAATAGACATTACGCTTGCTCATTTCCTTTCATTTGCACGAAATATAGGACCATTACTATCCATTTACAGTGTATTTTTTAAATTCAAGATTTTGTAGACAGAAAGCACTTGCATTGGGAACAGCAAAATAATATAAGTTTTATACAAGAGATCAAGAAAGTATTTAGATCGAGAGTGTTTTGTAATTACGAACACGGGTGATCAGAACACGGCAAAACATTTGAGATTAGCTCCATTCGAACATTCTATTCACTTGCTGTGACACTTCGGGTGAGATGAAAACACAAACAAAAAAGCCAAACAATTTACGGGTACTGTCGCTTGTTCGAACGTCTGTCCGGTGGGCCAAAGAGTCAGCAGCAGCTCGAGGCGAAGCTTTGTGAGAGAGTTCCGACGACGATTTTCGACTCCTCCTCGCCTCGCTTCCTGCTCTTCCAACACCACCAGCAGTAGCAATGGCGGCGGCAGATTCATCTTTAGACGACCTCGGTGTCTGGACCGGGGTACCCCCGTGGCTTGCGTGATTGTTCGCACCCTCAATCGCACACAAGACACACTGCTGACCAATAGACGACCTTGACCTTCGAGGGGTGGTTGTCACCGCAAGGCCTCTCGGGGTCAAGGCTGCCGCGCTGGCGTCACGTTTTTTCAGACCGCTGCTCGTGGACTCGACTGCGCTCTGGGCTCTCTTCCTGCGCAACCTTCTCTCCTCCATCAACGCGTTCCTCTGGACAGTCAGTGCGTCATTCTGAGAGAACTTCCGGCGCAGCTCTAGGCTCGCCCTCTTCCCGGCGTCCGCCTGAGACCGGATATAGTCAGTGGGCGTGGCTTTATCGTGCTTCCGGTAGTGACTCCAGGGTTTGCGGCGAATCTCCACCTGCAGCACAGGCGTCCCGCTAGAGCTGGTAGAGCCGCTCCTGTGTCGCCGCTTGTCTCGCCCGTCCGGCGGAGGGGAGAAATCGTTGTCCAGATCGGATAAGCTCGACGCTCGGCCGAGACTCATGTCGTTGGAAGAGAAGCTGAAATCGGAGTCCCAGCTTTCGCCCTCCGATTCTTTAGGACTTCCGGTGACGTCATCCTCTGCTGTTCCCGCTGTGCGCATGCTCCCCGTGCCCGTGCGGGATGCACAAATGTCTCCCAATTCACTCTCAATATTGTCGGAATATTTATCTACGACTCCGTCAACAGGTAGAGAGGTGCCAGACTTTGCATCGACAGACGATTTGCTCCCTACTGACACCGGCCGGCTCGACTTGTAGGAAATAGCGGTGTTGTCCATCGTGTCTTTCACTTCACGGTCTATCGACTGAGCTTGTGGGAGTCTCGCATCACCGGTCACTTGGTCACTCATGACACTAGCGACCGTTGAACCCTCTTGACTCGCAGCTTTCCCACCCTCACCCTCTACGTTGACACTGGTGGCAGATGGGGAGTTGGAATCTGCTCGATTATCCTCCCTATCATGAGCGAAAAGAGCCATTTCGTTGAGGTTTTCCTCACTGATAGCACTCAAGTTGCTTTTCGCGTTATCCAGCGGCGTGAGAGAAACTCTTACCTTGATGATACCACCTGTAGATGACCTAGGTGACAGCACCTTACTGTCCCCTGTTTCTTCTCGCGGGGAACTTAATACTTCATCAAATATTTCCAGAGCATCCCCTTCCGTATTAAGCTGGCCATCGGGCAGTACCTCCACATTTTGCATTTCAGCAGAGAGAGCATTCATCATGCTCGCCGTACGTCTCAGCAACGCGCTGTCCTCCTCTTTGTCAATTTTCCTAGCTTCAGCTGCTCGTGGTTTTAACTCTTCCTTTGCGCTGTGCTCAGAACCCTCTACTAGAGAGTCCTCTTTTTGGTAGCAAGATAGGTTTAAATCTTGCCGACTCGGGCTCTCTATTACGGTTGGTAAAGGCGAGCTAGTCCGAAGGGCTTCGTTGAAGACCGGTACCGGCGATTTCGATCCCATGGACACCAGACTCAAGGCAGGCGAAGATGCCCTCACTGTACTTTCGTTTTCGAAAACGCTCAATGACGGAGTTGTTGCTCTCAGAGATGGTACTTCCGTTGACGATGTCAATTCCAAAACTTTACTTCCTATCTCATGAATGGGTGAAATTCTCCCGCCCGAGAGTGATGCTCTCGGAGCAGGACTCGGCGACATGAACTCACTGCCCACACGAGACCCGTCCTCCGAAGTCAGACGACTTCCCCCATCGTCTGTAGGAGGTAGAGGGGACATTCTCACTCCCGAGGAGACCCGCCTCATCATTTCCTCAGCATCGTCTGCCGAGAGAACCCTGACGGGCTCAGGGGTAGATGAAGCAACAAGCTTCTGCTTCTGACGCTCAAGATATGCGCCCAATAGATCCGGCGTCTTCTCCTCGGGTTTCTCCTCTTTCTTACCCGAGGAACATTTCCGCTTCGGATCCGCAGTTGACACCCTCTTGTCTTTCTGTCCTTGTTTACCGCCTTCTTTCAGAGACGATTTTCTGGGCATGGAACTAGCCTTACCCTTCTTATTGCTATTAACGTCGTGACTTTTTGCTCCGGAATCTTTTCGGCATTCACGCACATTTTTATTTCCACTTTGTTCCTCTTGATCTTTTGCCTTTCCCTTTGCTGACAAATAAAAACAACGTGGTAATTGCAATTGCTAAACAGGTGTCCATTGATAGCTATTTTGTGCATTCAATGCCCTGGTACACATATATGGATCCTTTCCAAAGCAGGGGTTTTGAACTGATAATAAACTAAATAAAATGAAAGGTATACAGAGTGATCCAAAAAAATGTGCAACTTGTTTTGAAAATATCTTCCTCCATACTGAAGTTTTGCTTTTCAGATTTGAACATAATATTTGGAAGCCAAAAGTAATTTGTCTGATATTCATTTTAGATAAGTCCGATGAATGGTTTTGCTCTATAGGGCGCATTAAAAAAAGAACCCGTTTTCAACCTTGTCCCCATTTTCGTAGCATGACGCACCATTTTGCATTAGGCCTACCACTAAAAGTTGCTACAATCGCGCCATATTGCAAGCTACAGCAGTCTAACAAGTCAAGAGTAGTCTACATATATTATCCCCAAATTTCGTTTGCCTGCTAAGATCATGATTAAGTTTAGTAAAGAGCAGGGGTTTTTTTGTATTGAATAGTACCTCTCCATAAATTCACTGTCGCTGACATTTCGTAAGTTCTGCGCACGGCATGGAAAGAATGCTTAGATGCCCTCAAGACCTTTTGTGTAATGAGCAGAGAGGTTCTGTCAGTTTAGATATATATTGAATCACAACTAAAACGTTCCTAAAAAATGACCACTTCAGGTCGAACACGCACCATGCGCTTAAACGTCACCACGGTACAGATTTCAGTAGTCGATTCCCATGAGACGTCTATCCGTAGACGATCTGCAGGTAGAACCTACCTACACCTCAACAGTCTGCATTTTCAGGACAGATCTTAACCCACGACTGCACCATTTTCATCTTCGCTAGGCCCAGATGACATATATCAAAGTATGGCAATGTGTTCATAATTCCTCGATTGTCTTGAAAAGCGGGATCATTTTCTGAATTACATTTGGTTTAGTGAAAAACCCATTTTCACCCTGCGGGATATATTGACTGAAAAATTGCTGTCTATTGGGCACCCCGCTCCCTATTATCTATAGAAGCCACTTCATACTGAATATGTACTGTGCATGCGGCTTTGAACACTCATGGGTAGCAGGTCCTTGTGTCTGGGCGCCATTAAACATTTCGAACAACGCGTTAAAAATGTATCGAGTCCAAAGGAGGGCATGTAGGGCACTGCTTCTATGAATTCCAGAATGATATCGTTAGTTTTTAAACTCTAAAAGTTACAGAGATGGAAAATGAAATGTCAAAGAGAAAATAAAGAAAAAAGTCAACCAACCTTTACAAGATTTTTTTTTAATGGTGAACTTCGCGTTTTTTTGGTGCTCTTTTCTTTGTTTAAGTCATTTCCGTTTTCAAAATAAGTTTCTTCTTCGTGGATTTTATGTCTTACAAATATTCCTTTGGAATGAAGCATGTCTGTTCCAAACTAGAGCGTTCTAGAACAATTTTTGTGCGAGATATACAGAGAAAAAAGTTGTACAGGTTTTTTTTTATCACCCTGTGGTAAAAGTCAGGGTTGATAGACCAAAAGAAATACTACTAACGTGCACCTTTCCTCGCACGTTCACGAGTTATATTTCCATAGCTATAGGGGTCTCCCGCCTGCTGAAATGTAGTGGTTGGGTCTCTAGCACAGTGCAGGGACATGACTGTCAGGCAAAATTCTCAACTAAAAATCTATACCATAACTATTTCCGTTAAATAGAGGCATACATTGTGTAACTGACTTAAGAATAACGTTTGCAAGAAATACTTTGGCATAAAGACAAATCAGAATAGCAGCGAGTAGTCATACACCTTCTTAGCGATTTCAGTATCAGTTCCCATGGGTCCTCTTTTCGATCTGCTTTGGAGTTCGATATGATTCAAATTGCATAAACACAATACATGATATAATGGGTACTATTTAATACATTGACAATCGTTCTTATTTTGAATATCATGATAAACTTGTTAGAATGGGAAAGATGATTACGTCTACAATATTTGTATAAGATATATTCATGTATTGTCCCGCATCAGCACGAGAACGGGTATATTTCTCCGAGAGACATCACAATATTAGGACAATTTTTGTACAGTAACAATCATTGCAGAGAGTCAGAGGGAGCGAATAACATCGGAGAACTCGTCAACTACTCGCGTGATTAATAGCTATATAAGTCCACGAGAGTTCGTCAAATCATATATAATGACTCAGTTGTCTTTGATGGATCACTTTTCGATGCCCATTGTTCTCAACACTAGATTGCGGAAGACTCCAAATATAAATTCAAAATGGATCGATGGATAAAGAGAAGACAATACACCACTGAGCAGGAGAGGACAAAGGAGGTGTTGTACGGGGAACATTGAGTTGTGTCAGACGCCACGAGAAGGTTACATTTCATTGGAAAATAGATGAGGGCAATGGGAACACTGCAAAGACGTAAAAGTAGCCGAAAAAACAATAGCGTCCATCAAGCAGGAGTAGCTGGGAGAAGAGAAAAAAGAACAATTTTTGTGGCCTAATGAATGGAGTTAAGCCACGCACCATTAAACAATGGAGCGAGAGAGAGAGAGAGAGAGAGAGAGAGAGAGAGAGAGAGAGAGAGAGAGAGAGAGAGAGAGAGAGAGAGAGAG
>NW_004797292.1:343464-385476 GCF_000002075.1 Aplysia californica | reverse complement strand
GATAGATGGAAGGATGGATAGATGGATAGATAGATCTGTTCTTTCAAAATTGTGAAATTATACGGAGTCGTTATCAAGATATACAAAAAAGAATGTATTCGAAAAAGCTTGACATGTGAAACTCGAAATATTTTTTACGTCACATTTCTAAAAACTAGGTACTGAGCAGAAAAAAACTTTGTAATTCTAGAGTAGCGTAATGTTCATATTTTCCGTTCCCATTGACACGAAGTTGATTCTTTAGAAGGCGGGCTTGGACCTTGCCTGTCAGGGGCAACCTAGTCTAAGAGAGATACAATCTTCCAGCAGAAACAGGGAGATACAAGTTTTCAATTCGCTCCTCAGTAAAATCGAGCTCAGGTCTTCTGCCTGCTACGACGGAGCGCCACACTGCTAGATCACAGAGACTGCTTTAAGGGTGTACAGTTGACACGGTGTACAGTTTACTGTGCAAGAATAAATCTCCGATTTTCTACTTAGACTCGCCACCTAATTCTATTGATGTTTTTAATCAACAGATTATTTTTTCCGTGAATAAAACAAGGAAAAGGAGACCAAAACAAACATTGAGAGAGATTGAGAAGGAAAAAAGAGAGAGAAGAGAGAAGAGAGAGAGAGAGAGAGAGAGAGAGAGGGAGAGGGAGAGAGAGAGAGAGAGAAAGACAGACAGACAGACTGATAGACAGACGGATAGACATGCAGACAGGCAGACGGACAGTCAGACAGACAGGCAGACAGACGGATACATAGACAGAAAAACGGACAGAGAAATATAAAAATAGGGAATTAGATCTAAAGACAGAGAGAGGCAGGACGTCCATCATCACAATCATTCATCGTTCATGACATAACCCAGCCAACAAAAAAAACATCATCATCATCATCATCATCATCATCATCATCATCATCATCATAAAATTTTACACATATGCATTTATATTATATGTATAATACTTTGTTTTACGTACACATTTGTGTCGATTAATTTTTAAGATGTGATGTCTTTTTCATTGTAATGCGCATTGAGCATCTTTTAGGAAATGGAAATGCGCAGTATAAATGCTATTTATTATTATTATTATTATTATTATTATTATTATTATTATCATCATCATCATCTGCAATAACAATGTCAAAAACTACAAGAATAAGACCAGCACGACAAAATTACAAGAATAAGAAGGACATTACCAACAACAACAAGACCCCAATAGCACTGAAAATAAGAGGAATCTAGCAGCACTACCAACAACAACTAAAATTAAGTCTGTTCCGTCCACAGAAAAGAAACCAAAACAAAATTGGAGCTGTCACTTCTGAATTGAAACAAATCCAGTGAATCATAGTACGACTTACCCGTCAGTTCCTCTCCAGTGACTGTCTTCTGAAAATGAAAACATAATCAGCTGGATCAGATGATTCCCACAAAGACTAGGTCAAACAGGATACAATAATAATAGCCATAGTGGCTATTTCACACACGCAAACGTACATACACACACACACACACACACACACACACACACACCACTGACCATGAGTGAAATGATACATTTATCGTACCAAGATAAGCATCACACATTGCTTTGAAAAATTAGAATTTCTTTTCCATCTGCATTCCCTTTGTAAGATCTCGGGGCTATAAGGCTGCAGGTACTTCAAACCACAATGCAATGTTTCTTTGTAATCCACACGTAGGTATAGGGCTTTTTTCCCCAAACCAGAACCTCTGTTCACATCTTGAGCTTTTCTCTCTGAATAAGAAGGTAGCATAGTGAATGACAATAACAAAATAATTTTAAAATGAATAGATTTTTTTTTAAGAGGGGAGGGGGTGGGGGTGGGGGGTGGGATGGGGTCCAGGTGTGGCATAAAAGGAAAGGAAAAGATCTTCGGCTTCTTTGTGAAGTCCTAAAAATCTCCCATAACAATCCAAGCGATCACCAGGTCGCCAAGCCAACGTTCATTCACAGAATGAGGCCAAAAGTGGGAGTGATTTAAATTTTCAAAAAACATGCAACTGTGCAGATTTGACACCTATTCAACACTATTTTGACCATTTAGAAGGCAAGTTGCTGAAAACCTGCTTCCATTGACAGCAATCCGAGCTGACTGAAAGGGCTACAACGTCTCAGTAGAAAGAAGGGAGTTACTCGATAGACATTCTCCCCATGTAAGAATCGAACTCACGATCGACTGACCCCTTTACTCACCAAGTGCTTCAAGAGAGCACAAATGGTGCAAATGATCAGGGCCACACAACTTTGTCGCCAAATACAGGACTTAAAACTGGGGTCAACAGATCAATCTTACTACAAACCATAAAAGATAAAGGAAGTTGAGTATAACAAAAGAACTGTACTGGTATTCATAAAATACCCTTTAAAATCACGTGTTCATGCGAAAGGAAGGCTCTCGTGATTTCATATTAATCAACCCCATTAGCTAGCCTGCTTTTTTTTCAATTTGCAACCTCACCCACCAAGAATGTCTTGAAGATGAAACACTGGAGAGCATTTCACTTAATACATGTACCACAACTCTCCTGACGAGGCAGAACTTAATGCACAAGAATTCATACCATAAAAAAACCGTTCACATGCACATGAAGATAAGCGTTGACTACAAGCGTGCAAAACACAGGCATAAGCTTCTACCCACGATGCAGCACTGACCATGTACAAATACAATCTACAGTGTAACTAACATAAACAAAAAGAACCAAAGACATTTTTTGTGAACTGTAATCCCCTGCCCCCCTCATTTAAAAAGATAAATGAATAAAACATTAATCGGCACCTTATAAAAAAAGAGCGCAAAGCTTTAGAATAAATACTTGCTTATTTCCTTTCACCAATATCATTGTAATTAATGAATTCAAAGTACCATTATAATTGTAATTCATTGTAATATAAAAATAAGTCCTGACAATGTATTTCTTAAGCTATACAGTCCACTAATCTCTTGAGTACGAACAATAATTCTGCTATCTTTGAGAACCTCGGAAAAGAGCATTATGTGTTACAAATCACCCGTATCCCACCCCTGTTGTTTTCATGTCTGCCAAAGAGAGTGTGTTCAGCTGTACCTTTAGGATCCAGAACTCACCTCCATTGACAGCAAACCAATCCGGAAGGCTGTACGGGACTCTTCGGAGCCCATTGAAGTTGCCGACCCTCTGCCCGGGACTCCTGTCCCCGATTGGCTTGCACCGTCGGAGGCAGGAGGTTCAGAATCTGGCAAGCCCACGTCGCCAGCACCACTAGTTGCTTCTCCTGGCATCCTGGTGGAGCTGTGAAAATCCATGGCTGAGCGGTTCCCGAGCTTCTTGATGAGAGCCGCTTTTGATTCAGCGGCGGATGGGACAGCAGGCCTACCAGACGCCCCACTGCCTTCTTGGGCAGGAGGCACCGTGGGAAGTCCAGGTACCATGGGGAGGTCTTTTGCCAGGGATTGGTCAAGAGGTGTTGGTGACATCGCATCTCGCACTTTTGGCATACTTAATCCAGTCGCTTTCCCCTCTTTGCCATCAAGGTGATCATCTCCTCTTGAGACTGTCTCCCAGTCTCTCTTCTCGCCACCTTCACCATCAATTTCATCTGTTTCTGATTTCTCCTTGACCTTTGAGTCAGGCACATCCAGTGTCTGCTCCTTCATCTATACGACAAAATGTCACAAAATCTCTACAGACTTCTACAAAATAAAAGTACAAACAAACAAGCCCACAAAACAAAGAAACATGCAAAAAAACACAAAACAATCACACAAAATTATACATTTACAGTAACAATGATTCACAAAAAACACAAAACTCTAGCAAAACAAATTATTAACATCAGGACTGAACAATCCTAGTCTAAAAATCAAGCATGGTAACTTCTCGTGTCTAAAGCTGGCAAAATGCAAACAAACCAGATACTTTTCAACTTAAGTCAAAGTTTGTGCTTCAGAGTGCATTTCTACAATGCCCAAAGGAAATAAAGATTACGAAAAAAAAAAACCAACCCCCCCCCCCGTAAATGACGAGAATTTCACTGCGACACTGAAATGTGTTAAAAATGAAAAAAATTGCAGCAATTGCAACAATGAAAGTCTAAATGAAGCACTTTGCTATTTCGGTCACTTATGGCATGAAAGGGAGTTCGTAGTTTAGTCAACGACACATTTATGAAAGCTTGGGTGAAAACTATGAGACCAGTAGGTTGGGACAGAGTGGGGCTGCGGATTGGAAGGACAAATTTGGGTGGAGTTGGTGTGATAATGTAGAAAGGTGTTAAGGTGGAGTGCAACTGGTAGACATTTGTGCAAACAAAAAAACAAAAACAAAACAAAACTACTGGTACTTAGCATAGCTAACACAAGGTGATGCTTTCGATTGCAACCAGTGATGCCCAAAGAAATTACCAGCATGCGCATTTGTTCCCGGCCCATAACACTAAAAAGACCTCCTTGAAGACATCAATACAAATGCTTAATAATGAGTCAGCAGTTTACTCCCTTACAATATACTTTCTGTTAATATGAGTGTGATCTCTACAGTTACATTAGTCAAATTAAAAAGGACACCCACATCTGCTTCAATTAAAGACTTTACTAAGCTGACCTTGGCAATGCCTCTTATAGAAAACCCTTCAGAGAAACAAAATCTTAACGGCATTTGATTGAAAGCAAGCTATAAATCTGAACCAAATTGTAATTCGCTGTAATTCACTAAACGACCTGATTTGGGGGGGGGGGGGGGGGGGGGGGGGGAATGAAAACTCAACACATAGCTGTCTCTAATACATCAAGTTAGTTTCATTAAATGATCTAGCACATTCTGAGCACAGTCTTTTTTAAATGTTGATTATCACTTTCCAGACTTTATATATGGAAAAGTGCCATTTTCAATAGAGGATACGTCTTCCTTCCAAAACTGCCCTTGGCATGATTGTTTGGCGTACTAGTACCTTGTGTCAATACAGAAAAGTTAATGTGGCATTTTGGTATACTTTTATTCACAGCTGAAATAACTGGTTGTCATTGTTTCAATTTTGTAAAAAGCCAAGTAATGCTCATCTACAAGAACCAATAAATTTGCAAAAATGAAACAATAATGCCAGATCTATTAAAAATATAAATGCAAAAAGGTTAAATCAATTGTAATAAAGTTGCAAATCAACAGACCACAGAAATTCAAAATGGTAGTGTGTCAACAGCAATAAATAAGCAGATAAGCATTAAACTTGATGAGCTCTCCTTCCTATTCAGGTGCTGTGCACATATCACGCTAAATCAAATTCAATTCAGTTTTATATATTTTATCTTTCAGGTCTTCCTTCCATCCCCCCCCCCCCAAAAAAAAACGAAAAAAAACACAAAACTACCCCAAGCCTCTCAGACAGTACATGCTACTCTAAAAAAAACCAACAACATAGCCTAAAAGAAGTTCAGTAGCCTACAGCACATAATCAAAGCTGTTATGTACACAGTCACAGGTGTGGGTAGATGTTAGAAGGAAAGTCAGACTAACTCTGCCTGACATACCCCCAAAATAAGAGGATTTTACTGTGCTCACAAAACACATGCACTGTTTGCAATGAAAAGCTGAATCTCAACTGTCTATTGATATAATAGAAACAAATACAATCCATCATATGCTACTAATGACCACATGCAGAAACGTCTTACCGTTAAAGCTTGCATCTGGGTGGGAGGCTCTTCCACTTTCTCAACTCCCTTTCCTTCTGGTTTTCTCTGTTTAGGACCAACTCTTTTCTGTGAGGATATCATTGCCTTCTTCTTTACCTGTCGCTCTTTTCTGCTGGGTTTTTTCTGTGAAGAGAGATTGTTTGAAACATAGACAGACCTTGAGGAAGAAGCAGAATGTTTCTGATTAAGTGTGTACGCGAGTGTGTGCAAGCATGGGTGGGAGGGTGTGAGCATGTGCGAGTGTGTGAGTGTGTGTGTGTGGTAAGAGTGAAAGAGAGAGAGAAACAGAGTGAGAAAGAGAGAGAGAGAGAGAGAGAGAGAGAGAGAGAGAGAGAGAGAGAGAGAGAGAGAGAGAGAGAGAGAGAGAAAGACAGAGAGAGAAAGAGGAATAGACAGTAAGACAGAGAGAGAAAGGGGGTGGGGTAGGGAAAGACAAAGGAGGGAACGAGAGAGAGAGAGAGAGAGAGGGGAAATTGTAGGAACATTTAATAAACAACTATAAACATTCATGAGCACATACACATTAAGACTGACTTTCTATTTGCCACTTGCCCTAATAACTCAAAGTCAGTACTCAGCATTAAGGACTGGTGGGGCACCTGAGGTCTATTTTGGCTATTACAAGGCCTAGAGTGCCAATATTTGCTTTGGGACATCGTGTGTTATTGGGGATTTTAAATCAATAGTTCAAAAAGTATATTGTGAATCGGTTGCTATGGAAACGGCGGCCATATTGGATTGTGTATACCTTTTTCAATCCCATTTTATTTCCTTATTTATAAACTGATTCACTTATAATTTGGCATGCCAACAGTACATATGTAGTTCTTAAATTTAGCTTGTTGAATTTTTGATATATGCTTTAGTTTTTATTTTATGACATTTACAATTGAGATGTTGCAAAAAAAGTGAAAAAAATGGAAAATTCATGCTTTCTAAGCCCATAAATAAAAAACTACTACATTAATAAAAAAAATTCAACAAGCCAAAATTTAGAACTAGGTGTTGTTGGTATCCTGTGAAAGTTACATGAAAATTGAATAAGAAACAGAGCAGAAAAACGGGATAATATGTGAAAAAATAGAATTGTGAGAAAACAGCCGATATAGGTAAGAAAAGGCTAGACAACATGTGCTTTCGCAGAAAAACCTGACAAAAAACACAGCTTTAGGGTGTAGCAAGGCTTACCATACGTTTCTGGATATTGTTCAGGAAGTGTCCAGGAACTATAATATGTAATAAACCCAATTTACAAAATTTGACCCCCAAACACGATTTCTAGGTGCCCCACCAGCCCTTAAGAGAACATAGATGAGACAAAAAATAATTAGATTGCAACTTATAATTTTAAAAAACACATTAAATACCTCTCCAGAGTCAGAGTCAGAATCTGTCCCTTTTTGGGCATGCGAGGGAACAGAGGCCGTTGCACGCTTGACAACTCGTGGCGATTTTTTTGCACTTTTAATCAAACTGTCTGCGTCAACGGTGAAGCTGCCCAAGCCAAACTTTGTACGCTTTGGCTGACCTCCGCGTGGGGTCTCAGTTTTCTCCTGCTGTTTTGCCTTTGCTGAGCAGGGGAAGAAAAGTGGGAAAAGGATAATGATAAAACATGCATGCCACTTAATCATTCATTTATGTCTTTTTGCATTTTTTTTTTCTTCCTTTTTCTCTCTTTCCTTCTTTACACTATTCTTCTACTTCCTTTTTTTCTCCTTCCTCTTCTTCACCTTCTTCAGTGTTCTCCAGCTTAAACAGGAATAGTACTTCAACCCTCAGTGAACCCAAAAGGTAAGTACCAGGTCTATTTGACAGCATATTAGGCCATTTCCTACAGACTCTAAATCATGTATACCGACCTAAACATTTCGTTTTAGGTAAGGATGATTTTCAATTTTGTTTAGGAAGGCCTGCTTTTCTTCAATTTATGAACTAAGAAGTGAGCTTGTAGTGTACAAAGTGTAAAGGTATGGGACTTTCAAGTTATTCTAATCTAAGGAGACAAGGAGCTCATCTGCCTCAGGTGTAGCATTCTAGAAAAAAGATAAGACAGCGATAAGAGTTACCCATCTGCCATGCTAATGTGAACAGGATGTCAGACCAAACCAGATACTCTGGAATAATAAGAGGTCGTCAGTGTAGAGGTAGATATTTAAGTGTGGCTACTAAGCATGACGTTGTAATCACTCCTCTCAAAAGCAGAAATGACAAGTTATGCCTGTTCAAATACACATTTGCAACCACCTCAACATTTAAGCATGCAAAGACAAGAACACATAACAACTCCCTCCCCACAGAAATACACAAACATACTCCCACACATAGTAGAGACATGTATGAACATATGAACATATGAACACATACGCACATGGACACAGATATACATACACACTACTGGCACATAGTGTCATGAACACACACACACATAAAGAAGCAGATTGAAATACAAACATACACACACACACATACACAATGCTCCCCATTCCCAAAAACCGAGTATTCAAAGTTTAACTCAGCGATGAAATGAAAAACACAAACCTTGCTCAGCTTCAAGGAACTTTGAGATCTCATCATTTTCCTTCACTTTGATCTCCACTTTAACTGCTACATCCACAGTCTCTTGTGTCACATCAGTCTGGAGGTGAGTGGACAAGAAAAAGAAATTGAAGATGTCAATGCATGAGGATGTACAGGCTCTAATAAATGAATGATGAATAAGAATGGATAGCTGAAGGAATAAACAATTGCACTAAGGTTCCAGATTAAAGATTATGGTGGATAGAAAAGAAAGGATTAAGAATTTGCAGTCACAGCCAGTAGTACAAAATACCCATGTGGTCACCCAGTCAGGAGAGTGACTGCAACGGACATCTCAGGCCTGGCGTAGTGACTGGAACGGATAATTTTCACCGGCACATTATAGCGCCAAGTGACCGCAAAGTGTTAAGCCTATGGAGGTTAGGAAAGATTAACCCTATGGATATGCACTAAGTCATCCTTATCCTTCTGCACAGAAAACAAGTGCCCCAACATGCGGTTGAGTAAATCTAGCCGTCGACCCAAGGGAACAAGGGACCACACGCCTTGTAGACTCAGCGGACCAGTATTCAAAAGGTTTAAAGTTAATGTGAAGGCCACCGCAAAATCTCACAGGAATGCAGAAAAAATCGAAACCTTCCATTTTCAAAAAGCTGTTCAGGAAGAACCGACCATAAATAAAGCTGAATGGTACTAAAATCTTTCCAACATCCTCTTAAAGCTTTAGCCAACCACTGACATTGCACTGGAAAGGAGTTAGGGGCAGGGTGGAGGTAAAACTGCAACTGAATACAATAGCCAGCACCTTGGGATTTCTTGTTATCGATTCAATCACTTGGCATTCTCATATCAAATATACCCAGCGGCAATAAGAAACTTTCCACATTGTTTTTTGTAACTGCACCCTTGTTCACTTGAGCAAGTGAGCGAAATTTTGCGAATCACTCCCCATGTACTCAACGATGACTCCGCGTTGATCTTTTACCTGAACAAAAATTTAACCACATGGTTACGCGACCCACATACAAATTAACATGTTTTGTAACTTAACCCTCGTCCTGCGGGGGCCGGGTTTATGTCGCCTGATAAGCCTATTTCGGCACCTTGCCTGCGTTCTGGTCCTGCGTCAGTCTTGCCCCTGGCTCAGCGCACGTGCGCCGAGCATCATATCCCGCTCAATTCGGGTGCCGCGTCCGATCTGCTTTCACGCAGCTCAAGTGTGTGTGCGTCAGTCTGCTTGAGTTTGTGTGCGTTTGTGGCCTTCTTCTAGAACCGCCTGCGTTGGTTCGTAACCGAGGCATATGTCTCATTCAATTAATTTAAAAAAGAAATAAAAAACTGACTCGATCAATGCGCAGAACATGCCAAACTAGCATTGTTGCAAAGGGCTACAATGCCCGTTACTGACATGAAATTTTGAAATCAAGGGGTACCACTTTGTGCTTAACACTGTGCCACAATATGAGACTTGATCAGGAAGCAAAAGGTAAAACAGTTCTTGACATACTTTGCAATATGTCAGTGTCAATTTGTGTTTTTAGATGTTGAATAATAACCACAATATAGGCTTCTTTCCAAGTGGACAGTTACTATTGCCGGTGAGTATACATTACTCGCATATACCCACAAATTAGCCATATATACCTTTATTTAACAAAAATAAATTGTTTCCATGATCATAATCAACTGCCATACATGAAGCAAACCTTGTTCAATATAATGCCATTTTCTTAATAGCAGGGGGCATACAGATAACTGGAGTAAATTTGAGTTGCAGGCTCCCTGGCCTCTTAGCTCAGTCCTATCAAAGGCAGAAGTTAAATCAGAAAGTTGCACCTCTCGATGGACCTTACACTACAGTGACTATAGCAGTGCAAAACCAAAACGATGGACATTATTATTTTCCTGATCAAACAGCATAATGAAAGCATTTTGGCGTGGTCTGCACTTTTTACAAATCTTTAAATTTTCTATTTCTCTTATCAGTTTAAGGGTAATTGTGGCAAGCTATGCAGACTAGCCAAAAAGTACAAATCAACTTCTTGTTTTATAAAGTGCTCCGGGCCTGTGTACTTTAATTGGGGTTGAGCACTGTATGTTATTATCATTATTATTATTATTGTTATTATTATTATTATTAATATTATTATTTTTCTCTTTCTTATTATTATTATTACAACACTAAACTATGCACCTCTGGCTCCTCATCCCCTGACAGAATCTCCGGAGTGGAGGGTGGAGTTGACCTCGGAGTGGAGCCCGGTGATTCTCCAAACTGTGGGAAGCTAAACTTCTCCACTTCTTCATCTTTCTCAACACCTTCGTCTTGACCCTCCTTCTGAGCTCTGTCATAAGTCTGCCCTAGATCTTCATCATCAAAGCCCAATTTACGCATCTGTCTTCTCATCCTTCGCTTGTGTGCTGAAGAGTGAAATACACAACAGGTCAAAAAACAAAAGTTTGTGCAAAGAAACTTTCGGTTCAATAAAAAATCAAAGCAAATAAAGCACTAACAGACTTTCGTACCATCAAATGATTAAAATAGTTAAAGAGTAAGAACATCTACCATAACTTGGAGAAACTATAATAGGTACATCATTTTTATATTATATTATCAGGGATGTAAACAGGGTTTTTTTTAAAAACCGGAGATATACGGCGCGCAAGCACTGACTGAAATAAAAATACAGTGAGATTAAATTATATTTTTTTCTTTCCCTCTATTACAACAAATAATCTCTATTTAGTATATACATAATATATATTGTTTAAGTTAGACTTTTGTAAAATGCTGGGGCCTAAATAGCAAGTCGGCCGGAAAAAACGGAAAAAGCCGGAAGTCAATATTTAAATAGATAAAGCAAAATAGGAGTTGCTTCCTTATCCAGGAGCCATTTTCAATGAATGTGTCGATGGACAGGTAGTTTCCCATTTTATATACAAGCAACAGACTGTTAAAACATACACATAGCTTGCCAAATTCGCCTCTTAGGTCATATTTTAAAATGTATCATAAAAATAAAATTGAATTATACATCCTCATGTAATAAGAAGACTCAGTGATGCTCAAACAGGACTACTAACAGTCTCTATATTTCATGACAGATTCTACACCAAACGTCAAAAGAGGAAAGACAAACTGTAGAGGGTTTGTACAGGTGCTGTTCCTTTTATAACACCCTGCACAATTATCTATGATAATGGAAACATAATCCTGTTTATAAATTAACAAAGACAGAAAACCTTTCACAAAAAGAGGCCAAAAGATATCAAACAACTGCATAACAGGGTTCAATATATTTTATCATTTTAAAGATTTGTAATTTAAATGTGAACTGTAGCACATTATATTAAATCTATCCATCCTCTTCCTTCTTTTCCTCAGCATTGGGTCACATCAACCATCATCCATTCTTTGTAAATTTAACCATAATTCTCTCCCCTCCGTCTGTCTGCCTGTCTGTGCCCTCTTTTGGTAAGTGTTTTACGGCGCTCCCAGCTGCATAAGTCATATGAGTGTGTGGGACAAATTAAACATTTTCAGTTTGGTAGGTATCAATATTGAATTTGGCCTGGAGGGCGGCAGAAGCCTATTCTTATCAATTTTGGACAACCAAGGGATCTTTAACGTGCGCAACTTGCACACAGGACCTCTGAGATTTTTTGCTTTTATCTGAGAAGGCTAGGTGTAGATCTTGCCTACCATAAGATCAGGAGTGTGGCTGAAAGAGAGCAGTAAGAAGGAGCCAAGGACTCCGAGTGAAGGAGTAGCAGGAGAAAGGTTGCAGAAAGAGTCAAAAACCCAAAAGAGGGAGCAAAGGGGGAATGGGGTGGGGGCAGAAAGTGTAGACGAAAGCATACAACATAGCGTGGTTAGAGAGCAGGAAAGAAGGTGAGAGGAGAGAACTTTAGAGAAGAACATTTTCCGCTGCTGTCTAGTTTCGAATCCGGGACCTACTAGATGAGAGGCAAACACCCCAACCTCAAGACCACGAGAGCTCCTCCCCCCCCCTCCCCATGTCTTCTTTAATTAATATCAAGAAACTTAACTACAAACAATGAATGACACCTAAAAAGATAGAAATACAAAGAATATATATTTAAAAAAGAGAAATGATGAAGCATATATATCAAGTACAACAATAAAGTGCTGCTCAAGGAATAAACAATCAAGGATTTTTTTTTAAAAGAGTAGGAAGCAACACACACACACACACCTGCTTGCACTGCCACAGACATTTACTTGCATCTCACTGGGATGTCCATTTAGAGATGAAGGTAAAGAAGAAGAAGACTTGCATCTCTCTCTCTCTCTCTCTCTCTCTCTCTCTCTCTCTCTCTCTCTCTCTCTCTCTCTCTCTCTCTCTCTCTCTCTCTCTCTCTCTCTCTCTCAACCCCCCCCCCCCCCCGCGTCTCAGATTCTAACATTCTATCTCTCTCTCTCATGCATCCTCACACACAAACACACACACCCACAATATTGTGTGTGCTCAGTGGCCTTAGATCTACATCAAGTAGGCTGTATATAGGGGGTTGAATTATTTACCCCAAATAATTTGGGATGGGGGGAAGCAACAAAGTCAAGACCTACTAGAAATGCCCAAGTGTGTGAAGGTAGTGAGGTTGTGTGCATAAGAACTTCTTCAAAAGAAAATAGTCTAAGCTACAGCATGTTGCTACTTACAGCATTCACAAAGACAAAGTTAAAGTGTTTCTTATGTATGTAAAAATTATACAAAGGGGGGAAGCAAACAACTAAAATGTCTGCCTTCAAGCAGAATGTGACAATGACAAGAGGAAAATAAGATTGACATAAAGCGCAAATGCTAAAGCTAAGGGAACAAAAAACACTACATACTATGACTACTACTAAGAAGTAAATGTTTTATTTCAAAACTGCAGTTTTTATAAACCCTGCATGCCACATTTTTCTAAAAACCAACATTTTTTTGCTTTTCCATGTCAGCAGATCTTTCACTGTCATATGTGATGAAGAAAGAACTGTGGCCACAGGAAAGCAAAAAATGTCGATTTGAGAAAAATGTGGCAAACGAGTTTCCAGACCTGAACCGTAGATTTGTACAAAATGGACATTAAAATAATAGGCCCTATAAAGATTTCTTCAAAGACAACAGTTTGTTTTCTGACTATAGTGAAAATAACTTGAGAAAATGAAATAAACGTGAAGACTGAATGCACTCTGAAACTGAATACATACAGGATTACTAACAAAGCTAACGCCAAAACGTTTCTTTATAGACACAAAGGTTTACAGCTACAAACCTCATGCTTGGTACAGAAAAAAATTTAATTGGGTAAGCTTATTAGAAGCTTTCAGAGAGACCTCAGCTTTTAAGAACACACATCATGAACAAACAAAAGAGATTGATTATTTGATAATAATAATCATGATTTATGAAGCCAGCTCCTTGCCAGGGACATCGGGTTTCTGAAATAAGATGGCTTTCATATATAAGGAAGAAGCCACAGAGTCAGGAAGAAAACTAACAACTTTACTGTACAAAAAGCAAAAGCAACAACGCTACAAATAGTAAATGAAATTCTTTGTGACAACAATACTAAGGCAGTGGCAAAAGTACTAGATATAACCTGGGGTAGCTCTCTGCATGGCCTGCTTCTGTTGCAAGGCAAGCTCCGCTGCCTCCCTGCGCTCTGTTAGTTCAAGAATGCATAAACCTCCATGGTAAACAAGTACTGCCATTTCATACACCATCACAGAAGAAGAAACATAAAAATGAGCAATTGTCATGCTGCACCTTATGGCTAACCAGCTTAGTAATGGGAGTATTTCATAAGGAACAGACTGATGCAGCACCTGACATTGGAAAGAAATAAAGGGGGCAGATCATTTCATAACGCTCACCAACAATACACATTCCAACAAAGAAGCAATAAAAAAATCTGTCACTTACACATCCATAAACATGAAGACTACTACCTGTTAATTCGCCAATAATTTATATAATATGACTACAGACACTGAAAACATGTTCTTATCCTATTTCTGCGGTTTATATTTTAATACTTCATAAACCTAAACAAACATAATTACTCATTAACTCTTTCCGGACATAGTTTTTAGGGGTCTAGACATAATTAACTTGTGGCTCAATTTGCCTTTGTAGGTGGTGTACAAAATAACTTCATAGAAGCATAACCATCTCTCAAAACGTAACATATGATAAATCAAATTGAAGGAAATTAAATGACGAATACATTCCAATGTGAAATAAGGCTTGATTGTGAACATAAGTATGCATTACAAGGGTTAGAAATGGCGATGGGGATGAGAAAAATAAATTTTGACGGAAAAAATTACATTCACCAAACATGTGAAACCAAATCAGAAATAGCTATCTTATCCCATACAGGCCAAGAGCATAATCCATCAATTTTTGGATACGCAGCTTTTTATTTGAAAGCAATATTCCAATTTTTGTTTGAGTTAAGATATTTATACTGAGTCCGGTTAGATCGTTTTGTTGATGCAAGACCGTAAAAACTAATTCACTCGTTTTTCCCCAAACCCACGGGTTGACAAAGTGAAACTAGATGTTTTCGTTCCCTAAATCCTTTCCGGGTTTTTCAATGTAATTATAAATGACGGATCATGTTAAAATAAAACAATACTGAGGCACCCTATAACAGCCGATATATCGGCGATACGCCTGGAAAGAGTTTATGGAGAGGAAATAATGGAACCATTCCTGTCTGACGATATTCAAATTTTTAGAGGGAAAAAACAACATCTGGGCTGCTGATGGAGTAAAAAAAAATCATAATAAGCAGGGATGGTAATCCTGAGAAACACTGACTACAGCTGAAACTCCACACTGATGAACTGACACAAAGTCTCTGCCGATGAAAGCACACGCTGAAGCATTGACAAAGTCCATATTGACAAATGTACAAGTGTACAAAATAAGTAACACACTAACACCAAGACAAAAAACCACATTGCACGATAGCTCACATCGGATACCACTCACCTTTTTCAGCGAGATGATCCAGAGTTTTCTTCATGTGTTTGAGCAAGTCATACTTGCTGACCTCTGAACCCAGGGTTAGGTCGACCAGTGACAAGCGACGTCTTGGAGTTGAGTCTGGAGAGTAGTAGATTTCTGTTGGTGCCATCGACACTTCAGATTCTTCATCAGATTCCTGTGAAATGATTAAATAAGATACTTCATTAATCGTATACGAAAAAGGTAGAAAATATGTTTACAAAATTAAGAAAAGTCAGCCAATCAAAGATCACATACAGTTGAAATTGTTCAAGACCGCCACAAATTGTGGGGGAAAAACAGTGGTTGTCTTAGACAGGTGGACGTTTTGGATAGTGTTATTATAATATGTGTGTGTGACTAAGAAAAGGGTCCGGAAATCGAATAGGCTTAATTCGAGAAAATGGAAAATATAGTGAAAAATCATATTTTGGGGAAAACTGAGATTTGATCACCTTATCAACCATTTTATTTCATCCTCACGAAATATTTTATTCCAATTTCTCCTTCTAAATATATTTTTGAAAGCTTTAAAAAACACATGTTCATTAACCGACAAGACGAAATGAATTGACCACCTCATTTTACAGATTCTTTCATCACGTACGTTTCAAACGAACTCCAGCATGTTATGCACCGTTAATTTTTTTGTTGACTGTCCTATCTACTGATAGTTAATGTGCAGAGATTCTTATCGGCTGGGAACTTTCATACATTCTAAGAGCACAAAAACTGTAATAATGAATGCATTATACTGTAGATGCGAGTCACACTGAATATGGTTTTATATCATGTTGGCAGGATATCAGCTAAATTTCGTTGGTGCAGACATATACTTTCGGTTAACGAAGTGCAAGAAAGTTTCAATAACTTTTTCATCTGCCAGCATCCTGAGAAAAAAAATGAAGGGTAAAAGAGTTTCCTCCAAACAGACTCCAATACAAAACACCAGAAAATATTCAACAGTTTACAGCTTTGAGAATTTCTTATCAAAACCGTCTGAAAATAACAATGCTATTTCGATCAGGCACAGAAAGGATAGAAAAGTTAATCCTATTTCCTTTCTTTTTTTTTTTTTCAGATCTTCCCTCCAGGAGACCATTTTTGCAGGTATGCAGAACCATTATAGAGCTAAGTACTTCTTTCATTCTAACACTTTGCTTCCCATCTACGACTCAGGTTGCCCGTGCCCATAAGAAGGGAAAAAATTGGAAGCAAAATGTTTCTCAAAGACAGAAAGAAAGAATACTTACCTCTTTCTTCACCACCTCAGGTTCTAATTTCACTCTTCCCTCCAGGAAGTCTTTAGAAAACTCTATGTCAAACGGAACCTGCGGGGAGATAAGAACAGGAAAGGTGAAAAAAGTAGATAAGAAGATCAAAAGATCAGGGATTAAAAAACATACACAAGTGTCTGTGCATGTTTGTGTGTTTGTGTGTCTGAACTTGCTTTGAGTATCAGTGTGTGTGTATGTATATTATGAGGGCATGTGTACATTTTTGTATAAGTGCGTACAAAATATGTGTGTGTTAGTACAAATGTGTGGGAGTGCATGTATAGTAGATATGCCTCTTTCTGTATGCTCATACATATATGAGCTTCACATCAGAGGCAATAACAGACTATACCACACTATTTTTTTTCTTTGTAAATGCAAAGAACCCATTTTCACCCTCAGTCCGAACTGAGTGTGTGTGTGTGGGGGCGGAGCAGATGTGTGTGTGTGTGGGGGAGGAGTATGTGTGTGTGTGTGTGTGTGTGTGTGTGTGCGTGTGTGTGTGTATGTGAGGGTGGGAAAAAGGTGAGGGGGAAGCAATCATCGCTGATAAATAAGCATGTCCTGTTGGAATTACTGAAACTTTACCAGGTAGTTTTGTAAGTTCACAGGGTCAGGGTTCGGAGTGACACCTTCGTACAACACAGCAGGGTCCTCACAGATGAATGATTCTGGGGAAGAAACCAAACTCATTTTACTCATGAGTCCAGCACCAATGGATTTTACGTGGTCATGTCGAATAGTTATCAAAAGCAGTCAAAGTTTTACAAGAAGATTCCATGACGCTGTTATGAGAGTTGATGACTACATCGGCAGCAAGAGACAGATAGTTAGGTATTGTGTCTTTTTTGTTTTGAAATAGTTGAATGCCCACATTTGTATGTGTACATATATGACAGTCACTTCAAATGGGAGCAACAACAGAGACAAGTACAAACAAAAAGAAAGAAAGAAAAAAATTAGGCAGAGAAGATGTACCAAGATGAATGAATTTCACTAGAACAGCTATTCAGAGGTGTTCAGAAGTGTCTTTCCACTATAACAAAGGAGTTGTAATTCCTTCTGAAGTACAGTGAAGTCTATCTAATGATCTCTGTCTCCCCTAACAACCTCCTGGTAGGAAGAGTGAGTATGAGCACTATTTGCTCATCATTTCAATCAATTAACATTTCTGTAGCATATTTAATACTTATAAATGTCTAAATGTACATATGTGAGGCAGCGAGGTAGAATCAGGCTCTCGTCAAAATAATCAAAGTGAACAAACTTGCATTTTTCCGCAGGTTTGTGAAATTTTATTACATTTTTGTCTTTTGGCTCAACACTTTTCATCCCCATTAAAAAACTCATTTCTGTGGGGATTTTTCTGAAAAACGTTGATTAAAGGCACAAAAAATGTAAATTATCAGTTACCATGGACTCTTAAACTAAGGAAATAACTAATCTTTGGAGCCATTTTTTCACTAATTTTACCTCTGAAAACAAGTGACCCCCACCTCCTTCTTTCGCAAATATCTCGACTTGTATTCAAGATAAATGGATATTTTTTTCACCAAAATAAAGACAAGTGAACAAGTTTTAAGATGATACCAATAACTCTACATGCCCAAAACTTGACGAGAGCCCGATTCCACCACGCTGCCTCACATATGTCTATCAGGCAAAGCAGATTATAACAAGGGAAATAGCAACATTCAAAAAGAAGAAGAAATAACAGATCCCAACACAGTACTCACCACCCATCCACAGTTAAAGGAGAGTCTACATAGGCTAACTACAGCAACTACTACATAACCGTGCATGACCTCATAGCCTACCTTTATCAAAAGATTCCATCTCTGCTTCTGTAACGGTCAGCTGAGAGCACACTAAGAACAGAGAACAAGTTGAACATTGAGGGCGAATACAATGAATTATATTGTCGCTTTTAAGGACAACTGGACTAACTCAGGTTTCGGGGGTTTCCAGAAATCTTGACCTACACCAAAAGTGGGCATTGTCCTACCTACAGGAGAAGTTTGGTTTCATTGGTGTGTATATTTGTTTGGTTATAGAAAAAACTTTCCTTGTCTTTTGAAGAACCTGAACAAGGGGCAAAAACTTTACTTCGTTTTTCGGGATAGCACCCTTGTGCTTAAAAGCGACTATATTCCATCAACTTATTTTCAAACATAAATCATGTTGAGACAAACATGAAAACTCTTTGTTTCTCTTTTGTACATATACATAAAATGGCATTGACACATAATGGTATTTAGAGCTGGAAAAAATTAACAAGACAGACATTTATAAAGGAATAATGTGAAAGCAGTAGAAAATATAGGCACTTTAGGGAACCAAGGAAACCATGGTGACATATACAACACACTAATTGTTAGCCACATTATTCTTGATGTTAGGCTGTGATGCAAGCCTTGTCAAGTGTTATTATAGACTTAATGAAAGTACAATCAAGCCTGTCCAAGATTAATAATAATAATAATAAATAATAAATAGCATTCGTATAGCGCATATCCCCACTCGAAAGCAAGCTCTATGCGCTTTACACTATATTATTACCCCAGCAGACCATAGAACACTCAGAAACATTCTCAGCTTCCCAGGAAGCGTACAGTGCAAGCAGCAGGTTAAGTGCTCAAACACTAACAAACTGACAAGATCTTTCACTGTCTATAGCCGGATACCCATTTTCACCTAGGTGAAGTGAGGAAAATGCGTGTAAAGTGTCTTTCCCAAGGACACAACGTCGGGCCCGCGGCTCAAACCCCCGAACACGCAACCTCACCATTACGAGTCCTATAGCCTAACCACAAGGCCACCGATACCACCCGTTGTTGAGGAGTAAAGTGGTCAATGTCACTATAACTTTTTTTTTTAAGTAAGGGAGGAAGTGGGACTTTGTCATTTGGATAGGTGATTTTCTTGGACAGGTGGTCATTAGAGCAGGCTTGACTGTATAATAATATACTTTTCTGTACTAACTTTACATAAGGATTTAAACATTTTTTCTTGACTTTTACGTTATTTCTCTTCTGTTTGATGTTTTGATAACATTTGGCTGTTGTCAGTGTTTAAAAATCTTTCGTGCATGTTGCAACTGTTGACTCAGCTGATCATGTACATTAAGAGTGGATTTCTCCAATAATGGAGCCATTAAAGGCTCAAAAACTTCATAACAAACCAACAGGAGAAACATGTAATGAACATAAAGTTTCATCTTTTCAGAAGCAAAGACAAAGAATTGTTGAAATTCTCACCTTTAGTGTGGTCCATGTAGAAGATGTGCTTCTGAAACCCAACCAACAGGTCCCCCATGGTGTTGAGGAAACAAGCTGACGTCAGACTCGTGTCTAACATGATCTCTGTCATAAGGACGTTATCATCACTCCAGATTTTTATGGCACCATCATCACTGCCAAAAAAAAGACACACAAATAAATAACAGAAATACAAGTGACATACTCACACAAAATATTTTAACATAAATTTTTCAAAAAGCCAACTCGGAAAACTAAGAGTAACACCAGAATTGAGCACAGTGATAACAACCATAAACATTTACCCTGTGAAAGATGAATTGAAGAGTATGCATCAAAGCCAACCATTGATGATATTATCTGTCGCTAGGTTGTCAATTCTGGAGAAGCCAATTTCACATTAAATAACAAAAATCATCACATTCTGGAGTCACTTTTAATATAATTTTTTTTTTAAAACCTATACAGGATACTTTTTTTGCGTCTAGGGTTCATTTATATCAGCATATGACAATATTGTTATAAATGATAGCAGAAATGGCTGTTTTGACATAATTTGTAATGGAACTAAACACTGCTGTTGTTATTCAAATTTCTACATGGATAACTGAAAGCGATCTTTTTAAAACAATTTTTTATACCTGACGATGAACTATGGCTACTCTTCTAAGTGGGTGTGAAGCACTCCAGAAACAGGAACGGCAGAGAGAATATTGCTCAAGGAAGTGCTTTCAAGTAGGAAACATTACCCGGTGCATCATTAAAAAATTCATCAAACACTATGGGGGATATTACCTGCAAGAGCAGAAGATCTTGAGAGTGGTGCAGACATCAACAGTGATGATTGGTGCCTGATGTTCAGGCTTATGGTGGGTGTCAATCACTTCGTGGTATGGTGGAAGCACTGGGGATAACAACACAACCATAAGGACGTCAGACTTTTCACAGCCTGAAGGAACTGCAGAGAAAAATGACTCATTACATGCAACGAATTTACGTCAAAACCTGAATGACTTCTCAAGTGCGACAGGAGAAGCAGAAGAACAAGGGAGAGGAGGAGGACACATGTAATACATAAATCTAAAAAACATATAAAATGAAACTCAGTTATAAACAAAAGTATAGTGAGAACAAGCAAAGGCATTGGGTTGACATAAAGGTAAACAAAGGCACTTGGGAAGGTAAATAGAAAGACTAGGGAGGCAAATGCCTGTGGCGTCGGTGGCCTAGTGGTTAGGCTCTCGGACTCGCAACCGTAAGGTCGTGGGTTCGAATCCTGTCAGAGGCCCGACGTTGTGTCCTTGGGAAAGGCACTTTACATGAATTTTCCTCACTTCACCCAGGTGGGAATGGGTACCCGGCTATAGACAGCGAAAGATCTTGTCAGTTTGTTAGTGTTTGAGCGCTTAATCGGCTGCTTGCACTGTATGCTTCCCGGGAAGCTGAGAATGTTTCGGAATGTTCTATGGTCTGCTGGGGTAATAATATAGTGTAAAGCGCATAGAGCCTGCTGTTGAGCGGGGACATGCGCTATACAAATGCTATCTATTATTATTATTATTATCAAATAGAGGAATTTGGAAAACACAGAAGAAAAAAAATTGGATAGGTAAATGAAGGAACTGGGAAGGTAGACAGAGGCATTAGGAAGGTGAAAAGAGGCATCTGGAATGCACAGAAAGAAATTGGAAAGGTGAATGAAGACACTGGAAAGGTAATCTAGAACATGGACAAAAGGGAAAAAAGCATTGCGAAGGTAAATAAAGGAATAGATAGGTAAACAGAGGCTTTTATACATATATAAACGATCTTGTCTTTCTTGAGAGACTTCATGTACACAAACTCACTTTTGGCCTTGTGCAGCCCTGGATCTGTTGCGTGTTCAAGGGTGTTAAAGATGACACTGCCGCTCTCATGTCCTGTTACAAGTATGTAGCCCTGGAAAGGAAGTACGGGGGTGGTAAGAATGGAAGGACAGAGGAGGGTAGGATGGGAAACACACATGACAAGTAAAATAGAAAAGATAGAGATGTGGGAATACATGATGACACAGAAAACACTATTTTGTTAAAGCTTCAAGCACATTCTTGGCTCACAATCCGCAGCAATACTCAACTGAAGGCAGTGTATTTAAAGACGTACCCCTTTTGATGTTTTCTTTTGTGCAAATTTATAAACTTATGTAATGAAATCCACAGAAATTAGAACTCAGTAATAGGCCCTAGAAAAACAAGGTATCTGTTTCATTGCCAGTGTTGTAATAGGATTTTTAAAGACAATTTTCCAATCTTAATCTTTGGAACAAAAACTTATTCACACTGGTGTCAATGTAGACTTTGTTGTTGATTCTCACCACACGGGCATAGTCCCTGAGATCCGGAGACACATAGATTTCATGCTGAAGTTCAAGGTCCGGTAACCCCCAGACATGAATCTGCATTCTGTCTTTAAGTTTGTACAGTGTGATGAGGCCGTTGTGCTCTGTGTCGTGACACATGTCCAACACCTGCAGAGGGAGAGCGAGGGATTCTGCAGGTAAGTCGTGGCTGGTGTATTTGAGTTAAAGAGAAGCATCAACATGCAATCATGATAACTATAATAATGCGGAGTAGATTATAATTCTGTAGGGGAGGGAAAGAGGACAAAAACTGGCTTGGCACTTTCTCCACACTATTACCCAAGTCAGTGGAACAAGTAGAGCTGTTCTGCAGACAGAGAAGGTAAACAGATCAGCTGTGAAAAAACAACAGCAATGATTGTTTCAAGGGGTGGAGGGATGAGATGAAAATCTTACTTTTACATCTTGCCCTCTCTATTGCTGCTCCTCTCTAAGGAGGAGAAATCAGTTATGAACTATTCAGCTGCCTTAACAGTTGGCCATGATGCAAAACTGTCTTAATAAACACAGCCTCCAGCCGAAGGAACAATGGGAAATTTAGGATGGCATTCAAGTCTAGTGGAGATTCCTTATTGCTATTGGACTTTTTCTGTTCGGGTGAGGGATGTTACATTAGTGGTAACCTAATTTTGTCACGTTAGTGACAATTACTAGGAAAAAAAATGGTTACGGAGTAAAGTTGTCTTATGATGATAAAAAAATACACAAAAGACTTAAAATTTAAAACAATAGAGTTTTTAAATTTCATTTTATACATTGTGAAATCTATATAAAACTTGTTGACAGATCAAAAAAAAAGATTTTAAAATGCTTTATCTGCATATACAAAATAGCTTCAAGTTTGTGCACATGTCGACAAAATCCTGGCATAGCTCAAAAGAACAGTTTTAGTCCAGAAATAAAGTGTGATCAAATGAGATTGTCTCAGTGAGATGAATGGTATGTGATAGGCAGGTTGGCATGTGAAGAGATCAGCTGATAACATAAGAAGTGAAATCGTGCTGCTGTATTTCTTGACAGGGAAATCAATTTTTGAGAAAAAGCAGCACAACAAACTATGGTGAACAGCCATGAAGGTATTGATGCTGTCAGGAGCACAGTGGCCACATTTGAAAATAAAAAGAGAAGTCATTCTGGTAAATCATAAAACACAAGATAGGATAAGATAAGACATACTTGAATCATCCAAAACAGGAAATTTGGTGTGATATAATAAACTAAGTAGAGGTGATTTTTTCAGACAATCTTTCTATCCTCAGTACAGGGTATAATAAGCTTTAAAGGAATGGGCCAATACCATTAACTGGTGGAGTGAATGTAAACGAGAAAATAACACAAATATATCAAAGGAGTTTGATACAGGAAAACCAGAACAAAATATTATAATAAAACTGAGGTGACATAACATTGAAGATTGAATCGGCATTGTGATTAGAAACAATGAAGATATCTTACCCTGACTCAGGTGAAATTATTACAAATTTAGAACAGAAATAACCTGCAATAATCCCATAGATATCTGTATCATCTGACCTTATAACATAACGCGAAAGGCTTTTATTTCAGCCACATAAATGTTGGTCATATAAAATGCCACCAGACCATTATAACGGAAATACTTGAAGGCAAGATGTGGGGCAAAAGGGCGAAGGGTGGACAAAGAACAATGTGGACCATTAACATCAAGGTATGTACTGGCCTAAGTACGACAGAGTTTATAACTGTAGAAAGCAACTGTAAGCTCTGGTAGGTCATGGCATGTCAACCTCTAAGCCAGAGATGGCAGCTCCAGGTATCCAGGTATAAATATAGGATATTAATGAGATATAAAAGTAACATTTTTATATTAGATTTTTATCTGAAGGGAAGCCATCCAGATATAAATATAGGATATTAATGAGACATAAAAGTAAAATTTTTGTATTAGATTTTTATCTGAAGAGAAGCCATTCTCTTCATCTTCTCTTATGGCCTTTAAAAAAATTAGTATAATCTAATCTACTTTGATTATGTGTTAGTGTAAATATTACATTCAGCTTACAAGGCTGTCTGTGAAAAAGAAAAAATTGAATCCTTATTATCAAGACAGTTAATCATCTGTGACTTTCATTGTTTGCTATGGTCATAGCGGTCACCAAGAACTACCTAGGTGCACCAACCCAAAAAAAGTTTAAGGCACTAAACGTGCAAATAATGTGTTTTGTGATGAAGCTCATCTAATCAAGGAATGCTGAAATGATTAGATCTGATTTTATGTACGTCTAAAGAAAAATACCATATAATGTGTGCCTATCACTTCAACTAAAGCTAAATCCTTTGTACCCATACTTACAGGGTCTTTCCCAGTTTTGAATTCTAGATACTTGTGTCCTTTAATCACAGGATCCATGAACAAGATTCTGCCATCCTAGGAAATAACAAAAGAGGAGATCTGAAGTAAAAAATCTGTCTTTGCATACTTTCCTTGAACAGCAATGGACCAGTCTGTACCCATGAAACTACAATCATTTCATAGAAATACTGTTGAATTAGAATTCTTCTTTTCCCTTGAATCAGGCACTAAATTGGTCAAAAAAGACTTTGATTTTAACTTGTTTTTCAAAACAATTTACATAATTTAAAAAACAATAAAATTATAGTTATTTCATTAACATTTTCTGATAAATGTTCACTTTATTAATTCCCCTTACATGAAACTAAAATTTACTAGAGATGCAGAATAAACGAATGGGAAATTCCTTTAACAACTTGTGCAAAACTTGGAAAAAGGCTTAAAATCTGCTCACAGACAAAATTAACCAGCATCTTTTTTACAAAATAGGTAACCCCTTCAATTTCCAGAAAAAAATCACAAAACAAACCTTTGTAGGTATGATTGACATCCTAATTTATAGCCTAATAATATAGACTAAGAGCATACCTCTAAACCCAAGAGCAGATAGGAGTCCCTGATGGGACAGCAACAGCCTTCATCCGTCCACACCATTGCCGTGGAGTTGAGGACTGTAATACAACAGCAGTTGGACAGCACTTCATTGCCAACCCCATTCTCCGTGGCTCGGTGGCTAGGAGATGGTTTATTCCACGATGACCTGGGAAAGTTAAGTTCTTCATAACATTGGCATCAAAGGGTTTGTGGGTTTCTTTAAAGTGTAGTATCGAGTCAGATGGTTAGTTATGTCAATTGTAGAAAAAAAGAAATCTTTGTACCTGCTCTTTTCCAAAGATAAGCCTTGTGTTTATTTGCAACAAATAAACAAAGCAAAAACAAAGTTTTCAAAATTCTGAAATTGCAAGAGACATTTGAAACAACAGGAGAAAAATCTTGTTTCTTGGCAAACTACTCACAAATCACTTTTTGTCTATCCTTATACACCATAGAGTGTTATGTAAACTATTTCATGAGTACCATATTCTCCACAACACACTGAATAAGCTGTTCAGACTGTCAACTACATTTTACGAGCCAACATAAAATCATCTTCTGGGTATGGGAATTGTATTAATAATAATAATAATCATCATAATAATACTAGACATTTATATAACCTATTTCAATAACTTACAAATCTCAATGCACTTTACGAGCCATATTAGTTGCCTACAATGGCATTAGAATACATGCAGCACTAACACGCAAGGGCATTCAAATGCATCATGCAGACATAACATGATTAAAATATGTAAGTTAATGTAAAAATATATGCATTAAGAGATATGAAAAGTGACAGGTATGTAAAGAAACAGTTCATGTGGATAGTTTTCAAAAGAAGAGAGGTGGAAGAATTCATGTACTTGGTATGCAAGGCAAAAAAACCTAACCATTATACAATAAATGCTTGTGGAATAAAAAAAAGTATCAATTTAAATCACTTCCAACAAGAATCTGAAACATAAAATACCAAATCTGATGGTCTAATGTTTAGTTTAAATGCACACAAATCTCCTGAAAAAATGAAACCAACAAACTGTTCGGTAACAGAGTCAACAGTAAGGTTAACATTGAGCAATCTCTGGTACGTATCTTGAAACCAGCAAACTCAGATAGCACAGTCAACAGTAAGGGGTTAGCAGTGAACAGTCTCTGGTACTTACGTGGTGGTTCCCATTTCCTCCCCCATCATGTTTGTGCCATGCCTCTGTTCCAGGAAGGTGTCCTGGATGTCAATCACATCCCAAACTGCCATTCTACAACATGGGTCCGTCCTGTGAGCCACCACAATCAAAATTTGTAAATTTGATCATTTCCTCTTACATGTCTGATTTTAGCAAGGACCCCCCCCCCCCCCCCCCCCCCCCACCAGTATGACTTACAAAAAAGATATTTAAAAACAACCTGTTCTGTCGGCTACCTGCCCAAGACAATTATTTTGTAGGTATTACCACTTCCCACTTGTAGTTTTGCTATATCATAATGACACTGACCAAGACGTCTACCTATTTAATACAACCACTTTTCTCCTCGACAACGGGCGGTCGTCTTGGACAATTTTGACTGTATATTTTAGTAGTAGTAGGAGAGGCTTACATTACAAAAAACAATCAAACTATACAAGTTTCAAATTCAATCTTTTACAGTGAGGTCACTTTAGTACTGAAAAGAGTATGGCAACAAAGATATTTGCTAAACAAAAAAAACAATGTTTCTACATGTAGTGAGAAAAGTGTGACAGAGTCAGCAATCCAAGTAACAATTTACCTTTACTTCCACTACGCGTAAAACAATGTGAATATGAGGAGGCTGCTCAGTGCACAAAAATTTGAAAAAAAAATATGGACAGCCATTACTGACAACGAGTGTGAAAAGGAAAAGGTTAATTTTCCTTCAGTAAATTGAGTAGCTGTTCACCTGCTGGTGTACAACCAAATCTCGTGAGGATTGATAAGCATGTAGATGACGTTGAACTCTCGGCTGTAGCAGACGCTCAGTACACGCTGCAGCGGAGAGATGCTGGGAGGGGGCAGCACAGTACTCAGGTTCTTACAGTTGCTCCGTGCCATCAGACGTATACTGGGGAACAGATCAGCATTTTAACATTAAAGACATAACATGAAAAAAGACTTATTTTGTGCTTTTGTCTCAGTTTAAAATTTCAGAATATACAGAACATAAACTATAGACAATGGCTTTCTTTGCTTTTATATTTTACTTTTATGATATTATATCCTATTACAGAGAAGCAAAACATACTTGCATATAAAGCATTTTTTTTAAAAGGATTAATGTGAATACCAAAAAAAGAGCAATAAGCCAATAATAACCCAAACTTTGATCTCAGCTGGCAACTAATTTTTTAAGCTAATAGCTTTTCTGGACATTTTCCCTTTTATTTTGAAAAAAATATATGTCAATTTCATTTTGAGTATGGTTAATTTCAATGTGATGGTGATCACAAAATCACATTAATACTCTACTCTGAACATTGGAGAAGTGAATGCACTGCTGTACCAATAATGTTGTAGTATTTTTCAGTTACAAGAAAGATTGGTCCCTGTTAAAAAAGCAGAACAATACCATTCACTCGGTCATTCAATTTTTTTAATAAGTTTAAGACCGCCACAAACACTTAAGAATCAATCAACTGGGGTTGAAAAGATAAAGTGAGTTGTTCCTCTCTATGGTGGACTTTGCTAGTTTAGACTGATCCAACTGAAACAGTTCAGTAATTCAATGTTTTAACCCAACATGTTTTTCAGAGCCATCCAATCCCCCCATCCCTACAACCAAACACACACACACACACACACAAACACACACACACACACACACACACACACACACACACACACATGCACACAAAATATAATAAAATTAAATTTATACACTTTTCAAGTAAGAAAACGGAATCTTCTACAGAGATGGAAAGTAACATGATGACTCCAATTTGAATCAATATTTCAATCAGCACCTGCTATCCTCGCTGACAGCCATCAGCCTTGTGGTCTTGTCCCTGCTGCCACAGAGCTTCATGCGAGTTACACTGCTACGGGCTAGGGCCCAGAACTGCATGCTATAGTTGAGGTTCCACAGCGTCAGGGCCCTTGGTGTGCTCATAAACAGCATATTATCATCAGTGAGGCCCATCCAGAGAACTCCATCAACAGACACCACCAGGCTAGCCGCGAAGAGAGGAAAAAATAAAGATAAAGCATTTTCCATAATTTTCAATCATATTTCGCTGTGAGTTGTTCAAATGTTCTAAGCCCAGAAAGCAACATTTTTCAAGACAGAGAAGTAGAATGAGAAGGACATCACTGAAACATCTTTTAAACAACTGTAAAGAAGTAGAAGGAAACCTATTAATGTTGTAAAAGGTTTTATTCTGGGAAGAAAAAAAGCAAAACAACAGACAAAAATAAGAATGTGCAGAAACAGCATAGGATCTACCAAGGTCTTCCCTCTAATTACTCAGAGATTTGACCATCTGGACAGCTTGTTACTACAGTATAACATGGATAGCTCGAATTCATCAGGATCTGCCTCGGTAGTTCGAGGAATCCATAGTTTGAGGGATATCTTACGAAGATAAAGAAGAACAAAAAAACGGGACCGCAGCCACAGTTTGACGGATGCGTGATATCGAGTTTTCTGTGTTCGACCTATCCATGAAATACTGTATTATCATGATTACGGATCCAGTGCATGGATGACTGCAGCACAGACTCACAAATACACTCTGGAAAAAGTGCAAAACCAGGCTCTCCGAATAATCACTGGAGCAGTGAGGTCAACGCCTGTAGAAAAGATGGAACAAATAACATCTATAGTGGCCCTGAAGAGGAGATGGGAATGCAAGGCCCTCATACAGTACACCAAGGTCATAGCTATGGAGGATCATATACTGCACACAAGAACAGCCAGATCAAACACCACAAGACTAAAAAGGTCCAACTTCATCAAAGAAAGCAGAAAAATCCAAAGATCCCTACAGGACTATCTACCAGCCACCGTGAACATGCTGAATCACACCCCAGAGGCACCATCATGGGAAAAGACAAACACAAACATATCTATACACACATCAATTCCTATGTTCACCACAAAAGATGACCACAGCGACCTGAGCAAGAAGTCCCTCACCCTGTCCATGCTTGAACAAAGATACCCACGAGAAGCATGGAAAAGGATCAATACAGACGGATCTGCCACTGGTGCTGTGAAAAGAGGAGGAGCCAAAGTGTACGTACAATTCCCTAATGGACGACGACAAGCAGAGGCAGTCCCAACAGGGCGACATTGTACAAACTACAGGGCAGAGACGGAGGCTCTAATACATGCAGCAAACATCATCAAGAATGTGGTAGACCCGCAAAGCCAAGTAGTGTTCTTAACAGATGCCATGTCAGTACTGCAGGCAATCACTTCCGGCAAACTACCAAGGCTACGAAAAGAAATTGAGGACATCCCATGTCTGAGGATCATGCTGCAGTGGATTCCATCACACTGTGGTGTCTTAGGAAATGAGCAGGCAGACAGGATGGCCAAACTAGGAGCACAGAAAGAGCAACCAGACAACAGCGTTAACTACATAGAAATAAAAACTATTATAAGTACACTATTTAAAGCACCTCAGACACCAGATGGCTACCATGAGCTGTCCCGCCAACAACAAGTGATTATCTTCAGACTAAGGACACAACACACAAGACTGAGACAACATATGTATAAATGTTTTAAACTAGTACAATCACCAAAATGCCAGAGTGGAGAGGTGGACCAAACAGTTGAACACATCCTTCAGCACTGCAAGACACACAGGGCCCTAAGACAGGAAACGTGACCAACCCCACTGATGCTGCAAGAGAAGCTATACCGGCCGCCAGATGAACTGAGCAGGACGGCCCAATTTATGACAGATACCAGACTTCAAGTGTGATGCGATCGAGAAGAAGAAGAAGAAGATGATTTTTCACAGTAGTGCAGTGTTCAGGATTAACAGAAAAGATTGACATTCATTTTTTATCTCATTATTTTGTCTATATAAAAGAAATAGAGATTCAAATGCTTGTGACTGAATTAACTGTGTGTGGTCCAAAAACATGAACATAAAGGCAATCTCTAAAACTACCAGTAGTGAGCCCTGTTCAGTTATAAGTCGATTTAAAAAATGAAAAGTAAATGGTCAGCCTCACAATGAGAACTTTCCATTTGCCTATCTGTATGTCTGTCTCTCTCCCTCCTCCTCTCTCTCTCTCTCTCTCTCTCTCTCTCTCTCTCTCTCTCTCTCTCTCTCTCCCTCTCTCTCTCTCGCTCCCTCCCTCCCTCCCTCCCTCCCCCCCCCTCTCTCTCTCTCTCTCTCTCTCTCTCTCTCTCTCTCTCTCTCTCTCTCTCTCTCTCTGTCTCTCTCTCTCTCTCTCTCTCTCCCTCTCTCTCTCCCTCCCTCTCTCTCTCATTATCACCCTGTCAACTAGGAGTAACGTTCTCCTACCTATAGAGTGTGTCCATTGTGTCGAGTGACCACATGCGGACTGTCCCATCAAGGGAGCAGGTGATGACAATGCTAGGGGTGGCTGGGTGAAGAATCAGGTTCGTCACTGCTCGAGAGTGACCACGGAATGTGTGGACAAGGCCACCCATCAAACTCCAGACTTTAACTGTAAGTCATGAGAAGATATTGGAAATGACAAAAGCACATGAAATTGTGTTGAATGATTCAACCTGTTTTTTTTTTTTTTAAGGTGTACTCATGATATAGTTAAACAGATTTGTGTCTAGAAATGCAAAAATATAGAAAGAAGGAACAGAGTAAAATTGGATGGGTATAGAAATGAGAACACATTTAATCGGCTTATCTGGCATACTTTTTAAAGCCTTTTACATTAGCATTTAGAAGAAAATACAGTCATCAAAAATAGTCGCACCAGGTAAGGGGGCGAGGATGACCGAGGAAAGGGGGAGGGGGTCAGGAGGTAGGATCACGATTGAAAAAAAATTGGGAAACAGAAAATAAAATATGACTGACCATGACCACCAATACAATCAATGGGCTCGTTTGTAGGATCTCTGTCCAAATCCCTTTATTTTCAGCTGAGAAGGATAGGCCTAGTTCGAAAGTACTTAAGCGAAGAGACCACAAAAACACTGGTAACATCTCTTATCCTATCTAGATTAGACTATTGTAACTCACTCCTAGCAGGTCTGAACAACAAATATTTGAATCGTTTACAAGTAATTCAAAACAATGCCGCTAGACTGATAACAAGATCTAAAAAACGAGACCATGTCACTCCATTATTAAAAGAACTGCATTGGCTCCCTGTAAAAGAACGAATAATATTTAAAATCTGCGTCATGTGTTTCAAATGTGTAAATAAAACTGCTCCTTTTTATCTACAAGAACTTATCAGTATATATAAACCAGGGAGAAACCTAAGATCATCGAACGATAACACCCTACTTGTGACACCTGTAAAATCATACAAATCATATGGAGAGAGATCTTTCTCATATCTTGGTCCATTTATGTGGAACAGATTACCCATGAAACTAAGACAAATAAGAACACTTGATAGCTTCAAAAGACATCTTAAACATTTTCTGTTCCTACAGGCCTATCCTTCATAAGCTTTTAACGTTATCTTTCATTATATTTGTTCTTTTCCTATGTCTGGATGAAAATAGTCTCTGTGTGTGTGTGTGTGTGTGTGTGTGTGTGTGTGTGTGTGTGTGTGTGTGTGTGTGTGTGTGTGTGTGTGTGTGTATGTGTGTGTGTGTGTGCATTAATGTATATTGCTTGAGAAGAAAGGAAGTAGTAAGAAAGGTTTTTGAAAAATGGGTATTCCAATGTAAAGCGCATTGAGCTACTTTTTTTGGAAATGCGCTCTATAAATGTTATATATTATTATTTTATTACCTTTCTATCACCAATGACTAAGAGTAATCAGATTCAAATGTCAAAGATGTAAAGCTGGTCAAACACAGAAAAGAATTAACACGCCACCTTCACAATCAATGCTTGATGTTACAAGAACACTGGCACTCTTAGAGTATCGGCAGCCAGTGATGGACATCATGTGAGCTCTGAGGACAAATTTTGATGAAGTAAGTAGGAAAGTTGCGCTGAACTCAGGAGAGATACTCTACATGATTAGCATTTGACAGGCTGCTAAAACTTTTTTCACTTCCCCCTCCCTCTCTCTCTTCCTCTCCCCCCCCCCCTAAACTTCTCTCTGTTTCTCAATCTCTCTCTTCATTTCTCTCCTTCTCTTTTATGTAAAACTGGCAAATGCATACACACACACACACACACATACACACACACACACACACACACACACACACATTCACATATGGTCGCTTCTAAGCACAAGGGGGCTATCCCCAAAAATGCTGTTTTCAGAAAATCAAAGGTAAAGTTTTTGCTCCTTGTTCAGTTTCTTTAAAAGTCAAGGAGAGTTTTCTCTATAACCAAACAAATACACACACCAATGAAACCAAACTTCTGCTATTGGTAGGGCAATGCCCACTTTTGGTGTAGGTCAAGATTTCTGGAAAGCCCCAAAATCAGGGTTAGCCTGCTAGTCCTTAAAAGCGACCATATATAAACACACGAGATCATAACATAAAAACATACTTTCTTCAACACACTCAGTTGTTCGCAATGAAGATAAATCACTTCTTCAATAAAATGTTATGTAGCTAGTAATGTATAATGTGAAGCATCGTGGTGAAATCAGGCGCTCGTCAAAATAATGAAATCCAAGAAATCAATATTTTATGGCTAGTCTGGACATTTTATCGAATTTTCGATTTTTGGCTCAAAACCTTGTAGGTCTATAGAAAAACACTTTCATGTGTCGATTTTGCGGAAAAACGTTGACTAAAGGAACAAAAAAAGTAAATTTGCAGTTTCCAAGGACTCTAAAACTATGGAAGTCACCAAACTTTGGTGGCCATTTTCTCGTGAATTTTACTCTGAAACCACTCGACCCTACCTCCTTAACCCTCTGCGTGGGCATCACGAGTGGTCGTGATGATCATACCTCCCTTTCACGCGCATTGCGACCACCTGTCGTGATCCGACATGAGTGTAAAAACTATACCGCTGACATGAGAATTGCCATTTTTTAAACTGCTGGTGTCTACAGTCCACTAGTGCAACGTTTATTAGTGCCGCTGGCCGCCCATTTCATAGTCAGGGATCGGTTTGGAGTTTTTTATCAGCAATTTTCTCGGATATTGTTTACAGTTTTCAAAATGTCGGATTTGTCAGCTGATTAAGACACACATTTACCCAACATTTTCCAGGAATCGAGCAACAGTGATAAAGAGTTTGAAGGATTAGGTCCTCTAATAAAAGATTTAGATCTACGTGCGAATGATGAGGATATACCGTGTCGTAGATCTAGCGAGGGTAAGCCTAGAAGAGGACGTCGATATTCCTGCTGATCTCCAAGCAGGCTGGACTAAAAATGACGAGGATTTTGATACCAACAACAACAACAGCAACATCATAAAAAAACACATCTGATCAGACATAAGAGTAGTTCATTATTTAAGACAAATAATTTTTCCTTCTTACTGTAATTAGAAATTTTGTTAAACAAGAAAGATATGAGCTTTTTCATAACCATGTTGAAAATTGGCATTTTTCTAAAATAAACCCAGCACTAAAGGAAAGTAATGGTAATAATGGCTTAGCACTAAGAGGGTTAAATCGCAAATATCTCAACTTCTATTCAAGATGAATGGATATTTATTTCTTTGAAAACAAGGTAAATGAGTAACCTTTAAGATGATACCAATAACTCCATATGTCCAAAAATTCACGAGCGCACGATTCAACAACGTCGTGACACATATAGTTTAGTGCGAATGCAAAACAAACTTTGAGGAATAACAGGTTCAGAATGAATTTTAATTTTAGCTGGGCAATAAGAACAACCAACACTTTTGGGTCTCATAAGTTCCTCAAAGCAGATGAAGGAAATTGAAGGGAATCAGCAGACCCAACACACATTAAAATATTATCAAAATGACAGCTCTCATATAAAAACACCAGAATAAATACAAGAATATTAGCAAATGACTCTCACAGTTCACTGCATGTCCAGTGAATGTCACAACATATACTCAGAAATACTTAAAATATGAGCAATCACTGCATTAAGAACCTTTACATTTCTACAAACGGTTTGCACTTAACTTATTCTATCTCGCTTTTACCTTTCAAATTTAAACAGCAGCTTCCCTGTCAAGTTGTAGACATGTAGGTCAGTGTCACTGCAGCAGTAGAGATGCTCAAGGTCATGGTCTAGTTCCACTCTCTTCACCCAGCTTCCTCCGACATTGGGAAGCTCATACCTGCATTCCAGAGAAGAAAGTATTACGAATAAGATTTTCTGGGAAGCATACTTATAAATAGAATATCAAACCTTCCATAGGGGTGTCTGTCCTTTAAGCAGAATACGACAGAGACATATTTTTCTTACAAATTGTAGACAGATTGATGACATTGATGACCACAAAGAATTATTTACCCTCTGTATCATTTGGTGATTAACAAAACAAGAGGCAATTTTATTAACTCACTTCAGTGTTAGCCCATAATTTGCAAGAGGCTTCAGCTCCACAATAGACTTGCCAACTTGTTGATGGAATCTCCAGACCTGAAGATAAGTCAGTCAAATTTGTAGTGCATACATATTTTAAGTGTGCAGCAAAAAGACATGATTTGAAACTAAAGCAATTTTAACTTATTTAGCTGACAAAAGCCTTTTAGGTTATAGATCTTTTGATGAAGAAAAATGATAATAACAGCAATAATATATATAACTTTAAGAAATAATACCAAAAATAATTATGATAATAACCTTTATGTCCCCAAAGGAGATGAAATTTCAAAAAGGAATGAAAGGCTCAATAAGGGAGCTATTAACATTGTGAAATCATGAGAGCCTTCAGGGGATACCTGGTTACAGATAAACTTTTTTAATCTTTAAAGAAAAATAATATTCATAATAATATAACAGTCATACAAATCCTTCGTTATAAGTAATATCAGTACCTGTTGTCCAAAACTGTTTATAACACGCACTTCTGATTTTGTTACAATTGAGACGTTATCTTTGTTTTAGATTTGCTCTCTTTATACACCTACATTAATAATACATAACACATACATTTCTATATGTTCTCACTTGAAATGATTAATGAAGAGGTGTGACAGAGTTTTTATGATTCAAGCCCAGAAAGATGTTGAAATACACCAGCAATGTGACTCTGAGTATTGCAAGTTATATTCCTCTTCAGAAACAATTCCTGGAAGTTCAACAACATTCCAAATCCTAAAGTCTTCTCACCTTGGTTCCACCTACTCCCCCCGTAATGAGCTCGTCTCGAACTGGATTAAACAGCATGAACAGAACAGACCTCAAATCTGCACTCACTGAGCAAGTCTCACAAAAATCTCTGTTGTACACCTGACAACAACAAAAAAATGAAAGAAAAACACTCTGGGATTACTCTTCATTTTTGAAGTAATATCAGTTTCACACTTTCATCCATATATGCAGAAAACATTTTTTTCGAGCATTCAGGATGCTTAGCCAGATGAAGACAATCTCACATGAACCAGTGACAGGAAAGAAGAGACTGTTGAATGAGCGACAAAAAACCCTCAGAAATCAAATACACTGACGACAAATGAATAAGGGAATGTAACTTGAACCAAGGATGAATTTAATGCAAGCAGACAAATATATCAATTCCATAAAGACACACACACACACACACACACACACACACACACACACACACACACACACACACACACACACACACACGCACACACACATATATAGTTTCAGATACTAAATAAATATCTTCCAATCTAAAAAGACAATCTCATGCTAGAGACACAACATGCAAGACCAATATATTATGCCTACCTTTAAGGAGAAATCTTTCCCCAGAGCAAAGTAGCAGTTAAACTTCTTGGCATACAACATGTAGGTGATCAGCCTGTACTCGTACTTCGGGTACTGCAGAGCTCGCTCAACTGAAGAAATAGAGACAACGTGAAGGCAAAATTTCTCACCTCAGGCTCTTTTGAGTTGAAATACATCACTCCCTAATTACTTGAAATGATTTAGTACAGTGCAACTAACAAAGATATGTAAAAAGTCAACAATCAATAGAAAAGCATTCAACTAAACCTTCTGTGCCAGCTGACAAGGATGAAAAAATAGTAAATTGAAAGACAAGAAACACAAGATCTAAAAGAGATGAATAGAAACAACAAAAATGTTCAAGTTAATGAGTACACTTTACTGCCCATACTGATATAGACACTGAAACGATATCTATATATATATATATGATTTTTTTGTGTTACCATAGGTTTTGAATCACTTTTGAAAATAAAAAAATGAAGAATTCATAACTGATTGCATTGGTAAATCACTATGAAATAAACTTACTTGTAAGTGAAAATCTTAAAGACTATTGCCACAATTTAAACAGTTGATTTCTAAAGGTACTTTACCCCTGTTTTTGACAGCATCCCTTTTCCAAGTTGTGATGCCTTTGGAGTCAAGGATGATAAACTGTCTCATCCTCCCATTGTATGTGACTGTTGAATCAAATCAGAATAAACCATGTGATAACACATATGCAACTGACTATATTACTTAGTACAAATTTATTCCTGAAACTCAAAGCAATGAATACATTATGCCTGGTTCATGTGTCAAAACATGAAGATAATATCAGACATTACAAATTTATTGAGGTGCCTTTGAGCCTGTACTAAAAACCAAGAAAATACAGTGCGAGGCTGATCATTTATCAAAACAAGTGTTTTAACTATGACAAAAACACATCCAAGAAAAAAAAAAAGTGTCACGACGCGGTGGTATCAGACGCTCGTCAATTTCTGTGCATATGGAGTTATTGGTATCATCTCAAAAGCTGATTTATTTGCCTCACTTTCGATTAAATAAATATCTATCTATCTTGAATAGACCTAAAGATATTTGCAATTGAAGGAAGTGGGGTAACTTCGTTTCAGAGGTGAAATTAGCGAGAAAATGGCCACCAAAATCTGATAACTCCAATAGCTAAAGTCCTTGAAAACAGAAAAATGACACATTTTGTGCCTTTAATCAATGTTTTTCAGTAAAATTCTCATGGGAATGTGTTTTTATATGGACATTTTATAAAAGAGTTTGGCTCCAAAATTAAAATTCGATAAAAATTTTCAAACTTTAGAGAAAATGCCCGTTTCTCCTAATCGGTATTATTCGGCCACTTAGGGAACTTTTTATAGAATTTTTTTTTTTTCTCAACACCTTATATGTTCACTCAAAAACATTTTTATGTGTGGATCGTATGGAAAAACGTTGATTAAAGGCACAAAAAATGTAAATTTGCAGTTTCCAAGGACTCTTGGGCTATGGAAGTCCCCATACTTTGACGGCCATTTTCTCGCTAATTTTACTTCTGAAACCAGGCGACCCCCACATTCTTCAATCTCAAATATTTCAACTTCTATTCACGATAGAAGAAAATATAAATAACATCAGGTATGCAAATGACACAGTTTTAATAGCAGGCTCTGAAAAGGACCTTCAAGATACTGTTGTAACAGAAAGTGAACGTAAAGGATTATTGTTGAATGTAAAGAAAACAGAATGCATGGTAATATCCAAAAAAGCAGCAAATCCTAGTTGTAATTTCATTAGCAAAAGTGAAAAGATCAAACAAGTCCAACAGTTTAAATATCTAGGATATTATGATAACATCTGACGCCAAATGTTCCACAGAAATAAAAAGGAGAACTACACTGGCTAAGGCTAGTTTCAATAAAAATGAACCCAATCCTGAAAAATAGAAACATCTCAATGAGCACAAAAATGAAAGTCCTGAAATGCTATGTTTGGTCAACCCTTCTATATGGTTGTGAATGCTGGACAATCACTAAAGACAGTGAAAATAAAATAGAAGCAACAGAAATGTGGTTTCTTAGGAGACTGCAAAGAGTATCGTGGAAGGAAAAGAAATCAAATGAGGTAGTGTTAGATGAAGCCCACGTGGGACGCACAATGTTAAAAACAATCAGGAAAAGACAAAAATGCAGTTTTTGGGACACCTGCAGAATAGACACTAAGGGTCTTGAACATCTAGCTCTCACTGGCAAAATTGAGGGCAAGCGAGGCAGGGGTAGGCCCAGAACAACATACTTAGGGAACGTAAACAAATGGGTAACAGGGAAAGATCAGGGAAACGTAGCTTTTTTTAGAGCATCCTAGCAAAGGAATATGGAAAACCATGATCGCCAATGTCTGTCGTAGATCTGGCTATGGATGATGATGATGATTCACGATAGATGAGTATTTCTATCACCGAAAGCAAAACAATTGAACAAGCTTTAAGATGATATCAATAGCGCCACATGCCCAAAATTGGACGAGCACCTGATTCCACCACGTTGTGACAGGTAATATATAACAGTTCAAGAAACCTGTGTTCCATATTATTTCGAAAAAAAATTAATTAACAGTTGGTTTTGTTCTACTCCACATACATCACCTTTTCCTTGCTTAAATTCATCCACTAATAATAAAGACAGTACAAACAAGTGAGCTATTGTTCCTTACAGGAAATCTAAAAATAATTTTTCTCCCCCACTCCCTTCTAATAACCATTTTGTGGCACAAGGTTTTTTCAAATGAGATGTCAAACGTAGCCAGCACAAACCTCCCATGATATCAGAGCTCCGCTTTCCATGTTCATAGCTTGCACGAGGCTGGATACCATAGGGGATGGAAACATACTGATCTGATATCCTCACTTGAGGTGTATCATCTGAAGTGACACTTCTATTTGAACTCGACGATTTACTTTGTGACTGTCTCCTTGCAATGGCATCCTTGATTTCCTCAAAAATTGGGTCATGATCTTCTGCAGCTGTATCCCCTTCCATATTTTTAGGGTCATATTCATCATTAGTAGCTACCAGTATTCCCTCATCGTTGAAACATTCAGAATCTGAATCTAATTCAGAGAAGGTCCTTTTGGTGTCAAAACCTCCTTCAGCTTTATCTGATTCATCATTTTCACTTTCATCATTCCTGTTTTCTAAGTTTAACCCAAATGGTGGGTTATTGCTGATGTCCATCTTGAAATGCTTGAGGATCTTCTGTCCCTTCTCTCACAAGATCAGAATTCATATACTCTTCTACACGTCACATTCAGCCGCCATACAACACCACAAAAAGGGATCAGACTGTCAAGCCCCCAAATGAATCAATATTTAAATCTTCATTAGCTATAGCATCAACTCAACGCAGATCGCAGATCGCCAAATCATTTGAATAATAAGATCACATGTGTAGGTTAGTGAACAATTATATGAATGTTGTTTTTTTTCTTTCAGGTTCAATAAATGTGTTTTTATTCGGCCTCCGTATCATTTTCAAAGTACGAAGAAGACGCTTTTTCGACTCTGTATTTCTACAAATTCATCTTATTAAGCACACTATTCCACAACCGTTTTGGAGCGCACTTTGCGGTCTTTGGCATATTAGACTACGTTATGAAGGCAACTGGTTCGTTTGGCGACGCATTCATACCAAGGCCGACTTGCATGCCAGCGGCCATATTGTTTACAGGTAGCAACTCAGCCTGACAGCGCCGTCTAGACTTGCTAAAAATAAAACCGAAAAAAGGAAAGAAAACAAAATTTAAAAAATATTTGTCAAAAGTTATATTTTACATTAAATTAATACATGTACATGTATTGTGTATGCCGTTAAGATGAAGAAACACATCAGTTCGAAAGCATTGACCAGCTTGCAATGGCTTGTGTATTGCGCCAAATGCAATGAGCTACTTTTTTTGGAAATGCGCTATATAAATGGTATATATTATTATTATTATTATTATTATTATTATTATTATTATTATTATTATTAAGATCTATCTGAGTTTTTTAAAAATAGAATAAAATTTAAAAAACTCACGTAAACTCCTTTAAGATGGACAGTAGACTGGGTAAAAACTCCTAGCCTATAGTGCGGTCAAAAATTCGTGGCGCTACTTTTTGTCAAATATTTCCTAAACCATCGAACATATAGACTCTCCAGCTTCGGTACAAAGACTTGTATCATTTTACCCAAACTGATCAATATTTTTGTAAACATAGGTGTATTCTAGAAAATTCCTTAATAACTACGAGGGCCTATAATTTAAAAAATCAAGTTGGCGGTCTCTAGAGACTTTGAAAGATTTACAGCTGAGGCAAGCTTTTAAAAGCAAGTCTGTCATGTTATGCTAATCGCGACAATTATACTTTTTTAACACATATTTTGAGAACCTTTTATGCAAATGATGAGTTCACTGTGTATGAAATCAATTTCCTGTAACAAGTTTTGCAACTCATTTAAGTGTCATTGGTGAGCTATGGCGCAGGCCATTATATTATGCGTATGCAAAATGTGTGCGAGCAGCGGGAATGTGCAGTGAACAATCCTTTTTTTCGCATGGCGGAGATTTATAGTAGGCCCCTATTTTATATAAATTTATGAAGAAATGTTAGCCTGCAATTATTTTGAAAAAATATGATTAAGTTAAGACAAACTGATACAAACTGCTGCACAAAGTTTGGGTGACACTGATTCACCTGTTAAAGGGATACTAAATTGAGGATAAGTTGCTCCACGTAGGCCTATTATTATTACGGAGCGGCTAGGTCGCCCGATCTCGGGTGGCTACAAGAAGGTTACGTTTTCTTGTTTAAGGTCCTTGGGTGGCCTGATCAAGGTCGAGTAGCCTGACGCTACTGGCCCGTGGGGATTTCTGCGCATGTTCCATGTTCTGAATGACATTCAGAATTCGAGTTGGTTCATAAAATTGATTTTGGTCCTTACACTTATTACACCCTGGTATCCCACTTTTTTGGAAAGGCCACAAAAACGCATAAATTGCAGAGTAGCAGAGAAATATACGGCGTTCATCACTTTTAAAAACTTTTTTCAAGGCACTGGGAAGGTGTGCATCGCGACCTCAGTGTTTTCTTGTCGTATCTCCATTTTTTTTAACAATGAAAATGTGACTTCTTCATAAGCTCACTCTCTGTTATGAACTGTTTTCACTGTTATTAAAAATGGAGATACGACAAGAGAGGTCACGGCATAATCTGTAAAAAGGTCAATACCCTGTAGATTTAGTTGTGCAATTTTATTTTTTTTAAATACCCTACTTTAAAGTTACGTTGCAGGCAGTGGTATGGTGGATTTGATGGAGGAGAATCATTTTTCATTTGAAAAGCCCCCATGAAATATGTTGGCCAATGAGTCAATCAGCTTTTTGAAAACTAGACACAGACCCATTCTACGAACGGTGATATAGTGACACGAAAGCCCATGATAAAATGTTTGTACCGGTACCTGATTCATTGCCGTAGGACCTCTGTGTAGACAACATTGCTGGTATATGCGCCTGTGCAGCAGGTCTGTTTGCATGTATCCTAATAAATTCCCTGGACCCAACACGACTCTTTGAGACATATAATTGTCCTTGGGGAAAAATCGCCCTGTAAAGAAACCCCTATCCTTTTCAAAGTCTGTCCCTGAGCTTTGTTGGCAGTCATTGCAAAAGCATGTCTAACCGAAATTGTTTCCGTCGCATATGGAAGGGAAACATGTTGTCTGAAGGCAAGAAGGGAATCCTTGGAATGAAAAGTCTCTTTCCGACATGTAGACCGCAAGCAACGACAGCATCAATTACATGTTGATGAAGGTGGTGAACCACATAGCGAGTCCCGTTGCAGTGGCCTCCAGATTTCTCAGCAACATGACAATGCTGTCTTTCGCAATGTCATTTT